>NC_137455.1:105598200-106198200 GCF_964235325.1 Thermobia domestica
GATTTACAGTTCATTTCCTGCCAGTTTCACAGTGTAAGCTGTACCAACAAGTTAGGCAACAGCAAACTGATACGGAATGTACCTTTCCAAGTTCATTCAAGCTAACCAATTCATTTTTTTTTTCCTCCTTAATTTACGCTTAAAAGACACTGCTGAATCATTCAGAATAGTAGTGTGTTTGTTTCGCATTATAACCTATAATTACATTCGTTATCTGCATTATGTTTCATTACATTCTGAAGACGTGAAACAATAATTTGTCACAAGCAATTTATTAACGTGGATGAAAGTTATTAATTGTGCATTGTTTAGCGGAAACATAACACTAATCAGGGATAATTAAGTGTTGCGCATGATTATTTATTTTTTACATTATGCTAGAAGTATTAGAAATTAGTATTTTCGTGTCTCACTATGGTTAATACCCATGCATTTGACATACCTAGAATCTTAACAGATTGAATACAGAATTTTTGGTTTTGATCCAACAATAGCGTTAAAATAAGTGATAGTGAACTCAAATTAGGAAGAAGCTCATGAATGATAGTGATGTAAACTTGGAAAAATGTCTCTTTCAACGAAACTGTTAATATTCTTTTCTTCATTTGTAGATTGTGTTCTTGAGAGCCAACCGGCAACTAAAGGTAAACGTGGGGTTTCCAAGAAGAGCTATAACTGTATGTTAAGATCGAAAGAGAACCATTCTGTCATAAAGGAAAGAAAATGATAAACTGTTTTCTGTTGCAAAAAGGCCCAATTCGGTAATAAATTATGATCATAGATGCATCGCATTTTGCGATACAATTTCTCGTTTCTAGAATCTTCTATGGCAATCTGCGATGCGATAAACTTAAATAAAACGTTGATATACAGGGTGTCCGGAATGGGACTGACGGTTTTTAAAAGTATATAGTTTTAATATGGTAAGAGATAAAAAAAAAAAAAAACATTCATATTGAAGGAAAAGTCAAAAAGTTATGTTTAGCAAATTTTCATACTTGAACAACTATCGGTGACGGCGCTCGTATCGCCGATAAACAGAAATGGCGTTGACAGTCGAAAAGGCACAGTGCGTGTGCCTCCACGCTCTCCTGATGTTACCCCCCCTGGACTTGTTCCTGTGGGGGTATGTGAAAGACCTTGTGTATTCTGGTGAAAAAGTCCGTAACCTTGATGAACTGAAGAACCGTATTAGGAATGCGATTGCTTCAGTAACACCTCAGATGTTACAGAATACGTGGAGAGAGATTGAGTTCAGGCTAGATATTGTAAGAGTTACATATGGAGCTCACGTGGAGTTACACTGAGTTAGAATGATTTGTAAGTAAGACCAAATAAACTTTTTGAGTTCTCCTTTAAAATGCATGTTTTCTTTTCTTCTGTATCTCTGACCATCTTAAAACTATACACTTTTAAAAACCCTAAGTCCCATTCCGGACACCCTGTATATCTATATATATAAACGCTCACAAAAAGGAGAGGTAAACACTTCTTCTGTTGACCAATTGAGTATTATTTATTATATTATTCTTTATAAAACGAAATAAGATAATTATATTTACTTCATTATTAATTTTTTCGTAAATTATTGAAATAAAAATGTAAGTAACTAAAAAAAAATAACTAGCCTTATTTCAAGTTTCCATAGGTATTTGATACTTTAATCATAATACAACTTCATAGCCGATTTAATTTTAATAATAAATCTTTTTAAAAAAGTGATTTTAAGATATTTGAAAACATTCCAGAGCCTAAAATTTTCATTCTTTCCCATCTCTTTATCCTTTTCTTCTTTTTCTTTCACGCTGCTACTCGCAAAGTGGATTGTGTAATGTAAATTAGTGCTGTGATCTTTTCTGTACTTTACAATAGTGCTGTTAAAATTATTAGAGTTTTTTTTTTTTTTTTTTTTGTTATTATTCGAATATTCGTTTTCAATATTTGTGTAATCGTTATCAAAATATTTGTTCGGGTAATTATTCATTATTCGAATAGATAATTGTTCGAATAAAGAATATACTATTCGAATATTTTAATAATGAATTCGTTTAATTTTAACAGCGCTACTTCATACTCCAATGGAAAATTCGTCATGAAAGCAGATGGATGGCAGGACTTCCCAATGACCCACTGTTTAGCTTGTGGAGCCTGGTGTTATCGTTCAGGATAACGCACCTTGGTTCGGAGACCACACTTCTTGATTTCGATATCCTGCAGCAAAGATGCAAAGGTGTTCATACATCGATCGACCATATAGAGTGATGGTAACCACATCTCATTTTAAGAATTCCTCTATATAGGGTGATGGTAACCACATCTCACTTCAAGAATTCTCTCTATCTATATAGTGATGGTAACCATATTTCACTTTAAAAATTTCTCTATATAGATCGAAGGTAACCGAATCGCACTTTAAGAATTCCTCTATATAGAGTGATAATAACCGAATCTTACTTTAAGAATTACTCTAAATAGAGCGATTGGTGCCATTTTCCCGGTTTTTGCTGGAGTTACATAAAGCAAGTTTTGAAATAACTTGAGGATGATTTATTTTCTAGTTTTGACTTCATCTCCAGGTATAAATTTCCCATATAAATTTATTTAGGATCTGATAGTAATCTTTGGAGCAAGACTATGAAACACTTCAACGAATGATGTGTTGGAAGTGTTAAGATTTTTGTCGAAAAAAAAAGTTTTCTAATTATTTAGTGTCCCATTTTATGTTTTTTAGAATAACACGGACACAATGTTATTCACCAGAAACCCATCGAATCAGAGTGCTATCGTACGAGAAGTGAGCGCTCAATCACAGATTAGGCTCCCACGAGACGAGATTAGATCTCTTTCACGAGGCATCACTTTCACAACACTTTTTGAGATGATCACACTCGCCTCAACTCTTGTATCATAGGTAACCTTAACAACAAAGACACCGTGCTGCCGACATTTGTTGATACCCCATACTAATTGTTCCCAAATCCGACCATAACACACAAAACCACATTCTATATCTTTGAAAAAAGACAAAGAAAGAAAGGTATATTGTAAGCGAATTAAAATATAGACATTTTAATATTTTATTTGCATTAAAATTTAAAAAGTAGAAAGAATACCAAAATACGATTTGTACTGTTGTAATTTATCCTGTGTGACCTAACACTCTTCGTACATTTTAGTGACATTTCTCCGTTATAAAGAAGTATATTTTCTGAAGAAAGGCTTATACGAGATAATCACGTGTTCATGACTGGCTGTAAGTACTGTGAGATGGGAATTTGTGATATCGTAATTGCAGAAGAGAAACTGCAATTGTTTAACTACACACTGTGTTTCTTGTTAAATCTGACGTCAAGATCTCATCCGTGAGAAAAAGAAAAAGAAAAAAAAACACTGAGTAGGCTATTATGAATGTTTGTTTATCATTTGACGTAAATGTCGTTGTTCCTACTAGTTTGGTTTCAAAGCATGACATTGTATACCGTTCTAAAAGATCCCTGTGATTAACTACAGAACTATTCTCATCTGGTCAACACAAAAGACAGATTCATATAACCGCTACAACCTGAATCTCTGTCCTTAGCACATCCATCATTTTACTTCAGTCCCTCAACGTTTAAAAATTTTTTAAATATGACTTCGTTTCTAATTTTATTTCATACAAGTAAGGGGAAATGCTACTGTCATTAAAAGGGTGTCCCTGAATGAAGATTCGTTTTGTTATACAGGGTATTTTTTAAGAAAAACTCACGGATTTCATTTGGGTCTTGAATTTCTAATTGCAGTCCGACTTTCATGTGGTTCATGATAAATGATCAAGGAAGGATGGGAGATTTTTGAGACTATGTTTACTTGTTTAAATTCATCCGGTGTAATATCGACCACGCCTCGATAAAAACAGCAAATATTCGCCAGTGTACCTTACAATTGTCATCATTTTTTTTTTTAAGCGAAATTGCAGAATACAAATTAAGTGTTAGTGGTAACACCCATAAATCACATGTTGAATAGCTATAGCCGATTTCTTGTGACAAACGACGGAGGGATTTCTTCGGCGACGTAAGGAGTCGATAACTGACATCTTCCACTATACCCACCTGAAGGGTCCGATATTTCCCTGTTTCACTTAGAAGCGATCCTGTTTCTTCCAATTTATTAACTAGTGATTATTTTATGTTCCTGTCCGGGGCAGAATGTGAGGCAAATTTGTTCCTAAATGCCCTTTGCGTAGCAATAACAGATTCCGTTCTCCAAAAACTTTTAACGATAAACTCATGTTGCTCCAAAGTGTACATTTTTCTCACTCTGTCCTCATCATACACGGTAGCACAGAACTGAACAGCACAATTCCCAACACAATGATCAAGTTTCTTGTTTTTTTATTGACCTTGACGAAGTTGCCATCTAACGAAGAAAACTTAAATCTCCACACTAGGGGTGGCCACATTTTCTGGAAAAACGGAAAATATTTTTTCCGAAAGCCGGAAAGTTGAAAACGGAAGACGGAAAATTTTCCGGAAAACAGAAGACAAAAAAAATTCCGGAAAAACGAAAGACGGAAAATTTTCCGGGAAAACGGGAACGGGAAATTTTCCGGAAAACGGAAGACGAAAAATTTTCCGGAAAAACGAAAGACGGAAAATTTTCCGGAAAAACGGAAACGGAAAATTTTCCAGAAAAACGGAAAACGGATAATGTGATTTTCGGAAACCGGAAAACTCTTTTTCCGGAAATGGCCATCCCTACTCCACACCGCACCGCAACTCATTCTAATTGGAAGGCACACTAGCGAATATTTGTTGTTTTTCATGAGGCGTGACTGATATTACCCCTGATGAATTTAAACCAGTAAACATAGTTCCATAAATCTCCCATTCTTCCTTGATCATTTGCCACAAGCCGCATGAAAATCGGACTTCTGTTGGAAATTCTAGATCCAAATGAAATCCGTGAGTTTTAAAAGAAATCACCCTGTATAATCAGAGAGAAAGAGAGAGATTGTATGTGCTTTACGGCCTTGTGCAGCGTCAGCTTTACGTAAGAGAGTACCTACTATTAAAGTAGAATCAACATTACTATCAGAGCAGGGTTTTGAACCCGTTATCCGAAATATAGAGATGTTACTTGATAATACGTAAAACTCAAGACAACACTACATGTTTAAATAAATAAAATTTGTACGTGCAAACTACGATATCAGAACCGAAGTTCATGAGACTATTTTTAACAATATACGTATGTATGAACTTGTACTTTTGGCTGTTTGGGAAACAGAAAGATAATAAATATTATTAATCTTTAAATTGGCTGTCAAGTTATGCGTTTGTAACATGTCCAGAACGAAATATGCGTGTTTTCAGATTTAAAGTGTAGCTACAAATACTGAATTTTAATACCAGTGATAACAAAAGTTAACTAAACTTTTAATTTATTTACTTTTTTTTAAACTTTAATCGACCTTTCCTCAATTTCTCTCACACGGTGGTGTCTCTGTAACTTCATGCTACATTAAAATATTTACATAAAGAATGGTAGGGAAAAAAACTACCTAAGTTACATTTCCTCGCTTTGCTAATAATTCATTTAGGAACGTACGTAGACATTTATTTCGGGGGTTTTCCAAATATATCGAGGAGGTCCAAATTCAATATGGGCAAATTATATTAAAATTTGTAAAATTACCACTTAAATTAGACTAAATTTACAGAAAACTCGGGATTGTAAAAACCAAACAATAGACCTACCCTCTGTGTATGTGCTGGAACCATTCCACGCGTCATTCGTATGAGAAATATGCATAAGTTGCAAATAGTTGGAAACACTTTGGGAAAGAGACCTCTAACTAGAGCAAGAAGATTGGAGGATAATAAAGATGCATCTAGCAGAGATAGAAACAGTGTTAACTGAACTGACTTGACACACGAAAGAAACTTTTTATTTAAATGTAATTTGGGATTCCTCAAGGCATAGAGTTAGTATTCTAGTATTGCAATGTACTACTACAATTACTCTACAGTGCCAAGCTATAATGGCTTATTCCAATTATTGAAGAGTTTCTCATTACCTATGTTTACAATTACTGGTACCGAAACCACATGAAACACCGACTTACAGCTTAATATGAGATTCGAACCATATGAGCTCTCATCGGGAATCGAACCGGGAATCTTTCTCATTGAAAATGCGCATACGCTAATCTTACAGCAACAAAGGAGCTCAGATACGAAACTCTGTGCGAGTAATAGCATATATAAATGGAAAACAGTTACTTTTAGCCCTTCGTGGAGGAATAGGTTGAAGTATCAGCAATGGAGATCGGAAAAGAAAACGAGAAAATTAAAGCAGGAGTTGAAACGGCAAAAAAAAAAAAAAAAGTGAAAACATCATACTTTGTGGATCGTTAAAAACATGTTAAAAGCTCATCAAGTGTTTCATGCGAGTTTTTGCACTATACAGGCATAAACGTAGACACTATCAACAAGCAATGAAAGACAACAGCAACTATTTAAAATGTGGGTATACATAATAATAGAGAAACGAGCTGAGAAAGGAAGAAAATCCAATGAAGAAGTGTGGCAAAAGTTAGAGAATAAGAAAAGCAACACTAAAAATAGTTTTAAAAAAGAGGAAAAGAAACTGGCTAGAACATTATTTGAGAAATAAAAACCAAAAAAATAAAATAAAAAGATTGCTTTTATAAAATACACTAAAAAGATTTTTTGTATGTATGTTAAAATGAAGAAATGACAGTAAGACTAAAAGCATTGGACTAAGGTGTTTTACGCACATTAGGGATGACATTTAGACATTTTAACTCGTGCCCAATGCTTTTAGTCTTAATGCCATCTCTGTATTTTAGTACACAAAAAAAATCTTATTTTTAATACATTATTATTAAAGTGCATACGTATGATGCATCATTTTAATGCATTTTAATTTTAATTTTAATTTATAAAAACATTGTTTTTAAAATTTTGTTTTACGGTTATTGGTTTCTCCTTTTTAATATATATATCACATTGAATCAATTCTTGATGTGTATCATAGTTTCAAAAAGTGAAACAAAGCTAAAGTAGGAATATCTCCTAGAAGTTGTATTCTCCAGACGAACTTCTAAGTATTTCCGGTAGCATAATATAACAGGATATGTAGTTAGTACTGAACAATCAGTAACTTGATTCATTTTACATTAAATGGATAAGTTATAATGAAAACCAGTGGCGGATCCAGGATATGATCAAAGGAAGGGCTAAACCATAATTTGCCGTTTTATCCAGTGTAAAGCAGAATTGAAGCCCATTTTATCCAGTGTAAACCTGAGCGTCAAAGGAGGGGGGGCTATAGCCCCTTAGCCCCCCCTTGGATCCGCCCTTGATTAAAACTATGTGAGAATATTGTCACCAGGCTTAAGTATGTGTACATAATTTCAGGGCTCTATTTACTATAGAAGTGCGTGAAATTGAAGTTGGACTCGTACTAAACAGAAAGGTAACCTAATAAAAAGTATTGTAATAACAAATAACAGAGCGTTACATGTTAATCACATGTAAACATTTGAGTTTGTATGGCGTGATATTTCCTCAGCTAATATTGAAACCGGAAGTGTAGTAATAGATGTCCATCCCTTCCGATTTTAGTAGACACTAGAAAGATCAGATTGCAGATGGAATGTATTCTTGGGAGGCTTAATTGAGTTTGCAGAAAATCACGTCTCGCTATCTATTACCGATTTTACTCTATAGCAATCAACGTTCAGACCAGAAATAGTTTCCAACACAAGGTATCACAATTCGGAAGCACGGTGGGTGGCTCAGCTTCGTCTTTGGTGCAGGTTTCCCCTGTTCGATCCTCGGCCACGCGAGTTTATGATCGATAACATCTGTCACCTTGTGTTTTCTCAAAGTTCTTTCGTTTCCTCCCACATTCGTAACCCACCAATTATTTCATACTCATATATTTACATTAATCGTCCGTCCCTTTTAGTATAAAGGGCATAAACTTGGGGGTTTCATTTCCACAAAGTGCATGACACTGGGGTGCCACGTGATAGTATCTAGGGTGTCGTGAGATTATTTTTTTCTTTTTAAATATTCACAATACAAAACGAATGAAGAACCTGTAATAAAATATTACCTTCTTTACGATCAGCGTATTAACTGTGTAATAAAGATATTTATTTCTACAATTTTGTGAAATTAATATTCAACGATGGTACTAGATATTTCTGTATATTGGCATTATCTATCGGTTTATGTTTGAACTTTTCGAATCTTGACGCCCCGGCGAGCATCGAGAGTGCGAGATTGTAACGCTCACCAAATCAATGTGAGTCACATGAAAATACGATTGTCAATATTATTGTTCATATGCGGGAGCGCACCCACAGGGGGTCCACCTTCCCCCCAAAGTAGGGATGCGCACGAGATGAGTCGAGACAGGATTTTCCTGACAAAATTCGAGTCGAGACCCGGTTCTTCCAATAGAAAACTATACTTTTTTCGAGTCGAGACATCACTTTTACAGCACATTTTCGAGTCGAGACAGCCAAAAATCTTGTCTCGTGCGCATCCGTACCCCAAAGTTCCTAACTCAATATATATTTGTACACTTTATCAATAAAACTATAATTGTTTAACAGAAAAATGATTGATGTAGCATGAAAATTTGATCTTACACACTTCATCTATAGCCCTATTGTTTCTCTTATAAACCATTATAGTTCTATCATTTTTCTCTGAAAATACAGGTGGGAGTATTTTATAATTACTTATCTTTTCTTGTGGAGAAAATACCCATTCAATATTACAAAGATGTAGTAGAACCCTCCCTCAACAAAAATTTCTGTGTACGGGCCTGTGCATGTGTAAATGTAAAGTTTTGTATCTGTGAAAATCGTCGATAAATGTATACTTTATGATGACCAACAATACACAACAACAAATCACTGTCCATTCATAATTTTGTAATGCAAACTATGTATGAAGCAACAATACACATCGCTTCTTTAACAAATTGGCAACAATGGAAGTTGGACAGTTTCTTCAACTGTAAGAAACTGGACCATATATCCAATGAGATAAATTAATTTATTATAAAAATACATACTGAGTGAATGACACTTACCAGGGGCGAGGGATCCCATACACCTTCTTCCGTCTGTTTTACCGGATGATAGTATTGTTTCATCCACACCATTTTTAAGTTAGAAACAATTCTGTCCTTTCGCTTTCCTTTAGCATGCATCAGGCAGTCACTCACACTCACTAGACAAGAACACACTACAGATGTAACTAATACTGTACACTACCAACCACGTCAGTCATGAAGGAGCAACAAACACCTTGCTAACACACTTTCACCGGAGCAGAAACCAAAACACGGCGAAGGAAAAAAGAGAGAGTTTTTAATAAAAAGCCGTTCTGTGCAGCAGTGCTTCATGGACATTGCTTCACAGTGTAGGAGGAAGGAGGAGATATCAAGCGAAAGACAACTATAACTGCTATTAAAGCGTTGTTGCCACGTTTCAATTACTGAAATGCACTATAGATATAAACATTGCCAATCAGCTGTTGCAAAAGGACAGTATTTATGTCCGTTAGAACTAACTAGGTGTGTCTAATTATGGAATACTGTCGCCTGAGCTACTCAGGACAAGATGTCCTTTCTCTCAATTAGCGGAGAACATTAATATAGTGTT
Source organism: Thermobia domestica (assembly GCF_964235325.1). Classification (NCBI taxonomy): domain Eukaryota; kingdom Metazoa; phylum Arthropoda; class Insecta; order Zygentoma; family Lepismatidae; genus Thermobia; species Thermobia domestica. The sequence continues at coordinate 105,607,895 of NC_137455.1, forward strand.
GGTTACGTCGCCAATCAACATAGAGTACAGGTAGCAGAAGCCAGGTAGTGTGACGTGTTTAATGACCTTGATCGCTACATGTTACTTTTTTTTTCTTTCTGTTTCATTCATTTTTTTCCAATTCAGTTTACAAAACTTTAGTTTCGCTTTTAATTGTCCATTGAAAAGATTTCAGTCAATTTTCAATTTCATGCTCATAATAAGACACGACTCTATTGTTTTACATGAAACGTATAATTGCAATAAGAACGTATCGTATTATTAACGTCTACAAATTTCGATCTAAATGATTATGAAAATGTTATAATGAAATATTGTATTCTTGCAGTCACAGTCAGTTCATTTTCTGTTTGTTTGTTTGTTTATTGAAATTTCCCGTCTCTTTTCAGCATCGAAGTTATATGAGACGTGGATGTACATAGTTTAAAATGAAATTTGAATCATTGTAATGCATTCCATAATTTCAATACTTTCCCACCGGGCAAGAAACGCACATATGATAGCCACTAGACCAGAGAGTAACCCGTAACAATCTTGCTCAAATTCACCTGATGTCACCAAGTATATGTGTTTTCAACAAATCCAGTGTTACTAACAGGGCCGGATTTTAGCTGATTGGACTGATTGCTCCCAATTGGACCCTACGCTAGGGTGTAATCTACATACTTTCGGCTTGTGAAGTACATACAACACAATCCAATATACGTGCATGTAACGTCACATTCCATACTTCACAGAGAACAGCAGTGATTGTTGTAAATAATACAAAACAATACAAGGTGTTGTGCTTTTAGGACACTTAACACAACTACTGTTTAAGTTATTTCAGATTCAAGGGCGCCGATTTCTCTGTAAATTTGGGGGGGGGTGGCATCAGATGCGGAAGGTATATATATGAGGATTTTAAGAGAAATTGCATTCAAATTATGCCAAATATTGTATATTCATAAATACAATAGGGGGCCCACATGAGCTTCGGGGGATCCGGCCCCCCTGGCCCCTCAGGATCGGCGCCCTAGTTCAGATTTGTTATTTAAGCTAATAAAAAATTATTAATGCTGCAAGATTTAGTACTAAAATTATAAATAAACATAAATTTAACCTGGTACAGATGCAATGAGGTTGGTGAGAACGAAATGTCCGTTTGGGCATTTGTTTGGAAACTCATCTCAGCTTCACAACATATGGATCAATTACTGTCATGCGCGTAATGTTACAAACTCTGTACACATATAGCAAATAGGTTGTGGTACCGAGACAGTCAGAACGTAGTGTATTGTTGAACAGGGTAGTATCAAAGTATAAGTGAAGAACACACAACTGCGAGTGATTTTCTCTACAAATTCAAACCGGGACTGGTTTCTGTACAGCAAGCTGCAGAAAACATTAATAGTGCATTTGGTCTATGAATGAAGAATGAGTGCCGTTGGCTTGTCAAATTTCTTTCAGGGAACACAGTGTTCCAAAATGAACCCTGTAGGATTCCACTAGCTTCATGTTCCAATGAGTTCCTCAGAACACCGTGAATACAGATCTTCGGAAAAGTGTTTGTGCCATTGCAGACTACAGATGACCACATTTCTTTCGAATAATACCTTGTCGAAAAATGAAGTTTTTCGAGAACAAGAAAAGGAAACGAAAAATCTTCCGTAAAACGGAAAACGAAAAATTCGTCGAAAAATTTTCGAAAAGCGAAAACCATAAAATGATTTTTTTTCGTAAAATAATAATAAAAAAACTGAATTTATCTCAGTTAAAATTTCCAAACTATACTATGCATAAGTATAGGAAGTCTTATTGAACGGCTATGTTTGTCTGTCTGTCGACAGACATCAGAAGAAAGCTTTTTAAGAAATAGCGAAAAGCGTATTTCTAGAACACAAATAGGTTCCCACGAATCGGTTCATTTAATCCGTGATTGCGCCTTATGGCGTAACATAAATTCGGATGGGGAAGAACGATAGAAGGCGACCATATCACTTTTATCATGTATTATGGACTGTTAAAGTGTGAATGAAGTGAACACGTCATATATAAATAGATACAATAATAACATGAACAGGTTTTAAGAAACTTCTATTTTTAAATTTTGAGAATGTAATTTCCGTAGTGCATATATAAAGCCATTCAATTTTTTGTGTGTTAATCTTACCCACATAATGTTTATGTTCCTTTTTTCAACGTATAGTATGTGTTCGTTTGATCTGAGTTTAGAATTCCTTTCAAGACAGAGAGGTGTAATGTTGCTACTAAGACTAGATTTGAAGCAGTCGTGTATCTAAGAGATGTAGTGAAAGAGCTTGAAGAGTGTATCTGTTTTTATTGGAAGAGGACTGTTCATCTCGTAGACGTTTCATTTCAACTAGATTATAACAAAATTATTGAAACATTTTCTGAATTATTGAAACGTCTGTTGAATTATTGAAACATACTAAAGAAAGAAATGTTCATCTGCAAAAGACATTTTCTGTATTATCATTTTATTATTATTATTATTATTATTATTATTATTATTATTATTATTATTATTATTATTATTATTATTATTTGTAAAAAGTAAATTGACTGAAATCGGATCTTGATTGGAAAAAAGTATACATTTCAGAGCAAATTTGTTTTAGGGTATACAATGTTTCTATTAATTGTAAATTTACGAACATTATTGTCATTATTTTCCTTATTTTATGGAATATTTGTGTAATGCTTTTGTGATATTCAAGTAATTTTTCAAACATAGTTTCTAGACCTATCTAATAGTTTGTAAATACAATTTACCTGTATTTACAAGTCTCCTATTTACTATTCGTATTGCTCTTATTACCCGGTAAACTAAAACAAATAATAGATATGGTCCTATTTTCAAATATATTTCATTTATTTTTTCATATCTAAATTAATTTACATAACAGTGTTATTTTGAATCAAATAGCAAATGTTACACCAGAAGATACAGTTTTATTTATTTATTTATTTATTTACCATGGCAAAATTGTAAAACATTGCAATGGTAAATGAATTATTTACTTTGTTTTCAATACACTGTGTACTACAGTGACCCCATACGCAGATGAAATTATTGGAGATCATCAGTGCGGATTTAGACGAAATCGATCAACTATCGACCAAATATTTACCATTCGCCAAATACTCGAAAAAAAGTGGGAATACAATACCCCGGTACATCAACTATTTATTTATTTTAGAAAGGCGTACGACTCGGTTAGGAGAGAAACATTATACAACGTCCTTACAGAACTTGGAATACCAAGAAAGTTAATTAGGTTAATTAAGATATGTTTAAATGAATCCCAAAGTAAAGTCCGGGTAGGAAAATTTTTGTCCACGAGCTTTCACGTCGAAAATGTCCTGAAACAAGGAGATGCGTTGTCGCCATTATTATTTAACTTCGTTCTGGAATACGCTGTAAGGAAAATCAAAGATAGCAACCAGGGCCTACAGTTGAACGGTATTCACCAGGTTATGGCATATGCTGATGTAAATTTAATAGGTGATAATAGGAGAACAATAGAGAGAAATGCAGAGATCTTATTAAACGCTTGCAGGGACATGGGTTTAGAAGTAAATGCAGAGAAAACTAAATACATGGAAGTGCGTCGGGACCGGAATACAGCAAATTATGGATGCGTTAAAATATTAAATAATACTTTTGATAAAGTAGATACTTTCAAATATCTAGGATCAATATTAACAGAGGAAAATCATATTCACGAAGAAATTAAATGTCGACTAAAAGCAGGGAATTCGTGTTACTATTCGGTTCAAAATCTTGTCGTCGCGAATTCTGTCGAGGAATTTGAAGCTTAAAATATACAAAACGATAATCATACCTGTTGTTCTGTATGGTTGCGAAGCATGGTCACTTACTCTGAGGGAAGAACATAGACTGAAAGTATTTGAGAACAAGATCCTGAGACGAATATTCGGACCCAAGAGGAACGGGAATGGGGAATGGCGGAAACTTCATAACGAGGAACTACATAATTTATATGGTCTACCCAACATTGTTAGGGTCGTCAAGTCTAGGAGGCTTAGGTGGGCGGGTCATGTAGCTAGAATGGAAGAAAGTAGAAACGCTTTCAAAGTCTTGACTGGAAGACCAATCGGAAAACGACCATTAGGAAGATCTAGGTGCAGATGGGAGGACAATATTAAGATGGATCTCGCAGAGATTGGAATACAAAGTAGAAACTGGATGCAGTTAGCTAAGGATAGAAGTCAGTGGAGAACTTTTGTGAACGCGGCATTGAACCTCCGGGTTCCATAGGCCATAGAGTTAGTTAGTTAGTTAGTGTACTACAGTGAACTATGATTTAGTTTTGAATTTGATTATTGAAAAATATTTTAAATAAAGTTATTAAAAATAGTAATAATAAATTAGATTTTACGGCCGATCACTTATTTTATTTCAGCGTCCATTAAATAAGATAGTGTTCAAAGGGATAACTGTTAAAACTGTTATATATAAATTCCCAAATCGTTAAAAAAATATTAGTCTATAAAAAAATGTAATTTTAAGGTTTTATTTCATTTTAGTTTGTAGGTTCTAATAGCTCTGAAATGCTAACTTCAAGTATTGATTTTTAAACAAAATCCGGGATAGACTTCCCACTCTTTTCTTAGGAGGTATTCCATACTCCCAAATACCCGATGTGAGGGTCGCGAACATTCAGTTTCGCATACGCACCACTTGACTCTTAGAGCGGCACTGATCACTCATGGATCCCCTTCTACGTACCGTGTAGCTCATACTCTGGAATTGATCTAGGGATCTGAATTTTGATTGGAACAGGAGTCGCTCTACTACCAGTCGCCATAAAGTTTTCCTACTCATCTCTGAATGCAGGAAGATCACGTCCAGATTAACGGTAAAACTTTCTTTATTCGGTAATTGACGACCTAAACTCAGCATACTCCAATACACACTGAACATATGCTGTGTTGTCGTCATTTTCGTTTATTTAGTCAGCCTGAAAGAAATCGAGCAAGAAATATACGACCTACAAATAACGCTTGATTCTTTGTGGAATACTTTGAAAAAAAACGCGATGTTCTGTGTCATTCACTTTCAGAGGTATGATTGATTGTAATGGTAATGGGACTTTTGAGACACCTGGTACAACGTTATCGTTCTATACAGCCCACATACAAAAATAGTAGTAAATTTTAATTTTAAAAAAATGTCAGCTTATCAGGATAAATGGTTAACGTTCTCGTTTTTGTTGATAGGATTCTGGTTTGATCTCCTTGCAGTTCTTATGATTCGGATTTTGCATTATAGGGCTACTGTAAACCAACATTTCAGATAGCATTTCTCTTACGGACCATTTTCAGTGTATTACTTTGGTAAATTAAAGAATGTTTAGTTTCCCAGAGGATTTGTGTTTGTTAGAAGGACTATTTTAAAGTTTTTTTTCTTTTTTTAAAGCTTCATAGAGACTTCTGAACATAAAATTAAATCAGTGCATTTTTTATGGAATTATGACACGTAGTACCATCCCTGAAACGTAAACATATGAAATAATAATGATAATACCTATACAAATATAACATAACCTCCAGTGAATTCAACATGTGAATTTACCCAATTTTAAGTATATATCTTTGGAGTCAAAAATATTTTCTTTAGACAGACATTTTTCAAACTGTAATCTTTGAGTTCTACAATTGTGGTTCTCTTAGATTGAACATTAATTCAAAAAAATGAAGAAGAAGAAGAAGAAGAAGAAGAAGAAAGAAAATTCAAGTCAACTTCGTATCACACATCATAGTTAAAAATTCAAACAGAATTTGGAAATTACATAATTGAACGTCTTTAAATTGCCTCCCAGGACTGACATTTTATGAAATTTATTACCCTATTTACTCTATAAAATATATATTATTGATAACCTTGAAAATAAACTAATATGGACTTTATTGTGCTAATACCAATATAAAAAAATAAGGTAATTTTAATTAATAGGCCTATTTTAAAAATTGAAGTATATTGATATTTGCATATGCTCAAAAACATAAGAAAAATGTTAAATTTGATTTCGAAGGGGACCAAGATTAGGATGTTCCGTACAACATTTTGGCTTAATTAACATTTTGACTGACGAAAGTAGTCCTCACTTGTAAAAAGATTAAGAAACGCTGCTCTTGACGAAAAACCTAAAAATATGTTTACCTAGACTGCTTTTAAAATGCGTACTTTTCTTTTATCCTTATTTAAAGACCAACTCTTTCTCTTCATTAGGAACTTCGCGCTAGAATAACTTACAACGGAGCTGAGAGTTTTCCAGCGACATTTAAACGATGTTATTCTTTTTACAAAACATCGCTCTCTGTATTACATGCTATGCATGTGAATCTGTGCTTGAAATTCCATGCAAGAGTCTTCTAACGTCAAATCAATGGCGTATTAAGAAGATGCAAAAAACTAAACACAAACAGTGCGCGGAAAGTCTTCCTGTTCAAGTGCTTTCATTTCAATCATACGTCAAGATTACATCGGAAGATCTTCCCTTGTATTGTTTCCCAACAATAAAAGAGTGCGATGTTGCCACAATTTCAAGTTTCAATGATTCAAGCTTTTGTGTAGCTTATATCTTGAATTCAATCCTGTTACAACTCTCACGTAAAAATGAGTTGTAACTTTAACTCGGATGATATATACCTAGGTATATACAAGAAGTCCTAAGTGAATAATCAATGCCCAGGCCAAACGATTACGATAGAAACTTGAAGTTTTGACAGTGCATAAGATTTGTGACAATATACCACTAAGGAAGGATTTTTAGAAATTCGACGAGAAAGGTAGAAAATAGGGTAGGCAATCGTTATAGTAAAATTCCATATCTCCGAATCACTGAAGAGTCGAGACATGAAATTTGGTATATGGACTTCCCATTTAAAATAATTAGACAAGTGTTTCAGCGCTTTTTGATGTTTCTCCTAGAAGAGAAGAAAAAATATTTGGGTTGTATTGTTAAAATAAGATGGTCATAAGCCTATCTCGAAATCTCTTAAGATTAGACTTATGTAAGGGTTATGAGACTTGATATATAAACTCCTTATTCAAAACAAACTAGCATATTTCACAATATTTCAGAAATTCCGCTTTTAGCTAAAGAAGGGGGCAATTTGTATATTTTTCTCAATATATAAAAATAACTTCGACATTGTCAGTCTCATCATCACGGAAGAATGGGTGAACTATTTGAAATACATTTTTGAACACAGCACTTGGGTCGACGTGGGTTTTTATTATTTTCCTTTGATTGAAATGCGCATTCTAAAGGAAAAAATAGGTTCAATTTTTTTTCAAAGAAAAATGCCAAACAAAGGAGTATATTTTGTGATTTAGCGTGCTTTTCTTTGCAGTCGGTGTTAACTTAATCAAACTAATTAACTGATTAACTAATTAACTAATTAACTTAATCACTTGCATGTGTTCTACGACCTTACTCCCAGCACGTGCTTATTGCAGTTTAAAGTGCTCATGAGTCATGTCTTCAAAGCTGATGAACCATTGTACACATACTTTAAAAAATTTAATCTATTTATTTTTATTATAGTGATTTCTTATTTCTAGCAATTTCGTCCAAGGAAGCACTGGTTGATTACAGTTAAAAGAAAACATAATGAACAGAATCGTGCAGTTATATTTGATACAACTTTAAAATTAAATCCTAAACATTTTTGAATATAATTGAAAGGATAATACTGTATTACTTGACATTTTAAAAAATCCAGCAAAATAAATCATAATTATAAATTATAAAATCCAGCATAATGGAGCATCATGATGATCTTCCAAGGAACATCATTTTAATGATCCATGCCGATTGCGATGAAATTTGATAGGTAGATACTAGATATAAAATGAGTGAACATGCCTTTTTCTGGGGAAAACTGTTCATGGGGGCAAAAGCTCCCGCCTAACAATTTGAAAGTCAACACAAAGAGAGCAAAAAAGAATTAGACCAAAGCAAATGAGGTTGCATATAGATTTAGTACACATTTTAGGGACTATGTGTTTCATATTTTCCTTGATAAACGTTCAAACTTATGACCACGAAATGTTCAAATTAGTAATAAGAAAATCAATGAAATGTGTAGACACTTAGAGAAATGAGAGGGAAAAGAAGCTAAGACATGGTCTGTAGTGTAATCTAGACCTAGACCATTATAAGTACTGTACTCTATGAGATTTAGCTGTCATTACTCATTCTCCGCTCTCTCTGTGTATTCTAACAGCGGCTGTCCCATGATGGCCTAGAATGAAAATTAACTTAAAACTTCTTCCGTGGAGTTGAAGGACTGCTTGTTCTAGTTTAGCTTGGCCCCTATACTGTATATATACTATATAAGTGAAAGTGATCTTTTTGGTAATTGAATCATGTGAACGATTGAAATTATTGATATTATTATTTGTAGATATAGTTATCACCTATATAGAACTGGGTTTTTATTACGTTACTATAAAATGAATTATTGTAGTGCAGGGAACGTGGGTCATAATTTATGTGAAACATTAAAATGAAATCTTTGAGTTTAACGTACTATGATTATGCCCGTTAGGCTAAAGGAGACAATAATTAAAGCGAGTGATGATGGAAGAATTGATGGAATGAGAAAGTAGGAGGTAACGGGAGTACCCGAGAAAATCCACGAGCACGATGTTGTCCATTACAAACTTACTTGGATGAAGATCTCACCAGGGACTCCACGCAGTAGAGGAAAGCGATCTAGCACTGAACCACCATGCTCCTATGCGAAAAATTGAGTATCTCACGAACCCCTCAAGCTAGGAAAATGAAACGCAGCATATAAACTCCTCATTAAAAATATATAGAAATTGTCTCAGTGTTTTTGAAAATTTTTGTTTCAAGGAGGGACAAATTAAAATTTAATATTATGTATAAATGTATATATATATAAGTGTATGTTCCCGCATAACTTTGGAACGCCTGAAGAAATTCCCCAAAATTAGTACACGTATGCCTTACAATCTGGAAACAAATACTCTGAGAATAATACACTCCTAGCAACCGTAAGGGATGGAGGAAAGAACAACACATAAAAAAAAATCATAAAAGACCGATATTAGGGTCGTTGTGCTGAATATTGACACTTCCCATGCTGTTGAAGTCCAAGTTCAACCTCTATCAGTATGAGAGTAAGAAGGGTAGGAGTAAGAAGGGATTATATTACAGATTTTTATGATTACACTTTCATTGCAATGCGTAAACTAAGAGCGGAAAGAGGGTTTAAATACTTTCCACAAACTAGATCTTTCCGTGCGAAGAACGGGCATTTGAGACAGTATATATGTTTTTTCAAGGACAATATGAAACATATAGACCGTTATTTTGCGCCTACTACACGTATATATGTGTACAATTTCATTCACTACGGTATATATATATATATATATATATATATATATATATATATATATATATATATATATATATATATATATATATATATATATATATATATATATTATGTGTATGTGTGTGTTGTGTGTACATTCAGTTATTTCATTTCTAGTATCTACCTGCTAAATTTCATCGCAATCGGCTTGGATCACTAAGAGATCAGTGATTTTTGCTCCTATTGACAATTAAAATACCCGATGACTATAAATCGTGGCTTTAGAACTTGTGCTAGAATTTGATTGACAAAATATATTATGAAAATTAGTTAATGAAAGCCATATAAATGTAATTTCTTTCTCAGTCATTTCCCAGTGTACTTGATGTTACCCAAATTTTCGAGAATTTTATTTTCCCAAACCAATAGTAGTACAAAGTCTTCCTGCTAGCTGCCTATTGGTGTTCATTTCAAGTGGCAGTCGGTCTAGTGGCATTATTTTTAGTGCATGTATAGGCATTTCTTAGTTTTTTGCTAGTTTTATCCCATGTTCTGCAACAAGGTATGTTTCAAGCTGAAGAAAACTACAGCTGAAACCCATCAAACGGTGAAGGTCTTTTATGAGCAAGCTTTAAGCCAAACAAGAAGATAAATGTGATTACCAAAGATGACCAGGAGGATGGAGAGAATGACAAATTTTCGGGTCGGCTGTCATCATGCTCAACTCAAGCAATGATCATGAAAATGCGAGAAGCGATCCTTCAATACAGAAGGTGCCAGAATCCATTATGTTTGTCATCGTGTTGAACTGTCATACAGCACGGGACGTGACAACACCTTCTTGGCAATGAAGTGAGCATAAAAACGAATTGCAGCGAAGTTTGTTTCTCGTCTTTTGAATGACAAAGTACGAGACCATCGGGCTCTGAGTAGACAACACTGCGGTTCCCCACCCATCCTACTACCGTCAAATGGGGTGAATAGAAACATGGGGGTGAATAGAAACAAAACTTCCAGATTAGTTTTGGATTTATCTGGACGACAAATTAATCAAGAAAACTGAAATTTCTTAACATAGTCTTATACGGCTAAAGTGTTCAGGGCAGAGACAAAATGTTTTACTGAGTTGGAAACACTGAGGTAGACGGCAGTAGCATTAATGTGTTACTGAAATCTTACACGGTATTTTAGCGCTCCTCAAACTTTCTTGGTAAGTATGACATTTTCATATTTGTTGCATTTGAACATATGCCTATTTTGTAGTTTGTTGTTTCATTTACTGACGTTCATAGTAAAAGTTTTCCTTTTGTAAATTATTTTTAATCAAAATTTAACTTTACTGGGTTATTGTTATGATTTTTAATTAGTGGGGTGAATAGAAACACTTCTTGAGGAGTGGAAAATTCTTGAGGAGCGGAAAAAAGGACAGGAATGAATCAACAATCTCTAAGAATAAATTTCCAAGTGTTCTGAAAATAATAATAATAATTAAAAAAAGAAATGTGTGACAAACTGAAGGAGGAAAATATCAGGGCTGGATTTGAAAAGTGTGGAATTTTTCCCCTTTGTCGAGACCAAAAACTGAGGATGCTGCCAAAAAGAGACAATGAACGAGAAGAAACAGAACAGCAAAAGTCATCTCAGACTGTAAACCGTTCCTTATGGATCTTCTCAAGAGCATGAGAGAAGATGAAAAAATTAAACAAGGAAAGAAGTGAGTACGAATAGATGTTTCTGGTAAGAGTTTTGGTTTGTTTTCTGAAAATGATGCATTTTCATCAAATCACAACAAAACTCAACTTACCCTTGTATTGTCGGAAGACGAGAAAGACAACACTCCAGAAGATCACGAACTAGATGATGGTTTTCTAAAGCTGGTGATTTTGCTGTGGTAAAGATTTATGAGAAGCTAAAACTCGATGAAACTATTCACTACCCAAGTGCGAAAATGTGAACATAATGGATATGTGGGGGAGTGTTTTATAAGAGAGCACATAAACAATGAAATTTTCGGAAACTTCTGTAGAATCGTTCTTTCTACATGAGGATATTGTTACGAAACTGTTGGGTTTTATTAGGAGTTCGTCAGCACGCTTTAAGTATATGATAAGTTTCGGGCTCCTTCGTGGCTAAGTGGTTAGCGTACTCGCCTTTGACGTGGGAGACCCGGGTTCGATTCCCGGCGGGAGCTCATGTGGTTCTGATTCCACGTTAATCAGTAGGTCCACGTCTCATATAGCCTCGTTGCTGAACGGGACGTGAACCTCAAAATCAACTCAACTCATGATAAGTTTCCCTGGTGATTTCAGTGGTTTAAATCTTATTCAAATATCATCAAAACTGTATGGTCGTTTGTACCTATATTGTGCATTGTATTGTTTTATAAGTTTGTAACTTATGTGATACTGGTCTTATTGAACTTATATCTTGCAGGTATCAAATAAATAGTTGGTTGCAACAAATACGCTGTTTCTTTTTACCTTTCCAATAGTATAAGAGAAACAACAATGAAAATAAAGTCATTGTTTCTATTCACCCCTACCCATGGGGTGAATATAAACATTAAGAAAAATCAAGGTGAAGAAAAGTGGAGTTGATAAATTAATATGACGTTTACTGAACTTCATTAGCATATTAAGACCTTTATTTTGGAATAATCTGATACGCTAAATCTTTAACATCACCAGACTTATATACTCATATAGCCAAAAATGTGTTTCTATTCACCCCATTTGACGGTACCGCTTACAGTTTCAATCCCTTTCCTAAAAATGAAACTCTACTTGAAAGAACGGAGTTTTAGCTCCATTCAAGTAGAATCGGAACAGTTCTTGAACATGCTGCTAACAGCAAGCTTCCAACAATAGGAAAATCGCTTGAACTGTTGCTTTAGAGTTGCTAATTTAACCACTCTATGGCTAGATCTGGCCAGATTCAGAACCTAGCTAGCCACAAATTTTTGAAAAAGTCATCAGTGGCTTTTCTAGCCATATGTCTTCTGTTTTTAGCCATTTCAAGTCATTTTCAATTGTCATTAGCATCAAATTTAGCTATAGTTTTACAAGAGTTCTGCCACTTTTAGCTAGATTCTGTGACATTTATCTATTTTCTGAAGATATCTGTTGACAACACTGTTCAGTCACTCTTATAACATCATCCTTGATCTTGACAGTTAATAACAATGTTCAGTTACATTTTTGTGCAAAATCAGCTTGTGTAATAGAATTTATGGGAAGATTGGCCAGGTATTTTCTGTGTGTATATTTTTAACTGTTATCTACTGTATTATATTTCTATGCTTTCTTGTATTAATACTGCGTTAGGCTATATGGACAATAAATTTCAAAAATACGAAAACCTCAGTGGACTCTGCGTTGCCCGATATAAACAACCGAGCCAAAAGAAGTTCAGCTTCAACATGAAGATATTGATGATAACGATCACTTATTTCTGTTACATTAGTTTGCTTGAATTGTACATTATTTAAAAAGGAATTAATTAAGATCTTTAGGTTTGTCTCATTGCGAAAACTTTTCCTAGCTATTTCTGGCCATTTTTAACTTTTGATTTTAACCACGTTTTATCACTGGCCGGTGGCAACACTTGCATGCAAAACCGAAGTGACTACTGTGTAGGTGAAAGTGGAACTTGCATAAAAGGACGAGGTGACTATTCTGAAGGTGAAAGTGAAATTTGCATAAAAGACCGATGTGACTACCGAGAAGATGAAAATGAAATTTGCGTAAAAGACCGAGATGACTACTTTGTAGGTGAACGTGAAAATTGCATTAAAACCGAGGTGACTAGCTTGAATATGAAAGTGAAACTTGCATAAAAGACCGAGATGACTACTTTGAAGGTAAAAGTGAAACTTGCATAAAAGACCGAGGTGATTAACTTGAATATGAAAGTGAAACTTGCATAGAAGACCAAGGCGACTACTTTGAAGGTAAAAGTGAAGTTTACAAGACCGAGGTGACTACTCTGTAGGTAAAAATAGAAGGTACCAAAAAGACCGATGTGACTACTTTGTAGGTAAAATTGAAACTTGCAAGAAAGACCGAGGTAACTACTTTGAAGGTAAAAGTGATACTTGGATAAAAGACCGAGGTGACTACTTTGAAGATGAAAAGACCGAGGTGACTACTTTATAGGAGATAAAAGTAGAACTTGCTTAAAAGACCGAGGTGACTACTTTGAAAGTGAAAGTAGAACTTGCATGAAAGCCCGAGGTGAATAGTTTGAAGGTGAAAGTGGAACTTGCATAAAAGTCTGAGATGACTACTTTGAAGCAGAAAGTGGAAACCAGGTAAGTTTTTTTGATTTTTAGAGGAAATTCTCCGCAATTTGGGTATAAATAACATATAATTGGAACTGAACAAATTATTTTAAAGTGTCGAAAGGAGTTTTTATTATTATTATTATTATTATTATTATTATTATTATTATTATTATTATTATTATTATTATTATTATTATTATTATTATTATTATTATTATTATTATGTCATTAAAAGCAAAAGGTGATAGATATTCTTTGAATCTATAATTTGTGTGGATAAATACATTTAAAAAATTAGAAACAAAACTCAGAAGTAAATGAATCATCATCGCATCAACCAAATGAATCACCAAAATTCGTTTTCAACATTTAATCGTAGCAGTCATTAAATAATATGTGAAAAAACAAATGACTTTGTAATTCAAAACTACAACTTCTTTTAAAGAATGCAATACAATCATTCTACGTTTACGTAGTTTCCTTTCCTTTGTTCGCTTACAAATTGCCTTTAAAATACTTGATCCCAGTAGAAAGCTGCTGAGCTATATTCTTCGCTTCATAAAGAAATTAACAATTGCTACTCATATGAATAGGCTTTTAAAAACAGAAGCGAGTCATCACCACATTGACTCAAAAACATAGTTAAATCTTCGAGGAAATCATACTTACGAGGCAGAATTATTGGTCTAGTTTGCATGTTTTACAAAACATTTGAAGTAGTTGGCCTAACATAAATATCAAACATATATTTGCATTTCTGGCTAAATTTGTGGGCGGATATAAGTTGGTTTCCACTCTGTTTTCGTTTCATTACTTTCATGAACATGGAAGTAGGCCAATTATTTCTGTTTCAAATTGTTTCATAATTACACAAGTGCAGATAATATCAATACGTCTAGCAGGTATCCCGTGTATAGTTACTAAAAATGTTTACCGGTCCTTAAAATTTCCTTATGCCAATTATTTCAATACAACAACACAATTTAGATACTATTTGCTAACGTATTCATTCTTCGAGAATTGGATTGTTTAAACTTCAAGAAAACGGTTTAAACTTATTATTATTATTATTATTATTATTATTATTATTATTATTATTATTATTATTATTATTATTATTATTATTATTATTATTATTATTATTATTATTATTGGGCCATTCGGGTCCAGGACTTGCTACTCAGACTTGATCTGATCCGGAAGCAACTGATATATCAGCTCTACACTATTATTATAGAACGTTATAGTGGATTAATAATACCCATTGCTCGAGCTCACATTAATCACAGGTTCTATTCCTGATGCGACATTATTTCTTAATAATGACACATTTATTCTGCTTGTTCGGACCGATCTGATCAAGATACAGATATACAGCTTAACATGGAATCGGAACCACATGAACTACTATCAAGAATCCCAACGAGGTCTAAGGTAAAATTCAGGACTAAAACCATATTTGCTCATACATGTTCACAGAACCCATCTTCAGTGCGGAAGAGGGGTTCGATTTCGAGTGGAAGCTCATGTGGTTCTGATTCCATGTTAAGCTCAGTCTCATATAACCTTAATGCTGAAAGAGAAGCTAAACTAAAATCTAACTCAATCCTACATGTTCATTTAAGTTTAAATTTCAAGATAAATACTGCATACAGGTTAGGTTAGGTTAGACGCTAGTACAAGTGCATGGAAGATTCCAGAGAATGAATTTATAAATATGATTCAAAGTTGATACACAAAGTGATAGTAGGTGGTTCTGATTCTTTGCTGGAATTGCAAATTAGAACTGTGTTGGCAGACTTGCAGTTCTTCGTGTTTCTGAGAAAATTTGGTGGTCAGCGGGTCTAACTGAGTCATACCAGATCCCTGGGGACTACGAGTCTGTCAGCGTCACCGGGTCTGTTGGGTCATGTATCTCGAACTTCGTGACCTGTTCCATCACTGGAGACTACTATAAATATTTCGCATAAGGAGACGTGTAGCGTGCTCGTCCAATCGGGAGATCCTAGTTCGAATACCGCAACGGCAATCCCGATTGATAATTTCTCAAAGTTTTTCTGAGTCCGAAAAACTACTATCAAAAATAAACCTTCTAGGACAGCCTTTTACAACCTTTTCCGCACTGCAGCTCCCTTTAGAGTCTACAAAACATGTGAAGAACCCTTGCAATATATACGATTAATATATATATATATATATATATATATATATATATATATATATATATATATATATATATATATATATATATATATATATATATATATATAGTATCTGTGTGTGTGATTGTTTTTGTTTTTCTTTGCAGTGGTATGATGCATGCTCCATAATCGGTTGGTCCTGGGTTTCAAACCTGGGGCCATACACCTTGACTAAGATGTTGCAAATATATAAATAAATCCACTACGTAAACAAAACTAAAGCACAATAGCCTACCCATCAGGTATATTTTTCTGGAAAAAAATAAAATGTATTAACTTCAACAAGTTAGCATGATAATAAGTGTATGACTCACCGAGGTACACAACTTTAGTCAATGTGATAGTTTGTGTTGGCTTTCAGCCACTACCTTGGAAATATCAGGGTCACACGAAGAAACTTTTAAGCAAAGCGATGGAGTAATAGGCAACTTCTTGTAGGTCGAATATCACTTCTCACGCAAATTGACTTGTCATTATTAATTCTATCATTTAATTTAAAACGGTGTATTTATCACCACTGTGTGTGCCCTTTTCAGATTGCTTGCGGACCCTCTGAGATCGTCTTGCGGACAGCAGATTGAGAAAGGCTGTTCTAGGGCTTATATATTATATGTCAGAATGGCTTAAGATAATTCCTAAAGGATTAAGATAATTCCTTTTACAAATGACTTCTCGTCTTTCATAGTCAATATTTTCAATGTAAAAACGATCTTCCTTCTTTTCCTGGATCATTGTCTATAAATAAATGAGATACAAATAATATAGTAGAATTCCCTTTTAGAGGTTAGTATCTAAAAAATAATCAATCTTAGAAACATACTTAATATATTCTTAGTTACTGCAGCTGTTGTTCCAGACGTTTTGGTTCAATTCATGTATTAAGGTAGATGTAATAGTCTGTCTTCATTATGCATTTTTTTTTCTCAGTTTAATACCAAGATCTTATGGTACTTATTATTATTAGTTTAGCCTTTATTTTTTTACATTTTGTATATAAATGAGATACAAATAATATAGTAGAATTCCCTTTTAGAGGTTAGTATGTATTATATACGGATCTGCGATAGTTGGTGCCCAGTGAAATTTCATAAAATTAAATAATAAAAAAGGAAGAAAAAGTATCATGTGCTGTTTCAATTTCAAAATATTACCTGTTTGTTTCAATCTCCATGTCATACAACAAGATTAGAATATCGTTTAATTATTTTGCTTTGTTAAATAAACTCTTTGAAAAATATGTATTTGGTAACGTTATTCTGGTTGATCGTAAATGATTTTTTTTTTTTTTTTTTTTTGGTTCTGTTTTTAAGTTGATGTTGGTTACTATATTATTACTAGGATGATATATAATTCCCAGGGTGAGGATTATAACCCTGTTGGAAGTTATTTTTCATAATCATAGTCATCACAACCAGTAAGCCTATAGCATGGAATTAACTTTTGCTGTAGCGAAACAACAACAAAGAAAATGCCTATAATCATGGATTCCAAAAACATGAATTCCATTTTTATTTTTTATTTTTTTTTCATATTTTCTGCTCTTCCCTTTCTGTCAAGGATGTTTTTTTAAAGTACCGTAGCATATGAGAGTGACGTATGCCTGTATTTAAAGATTACACATATAGGGGTTGGGTAATAGCCTCAATTACCCAGCCCCTATATGTGTAATCCTACTTTATCACTTAACCCTCACTAATTTACAATGTTTAATGTCTTCTATTCCATTACATGATTAATAATAATGATAACAATATGAATATAATAATAATATAATAAAAGAACCTAGTCACCTCATTCCTATTCTATAGGTTTACTGGTTTCATCTAGTAACGTTAAGTTATTGAATTAAGAACTTGCCTTCATGCAAAAGACACAAGATATATATTATTCAGGATGTTTCAGATAAAGTATCCATTGTTTATAAACCAGAATTGCACACAATTTAGGATGAAAAAAAGGAGAGGGAGAGACAAAAGAATGTTTGAAGACGCATCGAATGGAACGTTCTGCTTGTCAGGACCAGGGGCGGATGGAGCCACTGGGGTAATGGGTGGTGCTCGGTGCGCCCCTTTCCCAAGCGCCCCTTAAATGCAGCAGATAAAAGAAAATTTCGAACTGAACAGAACAAGTTTTAAATCCAGAAATTGGTGCAGTGGAAACCACGAAATATATTTTGTTTTAAGTGGGTTGCATACGTACAAAACCGGTTGAATTTCCAGTTTTCTGAAAGTTTAATCAGGCCCCCCTATCGCGACTGTAAACACAAACACTTCCGACGTCCCTGTGTAAGCATAACTTGTTATATATTGTTTTGCATTTGAAATTAGGGTTGGATTATTTTGGAAATTATTCCAGAAATCTTAATTTTTTGATACCAGAGAACAGATAATGAATCAATACCTTCATCGTTTCTATAGGGTGGCCCGTATTTCCTTCCATTCATGTATCTCATGATTGGAGTTTTTCTGCATGCTGTTGTACATTCTCGTTCATATATATTTGCTATACATATTTTGATATATATTTTGCGATATATATTTTGATGAAGGTCTGCTTAGCTTTCCTTAAACATGGTCTCCACCCCCTCTCGAGGCTTTAAACTGATTACGAGTCCTGATGTGTACCGTCTGAAAAACTACTCAACTGACCATCTGTATATTACAATGTAACCAAAAAAGGATTTGCCGTTCTAGAGCAGTGATAAACAAAGAGCAATACAGTAGACGGTCATTACCTTCAGGTTTCAAAGTAATCTCCATCAGCATCCAACACCTTTTGTCAACGTGTCTGCAGCTGCACAATATCCTGGTGATAAAGCTTGATGGCCGTGGATGCAAAGAAGTTCCTGAGTGCGTTCCGCAGGTCTACCTTATTTGCGATGGGTCTCCCACGGAGATCGTTGTCGAAGGAATTAAACAGGTGGTAATCTGTTGGCGCAAGGTCCGATGAATATTATGCATATCCCAATGTCTCCCAGCCAAGTTGCTGAAGGATCTGCCGGGTCCTCTTTGCCACATATGGCTTGCTTCTGCAGGAATAACACATCAGTGTGATTCACCAATGCTGGATTCTTGCTCCTCACCTTTGCAACTGGTGAGAGTAGAGGTCAGTAGTGATAGTCTGACACTTGGAATGAACTCGTAACGCACTATTTGCCGACAATTCCAACATACAGAGAGTATAACTTTATTTGGGAGTGTAATAAATGACTCAATTTTCGTCACGAGTGAGCAAGCGATCAAATATGTGTGTTCAGGTGCCGAGTGAGTAAGGACAAAGAGGAAGTCACTTGTTATTCCTTTTAGGCTGCCGACAATGTGTGAGGTACCCACTTGCTTAGCTTGTATAACTTCCGTATCGCATGCAGGTCCAGTCTGACTGTTTCAGTGGTAACATGGAACTTTTCTGCAAGTTCCTCACATGTTAAATTACTGTCCTCCTCATGGCTGATTTCAGAACCTCGTCAACTAACACATGCGGTCGTCCATTATGAGCTTCATGCGAAAGGCTCATATCTCCCGACAGAATTTCTGTACCCAATGCCAGGCGGTGCTTTCGTTCACGGCATTTTCCCCAAATGCCTGGCGTATGCGGCGACTTGATGCGGTAGCTGACAGGCTCAAGTCATACAACAATCACACGCAAACAAGGTGTTCAGATATCTCCATTTCTCTTCGACACTCACTCGCGTATTTAGGGGGGGGGGGGCTTCCGGGCTTACTTACTATAGTAAAGTATATGAAATATTTTGCTGAATTTTCACATTTTCAGGCAAAGCCCTCCCCCCCCCCCCCTTCCGAAAGTTAGCAAAGCCTTCCCCGAAACAAAATCGTAAATACGCTACTGTCGACATTGGACACGTATGATTGCTGCTGTAAGCAACGTGCCTGTATTACTGAAGACCGATAGTCAGACTAAGTCCCGATCGCTTGGCAGGCACGTGTGTCATTTCGTTTCCTGCCTATGAACACATGATTAATGGGACGTCAAAATAGCAATAGAGATGCATATACATCAAGGGATAGTTTGTTCTTGAATTATACCATATTTTTCTTACAGTTAGTTATCTTTGGCGATGGATGGAGACAATAAATCGAAACGGATAAATGGTGCTCAAAACCGTGCTGTAAAGAAGTCAAAGCTATTAAAAGCATATACTGATGCATGTAAAAAGATCAGAGACCTATTTAGTGCCTCCAAACCTGCATGACTGCCAACTACTGACTCACAACAGACTGAACACAGTACTGAAGTTAGCGATCTTACCTCAGCTGCTACGAATGTTACTGTGAGAATGAAAAATGAACAAGAAAATTCATGTGAAGATGTAGAATGTGAAGATGTAGAATGTGAAGATGAAGCTGTTTCTGATCCAATGATTAGGTACTGGATCGAAGCATTCAACACAATATTGGATACGGTAATTTCGAATATATCTTCAATATTCAAGAATCAAGATAGATACTTTATGGGCTGATTTGTCATGTTTGGACCCTAAAAACTTCAACCAAGTAACTAGAATTTCCAGACACTGCTTTACATATACTTACGCAGCTTCTAAAAAAATTAAGTAAAGAAGATTCCAAGGGTATTATAAAAGGTCTATTGGATTTGTCAAGGAAGTGGGCAGGGCCGTATTGGTCAGGCGGGAAACTGGAAAATTTCTCGGTGGGCTCTGGACGGTGAAGTTTTTAGAGAGCCCTCCGCCTCGTGTCGTAAGAAGCGGTATATGAACAAAAAGGCACAAATCACGCACTCCCTGTATAGGGGAGTAAGGAAACGATAGCACGTCGTGTACCGGCAATACAGTCAGCTAATCCCAAAACAGCGTTGCTAGGCCATGATGTTGCGAAAACAGCGTTTCTCATTTTTCGTAATTCAGCCCTTGAAAGGTTCCTGATTTCCCAATCTGCTGCTTTATACTTTCGCTAATATTGAAGTATTGAGCTAAATTGAAATCTTAAATGATATCATAATTTGAAATTAAATAATAATTTACATTTTACAGCACCATTGTTTTCCATATAGAAAACATACAGGGCCGGATTAAGACCACTGGGGGCCGGATTAAGACCATAGTAAATTATATAGTAACAGTTTTAATTTATATGTAAGTGGATTTGCTGAACTTGACTATTACTGATATTATGAACACATTATATTTATAAATGTTATAAACCAATTAGATTGGGTAAATGCTAGAAGATACATGTCTCACCAATTTATCAACAGTTGCGCATACATATTTATGTTCACAAAAATTGCAAGATACTTACTTATCTTTATATTTTAGCACGTAACATTGCCATACACAACCTTTCATTCTACCTATTTCTCGAAATTCCATACATTAATTCACATGTAAAAGAAGTCCGAGTACCTCTTCAGAAATTCGAGTCAGAGAGAGGAGACAGACCGACGTCTATTAAGCCTACTAGTGGTGGTTCAATGTTTATTAATAGTAGCCTACTTCATCTCTATTTCTACATAATTCTAAATTACTTTACAAAATGTTTCCTTTTCATCATTTGTAAATTATTACTTTGCTAATTTTGGCTGTTCTTTAGCATTGGGGGCCAGATTTGGCATCTACTTTTTTGCGATACATATTCTATTCCGATGCGGTTGTTTTGTGGTTTCATACGTTAAATTACGTTACCAACATTGAATTCAGACAGCATTGCAGAGCGAGCGTTAGCGAATGAAGGCGGGTAAGAGCCCCGCATGGCACGTTGTTTTCTATATTTGTTACCAACAATTCACTTTCTTTTCTCACATAAATCACTTCCACTTACCTTTCCGTTTCGTATAAATCCCCTACTGCTCTAAAAAAAAATGTGTTCGTTACTTTCTTGACTACTTGAACATTACTATCTACTCATTTCTTCTGTAAATCTTCCTACTTTCTGCTAGTTTTGGCTCTCCAATACTAAACAATTACCTTACTTTTTAGTGCAAATGGAAATGGAACTTAAGAAATTATATTATTAGTTATATAAAGTACCAACCTCCAAATTCTTTAAAACCTAGAAGTAAATCATAATATATTAAAATAAAGTAATTAGTCATATGGTTCTTATAATTTGGAAGATAAACTAAAGAAATGGAAATAAATTCCTTCCCGGGAATTTATAGGCCAGGGAAAAAAACCGGGAATATTCCCATTTTTAAATTCCTTCCCACCGGGAATATTCCCACTGCCCATCACTAACCTCACCAAGCTTTTTTGGGGGGGTCCTACATATAAGAGAAGCAGCTTTTGTCGTTATGCTACGATAAATTTGTATCAAGTTGCTTGGACAGCCATTGCAACGGCCAAAAGTAATCATTAGTATTCTTTTACAAATAAGTATTTTTCAAGACGGTTATTTTGTACTTTTTGTTAAACTTGACAAAACTACCTTTCGTTGTATACAAATCCACTTAGAGAACAGTTATAGAAATTTACAACTATTTACAACGTTTCATACTATCGATAATAAATGAAAGTTCAATGTATTAGAAACTACGCTTTTAAAATGTTCGAAATGGGTGACAGCATTAATTTCCAGTAATAATTGTGAACTTTTGGAATTTTATTCTGCATGTGACCTCAAAAATAGCATTTTAATTTCGATTGTTTTGCGGTAGAAATTTTTGTGAAATGTAACGGAAATTCAGAAGGAGCCTTCTTTGCAAATTTCACAATACTAATTAATGGAGATGAAGAATATGGTTAATGTTTATTTTTTAAAAATCCAAATGTTGTTTGGCTACCAAATATGTTTGAAATTATAGTAATTACTTAATTTCTTAATGAATGGAAGTTCTGAATTTAAGGCTACTTATTATTAATTAACGTATTGAAAATACACTAACACACACACACACACACACACACACATATATATATATATATATATATATATATATATATATATATATATATATATATATATATATATATCGGGTGTTCTAAAATGGAGCCCACGGACCACAGAGCTATTCTACAGGCCAAAATAAAACGAAAATATTGCATAATAATTTGTCCTCTGGGGCCCCCTTCAGCCGCTATGGGGAATCAAAATTTCGCAATGTGGCAACGTCGCAGATTAACTTGTAACCATTAGCATCACTCTACAAATATATCAAACAGTTAAATCGATTGTCACACTAATAAGTGATGCTAGTATCAATCTATATCGACTTTAGCAGCAATCCAGAAAGAACTGATGCAACTATTTGATAGATTAGTAGATCTTCTCTATAATAGTTTATTTGCGACGTTGCCACATAGTGCAATTCGTGTCTCCAGACAAGGACCCGAAAGTTACACAAATGTATATATTTTTTGCTTTATTATGACCTGTAGAATAGTGTTCTGTGGTCCGTGGGCGCCACTTTTAGAGCACCCGATATATATATTGTGTGTATATGATTGTATGTGATAGACAAAAATATATTGTTTTGTGATATTGTGATAATAATGTATTGTGATAGTTAAAAAATATCACACAACTTGATACGTGTGCACAAAAAAATACAAGTAGTTGATAGTGAAATCAACCCAATAAATTCCTTCAAATTGGAAGCATTTCATGTCAATAAAATAAAAAAAATCGCTGGTATAGTACAGTGCAATTAGGTTTGAACCCGGACATTCAAAAAAAAAAAAAAAAGCCGAAACATTTTCTAAAATGATCATGATACTCTATTCGGTAACTCAGAGAAAGTCCCAAAAATTCCCGCGTCGGGTTTGGTCACTATGACTGCAATATTGGATAGCTTATTTCCAACGCCAAACGTTTTCGTGGAAACCATAGCATTCATTTTAACTGACTATAATACGGGTTGTAAACACAGCAGAGATATAAACCATACCTTATTGAAAAGATACTTAATTAGTTGTTCTTATTGTGTAAAAATTGAGGAAATTTATATTTTCCCGAAAAGGAAAAAAGGGAAATTCTGCAAAATTTCTCAGAGCAGAAGTGAAAAATTGAGTTTTTTTTTTATTATTACAACATTGTAGGGAGAAGAAACAAAAAGCAAACCGAAACCTTTTCTAAGATGATCATCATTTCCCTATTCAGTAGTCACTGAAAGTCCCCAATATAGTCACTATTGCCGCCATATTGGATAGCCTATTTCTAATGCCCAATGTTTTTGTGGAAGCCAAAGCATTCATTTTAACTGACTATAATACAGGTTGTAAACACAGCATAGATATAAACTATATATCGTTGAAAAGATTTTTAACTAGTTGTTCGTATTGTGTGAAAACTGAGGAAATTTACACTTTCCGTAGAGGGAAAAAAGGGAAATACCACAAACTTTTTCAGAACAGAAGTGAAAAATGTTGTTTTTTGATTCTTATTACAATACTGTAGGGAGAAGAAACATAAAATACGTATGTGCAGATTGTTGGCTAAACCTTTCTCAGTAAAACTTTAAAATTAAACAATATTAACATCTTCTAAAGCTGGGATTTGAAACTTAGATTCACGTAATGCGTTAAATTCCCTCTTGTCCAAATATTGTAAAATTTTTACCTGTACATCTACAAGTTTTGAGTGAAGTTATCAATGGATAGGCATTTGAAAAGGCTTCAATATCTCTTACAAATCCCGATGTTGATTGTTTTTGGGAAGAGAAAATCATAAAATTTGAGGGATTTTAAAAAAATGAATGCTCTATTCTTAGCAAGCCAGATTAGTCGGAGGAATTTGACAGGTATACAAAATAGTTGAAAACAGTTATGTTTAGTAACGTATAAAAATTCGTAATGTTTGAACTAGGAAAAGGCCTAGAAACTAATTCTTTATTATGTAACTGTTTCAAACTTAGATAATTTTGATTAGAAAGTAACTTACTTTTACTTGAATCTATTCCAGACGAGGATATTTGGCATCTTGAAATGTCTCTTCTTCAATATCCTTTTCGGGAACTAGCAAATCTCCGTCCACTTCCACTTCATCTTCTATGTTCCTGTTGGTACTTCCATGCCATATGCAGTACACACACATGATTGAGCATTTTGACATACCTCTCCGGCACTCAGAACTTCCTTCACAGTCATCGGTGCAGAAACAAGAGATAAGATATAAGTCTTCAGGAGCAGCGAACTTCGAAGTTGGTATGGGACATAAATAATTATTGACTATCTTCAAACCCTAGCGTAAAATGTCCACGTTAACACCTCGCCATTGCTGCACTTGATAAAAGACTTAAAGTGAATGCTCACGAGCATCCTTTGTTGTAGGAGGAAGTAGAGCTAAGTTAAACTGCAAATGTATAGGCTGTTTGGCAATTGTCTTCTCATATAGTTGATGGCATAAAATGTCCAAGTTCCCGATATCTTTTGACCCATACAGTTACAGAATGAAAAATGCATCAGCTTAGTCCACAGCTTCAGTTGACACTCGACAATTATTGAAACGACTTAGTTTCTCTCTAGATTTCTTATCACTCTAATTTTTTGTAAGCAGAGTTAAAAAAAGCAGAACATTAGCGATAAATTGACAAAACTGAATCTCATCCTGTGAAGCCATGTAAAATTAGAAGAAAGTCCTTCATATCACCTACATCATCTTGAATAGTTCCAATATGGTGAATCTTGTCTGGACAAATCTTCGTTGATGGCATCATCATTTTCATAGATGTGCCTGGTGGAGCAAGAGCAACTAGAAGAACTAATAAATCTTTGTCTTCACCAATCAAAATAACTCTAAGGCCTTTCTTGGCCTCTGTAATAGCCATGGTTGCAATCAGCATATCAACATCTGTCTTTGGCTGGAGTACCTTGCATGTGTGACATGCTGATTTCTGCAGATACTTACTCCAAAGATGATTGAATCTCATTTTGTTACTGTGATTTAGGAGAAATTCAGTATGCTCTACAGTAACAGTAATATTATCTTCTAGTTCTATGTCTACGTGGCAAATCTTTCCTACACATCGCAGATGCTCCTCATTTTTGCCCATATACCTTCGTTATTTCTATCAAAAACGATGAGAGTTTTTTCCGTAATATGTAACAACGTATGCAGTATATGTAACAACATATTTCTTTGAACGTGGCTGGAAGCTGCCATACAATACGATGCAAGAGATGCCCACCATCAACTATGTAGGATACACCCTGTTTTGCGGCACTACTTGTTTTCTGGGTCGAGTTCAGGACAAAACGGATATTGTCGATGATTTTGCACCTTTCTTCATTAGACCTCCTTCATTAAATAAGGAGGGAGGATACGCTGATAATTCATATTTGAATATCTCAGACAACTGCTCTTCAGAGCTAACTGTGCATAAGATGCAGTGCAGACGCTAGTTTGGGTTTACACAGATTGCTTCATTACACACAGTTACTGACCTTGTTAAGCTGCTCAAAGACTTCATACTTAACTTGTGTTTCAGATGAATTTCACTGAATTGCTTTCCCTCAATCTTCTTCATCAAAGTCTAACTTCTAATGCTTTATTACAATTTACATTTTCATCAGCTAACAAATCAGTAGATATCAATGTAAGTTGGGATGATCTCTAGAATGGTTTATGTTTTCGGAGCCAGTTGATGAAACAGAGACATCTTCAGCGTCACGAGTTTGACGAGACTCTCGCAAGTCAACATGTTGTTCGGAGGAGGCAGATATAAGATCAGTGGATTTCTCCGCAGTTTCCACTATTCTTGAATACGCAAACATGGAATGAACCTTTGTAGTAATAGTTGAAGCAAAATTCCTCGTCTCCAGGTGAGGCCACCACTACTTTTCATAGCTCTTATCAAGGCCTGTTCAATTGTCAAGTCACTCCAAATTCCGCACTAAAACTTTTCCACTTTGTCTAACTATGAAGTAGCTTTGTTTCACAAACTTCGGGAAATCTTGTTTTAGTAAAATAGATTCTAGTTTGCAGGGTCATTAGCTGAATTGATGAAAATGATGATTTCGTGTTCTGCTTGAATGCAGGTCTTTGATCCGAAGGTCCAAGGACAAAGTAAACCCATGGTGGTTTGTCATTGCCTTCCATAGGATGATGATGACTAAGTGGATGAATAAGTATGCACTATTTAAAAATTTAATCAATATTACAACCATTAGAAAAAAATCTAAACCTGGGAATTGGATTGACTTTCTGACTAAAGAAGAATCAACCAATGCTTGCGGATACATGTTAATTTCTTCCGACTATTTCTACATGCAGGAACTATATACGTATATTATTTATATTTAAAAAAATTCCCTGCAATTAAAGGCAATTTCCCGTTCTTCCTTTCTCCAAATGTTTGTAAAGGTTATTGAAGCCGCTGCAAATACCTACCCAGTGATAACTTCACTTAAAACTTGTGGATGCAGAGATGAAAATCTTACAATATGGATCAAGAGGGAATTTAATGCATTATATAAATCTTCAAAATCCCAGCTTTTAGAAGATATTAATACTAGGGTGTAGCCAATAATTTAATTAGAGCGTAGCCAATAATTTTGTACATATTTTATGTTTCTTCTCCCTACAATGTTGTAATAAAAATTCCAAAACTCAATTTTTCATTTCTGTTCTGAGAAATTTTGCAGAATTTCCCTTTTTTACTCTTTCGAGAAAATGTAAATTTCTTCAACTTTCAAACAATAAGAACAACTAATTAAATGTCTTTTCAATGAGGTATGTTCATATCATTGCTTTGTTTACAACCTCTATTATAGTCAGTTAAAGTGAATGCTAGGTTTCCACGAAAACTTCTGGCGTTGGAAATAGGCTACCCAATATGGCGACCATAGTGACCAAACCCGACGCGGGATTTTTTGGGACTTTCTCTGAGAGTATCATGATCATTTTAGGAAAGGTTTCGGCTTGTTTTTTTGAATGTCCGGATTTTGCCCTTTTTTTGGTCTAATTGCAGTGATCAGTCTTTGAAAAAGATGAAATTCGTTGGATTAAGTTCTCACCCCTTAAGCCCCTATTCTACCGCTGCTTGAAATTCGAAAATGTCATTTTCCCCCTTGTTTACCTTCATTTTTAATATTCTCGCGCAAACAGTAGCTTGCGGCCATCTATATCACATCGTCATTAACTATAATAACTTTCTTTAAGTAATAAGTAAAAGCTTGTTATGACTCTTATTGAAACGTTTGGGTTGCGAGCGAAGCGATGAAGATCTTTTTTTTAAACAAATCTATTCCTTTGCAATCCCACAACAACATTGATTTAATAGGGCGTCAATACTTTTTCGGGACGACGCGTCGTTTATTCATTGCCAACACTTTTTCTTTCTTCTTGCTCGTTCGGGACCTTCTTTCTACCAGCGCCTAGGACCATAGCCTCGCTCGCTCACCTCCCTACGGCTCTGCTGTTTATACAGGACAATGGAGGAGTGTTGAATTTGTATAAAGTATAAATTACTTCTGATGTTTCATATATGTATTTGAATATGCATCACGGGGCGCCAATGAAAGTTTCATGGCACAGGTGCACCATTGTTATTTTAAGGGGAGATATGAAGTAACGGAGCTTGTACAGATGATTGCAATGCACAGTTGCAAGAGAATAATTGAGGATTGGGGTTTACGTCAGATCAGTTAATGTCAGGAGAGAAATTACTGCCTTAAAAAGTATTAAATTTGCATTTTAAGACTTTTCAGTGCGTACATGTAAGTAAGTCCCATAGAAGGTACTTTCCCTATGGACCCCTGGGTTGCAGTATGGCCCTGGAAGTGGTAATCCTTGAAAGTTAGTCTTGCTGACGAGTACAACCGAGAAGAAACGATTGATTATGCTGATAGTGCAAGTTATTCAGGATTAGAAAAAAAATCATATGAAAAGCGAGTACAAAACGTGTTGCTGAAATTATCCAACATGCTGCTTTTTAATTCTGCAGAATTATAATTTGTATAGTAATACTTATCGAGGTTTGTTGCTAGCATACAAATTTCTGTTGACTTTGCCCGTAAGCCAAGTAACATGTGAAAGATGTTTTTCAAAACTAAAATATATTAAAAATAGTTTAAGAAGTGGCATATCTCAGGAACATTTTGAAACATTTATGTTGGTGTCTATTGAAAAGGACTTCTTAGAGAATGTTTCGAATGAAAAGGTAATTGACCTTGTAGCATCGAAAAGTACTGAACTAAATTTGTAAAGGGTGTGTGGGGGAGGAAATAAGAAGAGAAACTCCACCTACACACAAGCCGTCAGAAGAGTGAAAGTGGGGAATTCAGCTCGTAAGATAGGTATTGGGCTCGGACGGCTGTCCTTTGAAGTATAAGATCATTGGGGATACAAGAGAAATTTACGAGGAATTTCTATTAAAAGAAGAGAGATAAGGTTTGGGATAGGAATATTGGGTCAAGAAAGGAGTACCTTCATTATGGTTGTCCGGGGTGCGTCAGATTCTCCTTGGTGTCCCGGTCTCGGGCGTCTCTCTCTCTCTCTCTTTCTCTCTCTCTGGTCAGGTTCTGGTCTACTGGCAAGATGCAACGGCCATCTGCTGGTTCGAAGTAGGAGTCCAAATCAACTCCAATTCTCTATCACAACACCAACTCCAACTCGCAACTCCCCGAGGCGGAAGTATCCAGGGCTATTTATGGAAAGCCCCCGGGCTCGGCGACTATTCTAGATTACCTCAAGAGCGAGTCCCAGACTTCATAGAACGTGTGGTTTTACGTGTTGGGAGGAGTCAGGATGATGTCTCTCGTAACTTTATTACAAAACAGTGAAGACAATTACATAAAACACATTA
This sequence comes from Thermobia domestica, assembly GCF_964235325.1. NCBI lineage: Eukaryota > Metazoa > Arthropoda > Insecta > Zygentoma > Lepismatidae > Thermobia > Thermobia domestica. The sequence continues at coordinate 105,637,478 of NC_137455.1, forward strand.
CATCCACAAAATGCTGATATAGCAAAACATCAATCAGTAGGTTACTGGCTTTTCAGAGCGCAAGTTCGTAACACATTTATTTCTCATTTGTTTTTATAATCGTATAATAGAAGGTCTCTGTCCTTTTCAGAAAGACACCGAAACTTCACAAAACACAAATAAAATACACAAAAACAGGTAGCCCACATCATTATCCAATGATAAAAGACATACGCATAAAATCAATAAATCAATAATAATTCAATAACAACAGTCTTCGATGTGGGCCCCGACACAAACACACTGATTCCTTTACAAAATATCTGCTAATTTTCTAATATAGTATACGTGTTTCTTGAACTTTGTGTAATATTTTAAACAATTCAGAATGCACTACAGTGAATCATCAATTATTCTTTGAATGAAAATCAATGGACTCAAGCAAGCTTACCAATTCGCTTAGAAGGTTTAAGTGTAAGAAAAATCTCAGATTTAAGCCTTCCAACTTTCCTGTCCTCATGTTTTGGAGTGAAGCCACTTGTTTCCAACATATTAAACATTCCAGTTGACAAAGTGGAAATTTATCACCTCACGGAGGGATTGGATATATGGAATGGTATCTACAATAACGAGATTCCCGTTGTGTTGGACTTTCAACAGAATTGGGATAAAATTATATTAACGACAATAATTGATAAAGGATTGGTCCCTGAAAATGCATCTGATATTGCCCGTTTTAAATCCTTACAAAGAAAAGCATCTGGTGCATGGCTACAGGGTATACCGTCAAAAAATATTGTAACTTTCTTAGACAACACTTTTCAAATTTGTGTCGCTCTAAGTCTCGGTTTAAATATCTGTCACAGTTTCAAATGTACATGTCAAGAATAGGTTGATGAAAAAGATTTACATGCACTAAGCTGTTCTAGGAGTGGAGGTCGAATTTCTCGTCATGCAGAGCTGAATAATATAATAAGACGAGCTCTTGCCAGCATTGATGTCCCAAGTATTTTAGAACCATCTGGAATGTCCCGAGATGATGGAAAACGACCAGATGGAGTGACATTAATCCCTTGGAAAATGGGGCAACGACTGGTATGGAACGTCACATGTGTAGACAACACATTTGCACCTTCCCATTTAGCTTCATCATGTAAAGAGACAGGACATGCTGCTGAAACAGCTTGTAAGCGAAAATACATTAAATATTCCGAATTAAAATTAGATATGTTTATTGCCTTTGCTACGAAACCATGGGAGATTTTAGCCAGGAAGGTAGGGAATTCCTGAAGGAAATCGGATCGAAATTAAATCTCAAGACGGGAGATCCAAGAAGTGCACAATTTTTATTTCAACACATTAGTTTAGCAATACAGCGAGGTAATGCGGTTAGCATTTTAAGTTCCTTCCCTTCTTCTAAAATGGAAGAGATTTTTTTATTTGAAATGAACCAGAATTTATGAACACTTTGGATCGAAAATTTTGTAAACTACTTAAGTTTAGTCAGCTCCGTGATATTTGTCATGCTACTTGCAAAGATGAGGAGGTTGGATTTACTCGCTCTTCTCAATTACAAAGTTACTTGTTCAACCTTTAAAAAAAATCTTATTAAGTAAAATATGTTTAAGCTCTCTTGAAAAAAAGTTATCTAACATAGTGTATAAATGTGCTTTTTTTCTTTTTTTTAATGTTCGGTCTGTGTTCATTTTATTTGACATTTCAAACGCATTGACTAAGGTTATCTTCAGAGTGATACAAGTTCCAGGACATTTTATACAGTTATTGTGCAATAATTTTAAGTGTTACATTGTTATAATTTTAATTAAAAATTAATATGAAAAATATGTATAAATGTGTGAAAATCTTGAGAAAAACTTTGAAAATAAATATATGAAATTTTTTCTAACAAGTAAAAACAATTCAGAATGATATTAAACGCTTGCAGGGACATGGGTTTAGAAGTAAATGCAGAGAAAACTAAATACATGGAAGTGCGTCGGGACCGTAATACGGCAAATTGTGGAGGCGTTAAAATATTAAATAATACTTTTGATAAAGTGGATACTTTCAAATATTTAGGATCAATATTAACAGACGAAAATCATATTCACGAAGAAATTAAATGTCGACTAAAAGCAGGGAATTCGTGTTACTATTTGGTTCAAAATCTCTTGTCGTCGCGAATTCTGTCGAGGAATTTGAAGCTTAAAATATATAAAACGATAATCATGCCTGTTGTTCTGTATGGTTGTGAAACATGGTCGCTTACTCTGAGGGAAGAACATGGACTGAAAGTATTTGAGAACAGGATCCTGAGAAGAATATTCGGACCCAAGAGGAACGAGAATGGGGAATGGCGGAAGCTTCATAACGAGGAACTACATAGTTTATACGGTTTACCCAACATTGTTAGGGTCGTCAAGTCTAGGAGGCTTAGGTGGGCAGGTCATGTAGCTAGAATGGAAGAAAGTAGAAACGCTTTCAAAGTCTTGACTGGTAGACCAATCGGAAAACGACCATTAGGAAGACCTAGGCGCAGATGGGAGGACAATGTTAAGATGGATCTCGCAGAGATAGGAATACAAAGTAGGAACTGGATCCAATTGGCTAAGGATAGAAGTCAGTGGAGAGCTTTTGTGAACGCGGCACTGAACCTCCGGGTTCCATAGGCCATAGAGTTAGTTAGTTAGTTAGTTATGATATGATGATAAAAGAATATAAGATTATAATTGTTAATTGTTAACACTATTGACTTGCTGTAGAAGAAAACTGCGCAACTTGATTTGTGATATTGAGATGCCATTGACCCTTGTGGGAAAAAAGCGCCGCCCCCCCCCCAATAATGCCTATCTGCCCTTGGTCAGGACGTTGACATTGCGTTACGCATTTTTGCCGATCCCAAACGTTTCAGTATTCGCGCGCCTCCCTGTATTTTTTTTTTTTTTTTTTTTTGCCCGCTATCCTAGTCAGCTGTTTTAAGTTGGACATTAATTTGCCCATTTGATGTCGAGAACAGAAACCAACCAACCCCTGCAGAGTTTCTAATCCGTTCCTTCTACTACTACTATTATTTATCACTTTTATTACTACTACCACTACTACTACTACTATTGCTGCTGCTGTTGCTACTACTACTACTACTTATACTATGGATCCGTATAGTAAAACTGCACGCTTATTTTAATGAAAAAAGAGTTATGAAAGTTTAAAAAAATAAAAGAAACTTTCCTTGGGCCGGGTTTGAACCCACGCCAAAAGTGACTTGAGGCTCGCTAGCACACTTGGGTACGAAGGCCGACAGCATCTGGCGTTTGCTTTCTGCTATATGTATGTCATGGCTTGATGTACTATCTGTATCGGCCAATAAGATCAGCGGATACCTGAAACGTTTGGAATCCGCAAATATGCTTGCAGTACTCAGGCACTTTGGCAAAGAGTGATGTATGTTGATGGAGATTACTTCGAGAGCAACGCTGAGTGCCTTGCTCTGTATGTGTTTCTGACGATTAGGATTGTGCAAGAACATTTTTGTTTACGTTGTATTCGAAATTCATTAGGAAATCTTGGTTTGTTTTACTAGCAAGTGTTAGAAAAAGTTTGTAGCTTAACCAAGATGCCACAAAGAAGAATGACCGATACACAACTTCCCCTCTTTCCTTTGTTCTATTGCTATGTGCTCTTCCAGATGGTTTCTTCAACATTATTGACTGATGCATAAAAGGCTAAAAATGCAGCTGGAACCCCTCAGACAGTAACAGTTTTCAAGAAGCTACGTTTCCAAATTAAAGAGACAAAGCTACGGCCAGCGTTCACTTGCCAAATTAGGAGCCTGTTTACCATTCTGCAACACCTTCACGCTTGAGATTCATAATACAGTGAAGCTTCTGAATAACGGACACCAATGGGACGTGAATTTTTATCCATTATTGACAGGTGTCCGTTACAGAGAGGTTACAGAAATTAAATTTCTCAAATCAGTAATTGTATGCAGTAAATACATTATGTATGAGCGTAAATACGTAAAATTCAATATGAAAATACTCTATTTAGTACGTAGACCCTACTTGAATTACTGAGAGAAATGAAGGAGAAATTTATTTCTGTTAAATATTATTATTGATAGGGATGTGTTAATATATTCGATTCGTATACTGCAGAAGATAATGCGTGTATGGTAATTTTCTTAAGTACATGTCATTACCCTGTAAGCCCTTTTCATTTACAGTATTTCGGTTGCGGAAGAAACGTGTGTGACTGTGTTTGTGTACTGGCTCAGTATCTTCGTTGGCGGAATGGATGAAAAGGAAGTTATTGACAGTGCATATATTTATTGACCCAGACTTGTTCCAGTATCATAAGTAAAAGAAAAATGTTGTGCTCCCCCAAAAAAAGTAAGAGAGGAAACATTGCACGTTAAAAATATTGTTGTAAAACAAACCATATTTGTTTTGTTATCTCTGAAATTGTCGGGAAAGATGCATAGCCCAGAGGAAAAAAGGACTAAATTTGTTAGGGAAGGAAAGATCTTTCGCATAGAATTCTTGGCCATACGAGATACGACTGGCCCTGCATGAGTGTTATTGCTTATTGAAGGTTTCCTAGGATTTCCACCAAAAAGCAGTTTACTGCGTGCAGAAAGAAAGAAAAATTTCAAGTTCAGCTTGAAGTTGTTCTGTTTGATGGTTGACCAGGTCTAGACTCATGATTTGTACACTTGTGGTGAAAATACTTTTGTAATATATCGCAGAACCGAGAATAATTCCTGTTCGTTATGAAGAGGTTATTGAACGTTTGGGGAGTAAAAGAACTGTCCACGTCCGTATCTGAGAGTGTCCGTAAAACTGAGTGTTTTGTTCCGTAAGAGAACAAATATTTTTGCCGGGACAAGAAAATCTGTCCGTATTATAGAGGTGTCCGTTATTGAGAGGAGTCCGTTAAGGGAAGTTTCACTGTATTCTTCACAAAACGGTCCCTAGTTTAAAGATTAATTGTGCAACATGAAAAAGGGCATGTTTTTGTCAATAACTACCCAGCATTCTCATTGTTAACAGTGTTATAAACTTCAGCGCTGTTCCCAGCGGAATAGAATTACATACGTGCAAACAAACACCTCTACGTTGTCTACTTCACAACTTTTTAAAGATGTTTAGCTAAACACTCATGCTTGTCGGAGGGTTACAGAACAAAGCTCTAACACGAAAAGAGGAGAGGGAGAATTCGTGTGAGGATGTCTTTGTAGAGTAACTTTCTACCAAGAATATGAGTTTTTATAAATATTCTCAGACAGCAATTTAAACTTGCTGCAAGGTTGCACCAAACTTGCCTTTGCAAGTTAATTGACTTACCGCAAGCTCTACTATGCAAGCCAATTTCCTTGCTGCAAGCTTCTGGTAAACTAATTGGGCAATCTGGGTAAGAATTGCTGCAAGCTTGTCTTCACAAATGAAACGCAAGTCTAATTATCTCTAACACCAGCCAAATATAAACCAAACTCATCAATGGCTTATCATCAATCAAGCCTGATTAAGCAAAATACAAGCGAAAGACGCCAAACAAGCCATATGCTAGCTTGCGGCAAGAGAATTTAGATAAAACATAAAATAGTAAGAAATCCGTACATATCAATCGTCTGACTAAATCCACGCCACAATCCTTGAGCACATTAAAAATATCTATGACATAAATTTTCCCGTAGCGTGTCCAATAACTGAAGCAAAAGCAATTCCGTGAAAACATCCACAAATAATCAAAATAATCATAGTCATCAGTTGTGTTATGATAAATAACGCAGCGTTGCTTTTTACCAATATCCAATACCTTGATATATTAGCCGCAAGTACTTACAAGTTAGAATTTCTACCTTTTTATATATAAAAACGCAGAAAAATGTTTAAACACAGAATTCGGATAAAGTTTATACTGTAAATTAAACTTTAAGTTCATATTAAAATATCTGCAACAGTTCTTTATTCTTTCGCGAAATAAGTAGGATCAAATCTGGTGCCATCTATGTTCACATTTATGCTTTATACATAAATACCGTAATTAGTTATGCCTCGTGATTACCGAAATATTAGGAAATAAGGAGCGACGTTATAGGTGCGAGGGACTAGAGTACTAGATAACACAATTAAAAAAAAAATAATTAAATTTGGTTCTTTATTCAATGTGAATGCTAAAAAGACGCAAACAACACGAACACTACCTTGGCGTCAAAAGTTAAGAGGTCAGCGTCACGTGGTTTTTGAGAACAACTGAATATCGAACTCGCGCTGGCTTTTTACTTCAATTTAAAGAAAAACGTCTCGCAAGTGAAGCTTGGGTTGCCTGCACTACAGCTTGCGCTAAAAAAAATAAGCTTTCGTGTATAAGCGAAAGCAAAATAAAAACAAATGAAAGCGACAGGCAAGCTTGCAGGACTAGCTCAGGAGAGTAATGCTCCCAGAAGTAGGAACGAAAAACACAGTTCTGACTGGTTGGCATTATCTATGTCTTGCCACGTTGCATTCAAATAGTAGAATTCAGACAATTGTTGTTGTCGGTCTTCGTGGCCGAGTGGGCTAGCGCTATAGCTAGTAACGAAAATCTCTTTTGGCGTGAGTTCAAACCCGGCCCGAGGAAAGTATTTTAACATTTTTTTTTACATTTTTATAATACTTTTTAAATTAAAATAATACGAAAATAATACTCAAAAATGTGATTTACTTACTTTTGTGCAGATAAGTAGTAGTAGTAGTAGGAACGGGTTAGAAGCCCCGCACGGCTCGTTTTGTTGCCCTTGTACTCCATGATATAAGGCTGGTTTTGTTCCCCTTGTACTAAATGATATAGATTTTGTGACCAACTTAAAACAACTGACTAGGATAGCGCGTAAAACAGCTGGCTAGAGTAGCGCGCGGAAAAACGTACTTCCGGGAGTATTACTCTCCCGAGCGGGTCGTAAGCTTGCGGCAAACAAGCATGCTTTCTGTGTAAGTTTCTATAAATATAATATGATTTCTACTCCACCTCAATATATGCGTATTTTAAGGTAAAGTAAAAATCATCCAACAATACGCCCGAGGCATGTGCCTCGCTTATTCCCTCTTAGTTGCCGTCCTGCTTGCACTCATCACAATACTAAATTTCAGATCCTTGCCGAAGTAGAAATTTGGTTGCAGGACCGTTGCTACATTTATTAACCATAGGAATCCCAAATTATTTTAGATAACATGATGTCCCAAAGAAGGGATCTTCGAACTCACTTAATATATTTATATATTGAAATGCGATTGTTTGAAAAGTTATTTGCATTAAAAATAAATTTATCGGAATGCTTTAATAATCCTAAGAGATATCACTGTACAAAATATATATCGGACATTATTCTACAGATCACTACATACCATATTCTAGAGAAATAATTTGGTTATAGTTGTCGTATATATCTATTTAATGATTATTGCTTGTCTTCAGGCTTAGCAGCAGTTGTAAACCATTTTTACTCGCTCCACCTTTCTCGGTATCGAGCTGAAGCCCAATGACATCCAGGGAGTCCCAGAAATTAAATTCTGCCGGGTTGCGGGATTCGGTATCTTGTAGGGCCGTAACTCCTCTTGACACCAAAAGGCGGATATGAACTTGCCATTCAACGCCCACTTGTTAGAAGAACTCTCTCCACCACCAGGAGGTATAACTAGCAGACGTTCCTTGGTCCATTCCACTAAATTCTGAATTCAAAAAGTTTTTGAGCATTGGATGAGCAATCGTGAATAAAATCCACTAAAGTTAGTTCTTGCAACTACAGGCAGCTCTAAAATATAAGAAGCCGGCCAATAAGGTAGACTACACACCCAAATACGTACTACACTGTCCTCTCGGCGTGTGCTGTGACGTGGCTCTTGGGATCCTGAAAGTTGTTTGCTTTGCCTTCCTGGAGGCATCGATCCTACATTCTCTTCTTTGTGGTTGCATTCTCTTCAATATGGGCAACAATGAAGAGAAAAAATAATCCACAGGCATGATACGCAACAATTCTTCCACGATCAAAAGCGAAAATGTGCTAGAATTGCTGCTGCATTCCCAGGGCCGGATTTCCCAATAGGCCCGGTAGGCCCGGGCCTATGGGCGCAAGCTCCCAGGGGGCGCACGACCGAGAGAAAAAAAATTAAAAAATATCTAGAAATAAAAATAATTAGCCATAACTTAACATATTTTTTGAACTGATTAAAAAAATCAGGCTTATAAAGCATTCTGATTTGGAAGTTCATTGGAACAGATAATTGTTGGTAAAGTTCACCAATCTTTTGTTAATACATTAACGATATTTTGTTAAGCCCAGAACCAAGTAAATTCCTCAAAAAACTTGCGATGATAAAATTGCATCGTGGCGTAGTGTTAAGCAATTAACATATAGGACTGTTATAATTTTTCAATAAAGGTTTTTAGGAAAGTAACTTTAACCAGACTAGGGGGCGGAAAAAATTATTGGGCCTAGGGGCGCCAAAATGCTAAATCCGGCCCTGTGCATTCCACAATGATATCTTGTTAAATCTTCCGGATTTACTTAATCTCAAGTCATACTGACATTCAGCAACACCAAGTTCTGACTGTAGACCTGGCTGCTACAGTTGCTGCTTCGAGGAGAGCATGCACGGTTCTCGTGATGCGTCGTAAAACAGTATTGCTAGTCCTTTTTATTACCGTCCATCCTCAATCAATATTGCCAATAATAATTTGGCTAAGTTCCTGAAAATAAGTTAAAATTGTCACTACTTTTGACCAAGAATTCCCTGCGGTAAATTTTAACTTAAACATTAATACTGTATATACGAGTAGCATTAGAAATGTAACTATACATAACTTTGGTGCATAAAATTATGTAAACTGTATAGTATCTTTACTCACAAGGGACGTATGCGAACCATGACAGCTAGATATTTATGAAAATTTGTACCCTGACTACTTACGGATCACTAATCATCGCGTTGTTAGTCACTCGGTGCACAAATGTCTTGTTTATTCGCTACGTATAATGCATATACCAAGCAGTGACCGGAAAAACACAGAAAATGAAAAATGTGTGCAGCTAACCTGATACCTACGGGAGGGGAACATGTCACCAAGATTACGGCAGTGCAGTCACAAAGCAGTGTTGCCATCCAAACTCAAACATAGTTTTTCAATAGAACGCATACCATTTTATGCCATTGAAACAATTGGCATGAAACTTGAAAGAAAATAAGCAAAAGGTGGATTATCAGTCTTGCAAAATAAGTGAGATGTGAGACTGTGGAGTTGAGAAATTATAAAGTGCGTACAATGAAATGTAATACAACCACAAGACTGCAGAAGAAATAAATATACAGTAGGGAGTAAACCACAGCATGCACAGCATCCGGTGACTAACGAGCTTGATTATGTCATATCGAGTGTGCGGCTAGAGCGAGAAATGTATGTATCTATCTATGGCTTTTCTGCTGTATGTATTGGTATATTATGTTAAAATATTTTGCGCCTGTCTATTACTGGTAAAATGAATGCAGTGTGTTTTATCTTTATCGTTCTCTCACATGCTAACGTTTCCTGTACTCTCGATTGATATCTATCACAGATCATTAATCTTTGCGAATCGATTTTGACGTACTTTCTTGTCACAGATTTGTTACCTTTCGTGCCACAGCTTTTCCGTAATCTTTCCAGGCGTTACGCTGTCGTTTCTGTGGTTTGGAAAGCATGCATAATTTTACGCAGTGTTGCAACCCCAAGACAGCTCGTTTTATAGATCTCGGGAACGATATCGATTCCACATAAACCCGATTGGAATTTCTGCGCTAAAGGAAAACATGCTGTTCACATATCCGCTTTATGTCACATGGGACTTCTTCTTTCTAGCACTATTCTAACGTGTGTTCTTTTTGGCTGAATTCTGTATCAAACCCGTTAGTCGCTGGATTTTGTGCATGCTGCAGTTTACTCCCTAGTGTACATTCGTTCTTTCTGCAGTTCTTTTGTTGTTATACATTTGTTCGTTTCTCTGCATGGACCCCATCATTTCTCAATCTTACAGCCTCATATCTCTCTCATTTGGCAACACTGATGACCCATCTTTTGCTTATTCTATTTCACGTTTTATGCCAATTGTTTTAATGCCATAAAATGGTAAATGTTCTATTTGAAAAAATTATAAGTTTGTGTTCGGATGGCAACACTGCTTTTGTGACAGTACTGCCATAATCTTGGTCATGTGTCCCCCTTCCGTAGGTATCAGATTACCTGCACCATTTTTCATTTTCTGTCTTTCTCCGGCGCTTTTGTGGTAACTCGGCACAGCCTCACCTGGTTACTGCTTGGTATATGTATTATACATAGCGGGTAAACAAGGCACTTCCGCACCGTGTGACTATCACCGCAATGATTAATGATTCACAGTTAGTCGGGGTACCAATTTTCATAAATATCTAGCTGTCGTGGTTTGCATACGTCCCTTGTCAGTAGAAATCCTTTGTGCATGCTGATCACTGTTTTCTATCCAATATGTCAGTGACTTCCAACCGACATGTCGGGACACGCTGGCTTGTCGCTCAGTCTCATAAGGTGTGTTCGAAAATTTTGGAATTTAAAAATCGAGATGAATTTAATAATTAATTAAAATCAATTTTGAAAGAGACTGTACCGGTTAACAGTTCCAGAGGCAGCAACTGTGATCAGTACAGTAAAAGCTCTTTATTCGCGGGGTATATGTTCCATAAATATGCCGCGAATACAGAAACCGTGAATACAGAATGGTAATTTATATGAGATTATAGGGGATACGTTCCTAGGAGCCAAAATAAAAAAACAAATACATATATAAAAAAATCAATTTACTGTAATTGAAGTATTTGACCATATTGATTAATTATTATCTTCAGGCTTAGGGAATGGTTTGAAGAATTTTATAATTTTTTCTTGCTTGGCAGTTTTTAAAAGCTCCTTCAATTCAGACTGATATTCAGCAGTGGCATTAGCAATTTGCCTCTTAAAAATAAGACTTCGTTCCATAGACGGATCAATTTTCATAAAGAAATCACAAAGCTCATTTGCCATTCTTAAACTTTCACTAAGATTTTTCAAATTAAATGTCACGTTTCCAGTGCTTGTTGAAGCCTCTTCTTCAATGGGCTGTGAATTTAACATTTCCTCCAAGTCGGTTTCAGTCAAATCTTCATCTTGCGATTCAAGCAATTCCTGAATGTTACTTGATTCTATCTGTTCGAACCCATCTCGTCCTATTTCATTCGCAATTTCAGCTATGTTTGCAGTCAACGTTTGAATTTGCACACATTCTTCGTCATTTTCCGCAGTCAGAGCAGGCCGCAGTTTTTTCCAGCATGACTTCAATGTGTGTGGCTTCAGTTCTTCCAATGATTCTTTTATGTTTACGATGCATTTTGCTATGTCAAATTTCTTCCAGCATTCCATAACATTCATATCAGGATTACATTCCATATTATCCAATACAATTTTGAAGGTTCGTCTAATGTATTTAAATAATAGAGCTTAAAGGCCTGGATTATTCCTTGGTCCATAGGTTGAAGCAAAGCCGTCGTGTTGGGAGGTAAAAATGTCACTTTTATATTTGGATGCATAGTTTCAAGTTCGCGAGGATGACCTGGTGCATTGTCCAAAACTAGAACTGCTTTAAAGTCTAAATTATGTTTTTTTAAAATAAGTTTCAACTTCAGAAACAAAACAATTCCGGAACCAGTCACAAAAAATAGCGCTTGTAAAACACGCTTTCTTATTAGCACGCCAAAACACTGACAGGTCGTCCATGTTTTGATTTTTCAAAGCCCGAGGATTTAACGATCTGTAAAGCATCAGTGGTTTAATAACACAATCTCCAAATGCATTAGAACATAGCAGCAGTGTAACTCTATCCTTTGCTGCCTTAAATCCAGGAGTAGACTTTTTGCTTTTAGAAATGAATGTTTTGTTTGGCATTCTCTTCCAAAACAGTGCAGTTTCGTATGCATTAAATACTTGTTCAGGTTTGTATCCTCCATCAGCTACTAAGTTTGCAAATTCTTCTGGACATCGTTCTGCTGCAGCAGTGTCTGCAGATGCAGCTTCTCCAACGATTTTAATGTTATGCAATGATTGTCTCACCTTAAATTTATTGAACCAACCTTCCGATGCTTGAAATCCTCCATCTATACATTCACCAGTACAACTACCATCAGGTTCTTTAAAATGAGCGTAAAGACGCTTAGCCTTCTCCCGGACCATTGGACCACTCATGGGCACCCTTTTTTGGTTGCGGTCTTCGATCCATGATGACAACGCCACTTCCATTTTTTCTATTGCTGGATCACGAACAATTTTCGCTGACAGTGAAGTTGAAGCTACAGACGACCTTATTTTATCTTCGGATTTTTTTAATCGATCGTACAGTTGATTCGTTGATATTGAATGAGCGTGATATGGATGCAAACGACTCTCCAAGGCGTCAACGATCAAGCATTTCTATTTTCACTTTAAGCGGTAACACAGATTTTTTTCGTGTATAAACTCGTTTCTCATTGTTTTTAGTTGACATTACTGTATAAATTAGGAAGACAGTGGTAGAGATGTGTTACTCGATCACAATTTTTGTAACGAATGGAAAGACGAAACAATAAAACACGCAAAGCGGCTCTTACCAAAGGACGGAACGTCTAATAATGTGGTGGCATTTTAAAATATACTTTATTCATTAAGTAATAAGGTTGCTTTCATTATGTTTGTTTACATTCTCAAAAACAAAAAACGCGGCGAAGGCGGCTTATGTCAAAGTCCGAACCAATAGAGCGACGATATCATTTAACAACATACTTTAGGCAAAGTTGTAATAAGGTCTATTTTACATTTTATTAGTCCATTTGACGGCGTTTACAAAGGATATTGGGTTGGATACCTATTGAAATCTTTTTTATTATTATGTATGTACGTACTGATTAGATCCGCGAATAAAGAAATCTTTAGCCGCGAATATAGGAATTGGGTCGCATTTTTTAAATCCGCGAATAGTGAAAACGTGAATGAAGGAAGCGCGAATAAGCTTTTACTGTACTACAGAATCACTAGTCTATACAGGCTGAGGCAAATAAAAGTGGCCCTGACGAGTGGATACGATTGGACGTGAATGATGTGTGGAACCACACCACGTGACGTGCACACTTGTGTATGTATACCATCAGTTCAGATCTTACAAGGTACATTCGCGAAGTGTCCCCTCAGGATTCATGTAAAACTGATTTAAATGCAAAGTTCTTCATGGCTCAGTGTGTATTGTACTAATTTTAGCGGCCCATATGGGTAATTTGCATATTTATGAGCCTTCATTTACCCGGAATTCAATCATACACTACTATAACGCTCGGTCACAAAATTGCTTTTAGTTTCTTTAGATGTAACTGAACATGAATTTGGGCATATGGAAAACAAATTGGATTAAGTACTGCTTCTCTGACACGTGTTATCCACACCGGCCGCCATCTTGGATCCACCATATTGAATTCAACTTTCGGTTTTTCAAATGGGAATAGGTGCATGTGATACATCAGATTCATATAATTTTTTCTCAGAAATTCATTGGTGTAGTGAGTTTTACTGTAGCTTGTACCATTTGCGAGGTATTACATGTTAAATCCCTCTAAACACTTCGCGAATAGACAATGCAGAGTAATATCAATTACGCTTACGTTTTTGATGTTGACAAATCATAACAATTTCTAACTGGAAAAGTACTGTAGTATAAACAAACTCTCTACAACATTGGTGTCATAATCTTACAACATTTCTGTGAGTGATTGTTATTACTTCCATGTTATATTACGAACAAGGAAGTATTGTATTACGAACAAAATGCCTAATGTAAATCTAGATTCGAACAGATTTTGGTGAAGATCTACCATATGCTATTTACGTTTGTGTGTATGTACGTTCAGAAAACATTTCGTCAACAATAAATCACGTAAAAGATCACATATACATACGGGGCCCTGCACAACTTTTTAATGGTTGAATTCGTGAAGTGCCTCAAATTTAACATGCAATATCTTGCAAATGGTACAAGCTACCGTAAAACTCCCTACACCAATGAATTTCCGAAAAACTTTTGTATGAATTTGATGTATCACATATACCTATTCCTATTTGAAAAACCAAAATTTGAATTCAATATGGCAGATCCAATATGGTGGCAGGTGTGGATAATACGTGTCAGAGAAGCAGTTCTTGATCCAATTTGTTTTGCATATGCCCACATTCATATTCAGTTACATCTAAAGAAACTAAAAGCAATTTTGTGACCAATCGTTATAGTAGTGTATGAATTCCGGATATATGAAGGCCTATAAATATGCAAATTACCCGTATGGGCCGCTAAAATTAATATAATACACTTTGGGCCGCGGTGAACTTTGAATTTAAATAAATTTTAGACGAATCCCGAGGGGACACTTCGCGAATGTGTCTTGTTAGTGCGGGCTGTGTCAGTGTGAGTTGAGCAGTGTACAAGTGAAGAACATACTCACAGTGCAGCAGAGGGTGTTCGTTGGGAAAAGTTACGTGAAAATAAATTCATGGTAAGAGTGTGGTCAGTTGTTTGCTCATGAATTTCATGGTGACAACGTGCCAGCAAAAAGTGCAATGCAACGATTAGTCAGAAAATGGCGTCTGACAGGATCTGTTTTGAACAAGACAACAAGCATTTTGAAACATGTCCGAACACCTGAAATTGTGGCCATTTTCATACATGTGGTCATTCAAGAGATGAGTGGAGTTATTTTCGAGATCTGTTATAAGCAGGTTAGCGAACTATCTCCTTTCCTTTGCTGTTTTTCTTTGTACCCTGGAATTCTGTTCTCCGGGCTATTTTTATTTACTCCACTCTGTAGAAACTTTTACACTAGCTAGAAAAATCAAACAAATGTATCGTGAGGTCGTGGATGTTCAGCTATGTGTGTTGTGAATCAAAATAGATTGGGAACCACTGCATTATGTTATTCTAAAAACATTGAAAGGCAGACATGTACCGTATTTCATGTAAAGTTCTTTTCTAGTACCACTGCTTTTGAATCCTGTGAAACAAAAAGCGAACCTTTATACTACTTCGGTTACGGATAGATACGTTATGTTAAAAGTTCTACAGTCCTTCTCTTGCGATCTCAAGGACGAATTCACAACTAAAAATGAATTTAGAAGCCCTGCCCCCAATTTTGTTTCTCATTGTTTTAACATCAGTCAATGTTAGGAAATTCCGTCATAGTCAACTCATATCCCATGGTACTTTTCTTCTTTTTAGAAGTCTGAACCTGAACCTATCCGAACTAGGGTTGGTAAGTCAGGTTCAATTACAAATAAAATGAAATGAAATCTGAGTTTTACGTCCCACGGTTATGCTGGTTAGGCTAAAGGAGACAGTGATGATGAGAGATGAGTGAAATGGTGGAATGAAGAACGTGGGAGGAAACGGGAGAACCCCGAGAAAACCCACGCACACGGTGTTTGTCCACCACAAAGTTCACTTGGCGGGGGCTAGGATCGAACCCGGGACCCCAAGCACCAGAGGTGAACGCTCTACCACTGAACCACCGCGCCCCCTAGGTTCAATTACAATTTGTCAGAATAGTGTAACGTACGACGATATTAACTAATATTACCAGTATGACGGTTAATTACACTATTTTCATTCAAGTTTAAGTGTCATTTTTAAAAATCCCTACATTTCGTACCAGTGGCGTATTTAGGATTTTGTTTCGAGGGGGCTATAACTGCACAACGTAAATAAGCAGTTAGTTTTCCTTTCAGGTGCCAAAAAATTTTAATGAAGTTTTCATATAACATATTTACTTCGGGGGGCTTGAGCCCGATAGCCACCCCCTAAATACGCCGCTGTTTTGTACCAATTTATCGTATCAATCCGTACGTTCCGACGGCTAACAAACGATATCTACATGTCCCTACGTTTAACAAAATTATCCTCAATACATTGTTGAAATGTGAGGTAAATCCGATCTTCTTTTTGGTTTTGAAATTTAATGGCCAGCATTGTACACACTATAAAACATTTGTCTTCGAATCCAGCTACTAGATGTCGAAGTTCAATTCCAGCTACTAGATGTCAGGCAGAGTTTTCGAACACACACAATATTTTTTTTTATTTAGTGTTACATCGAAATTAAAGAAGGTTGGTACAATTATAGTTTCTCTAACACATTGATTTAATTTAAAGCTCTATGAATGCAAATGTAAAGCTACATGGTTATAGAACACATATATTGATACAACGTACACTTACGGAAATGTTGGATTCTAATATATTATACGAAAGTTGTTCACGGTAGTAGAGCGATTTTTTTCCTACATACCTTTTCTTTCTTTTTGGAAGGCATTCGGGGTGATTTATGCCCTGCCTACAGTAAGAACGCAATGTTTCTTTCGAGAGAAGAAAGTACGCTGACAGTGAAAAAAAAAATCGAATGTGTGATTTTAACGGATTTACATGTTTCATGGCTCATAAATATCGCAAAAAGAGATTGTCCTACATTTGTCCGCCTGTTCGTTCTGATATACACTCGCCTAGAGGCCACACCGTTCAACGTATCTGAACCAAATTTTAAACTTAAGATTTCTTATGTGATTCTCCAGGAGAATTTTCGATTTTCCTTCCTTAGGGTAATTTACTGAAGGGCGAAAATGAAAAAAAAAAATCGATTTTCTTGAAAACGGCTCTCACGATTTTGTTTATTCATAAATCAAAGTATTTCATTAACAACTCCATATTGTTATATATGTCATTTCTCTGGGAAAAATCAAGAAGAGTAAGTTTATTCTTGAGGGTGAGTTTCTTTTCGAACGATTTTCTCAAAAACGACTCAGCCAATTTTATTATTATTTCATAAATAAATATTTCAATAACAACCGGGCAATATAGAATAATTCGTTTGGTCTGAAAATGTTTACAACTTGAGGGCGAGTTGTATCGGACAATTTTCTCAAAAACAATTAAGTCGATTTTGTTCATATTTTCAAAAATAAATATTTCTTTAATATCCACATAGCCACAAGGAAGCTGGTATTTCACAATAAAATGGTCCATTAATAACTGCTGTACAACATAATTTAGTTTAAGGAATTGGTGCGAGAAAGTTGAGTGCGGTGGCCCATACCCTTTATTTATGTGCGTTGACTAAATTGATAAGATTAAGATACGTATATTCTATTTACGCTAGAGTTCATGGGTAACGACCATACCCCGTTTTACTCTTCTCAGCTATTCCTTCTTGCACAACCGCAAGCCTTCTCTCAGTTCTATTATGACACTATTTTGCAACACTGAAATGAACATAAAATATTAACACACCATTTGCAAAGTCAAGCAAGTAAGGATAATTATCAAGATAAATAGTGAATAATGAGTATGAATCTATAAGATTGACTTTCTAACCTTAAACGAACAGACTATACTATGAAGAATGCTCACAATCCAATAGTGAATCAGTGATGCCAACCTGTGGGAAAAATCCCATATCGTGGGAGTTTTTGACCTTATTTTCTCAGAAAGGGATAATAAGCACTATATATGGGATTTTTCGAAAAGATCTAAATTTATTTCTTATTCATTTAGATATTGCAAAAAGTGAGTAATACAGAGAAATTTAATTTTTAATATTATAGCATATTTTTAATTAGTATAATGTGGGAAATTCACACGTTTTTTTTTTTTTTCCTCTCGACGTGGGATTTCATGTTGTTTCAGGTTGGCATCACTGTAGTGAGTTCTGTTTGAGTGGATGTCTCCTCTCGAAAGCTTATGTGCTATCGTCAGTAAAGAAATTTAGTGTACACTATTTTTTTTAAAATAAAGGTAATATGTATTTAGAACTTAAATATCTTATTTTCGGGAGGAGTGTATATTTTGATTATTTTTTTTTAAAAAAAAAGTCAGGACTTACAGCCAGTGATTATGGTAACTATATTACAAAAAGACATAGAAACAGTCTGTAGTAAGAATAACTTTATTGAATATTTAGTGTTCCTCATCTCAATTACTAATTTAGCAAATTATTTTTTAAGTATTTACTATCAGTAGGTCTACTTTTAGGTCGTATCGCCACCAATTCTATTCTTCCTTCTTTCTTGCCGTTGTTAGGTTTAGAATTCCTGAGTTACGTGATCATTCGAGAGAAGAACTAATGTCTTTAATGAACTTATGTTCCCCTGAAAAACGACGTCGCACAGCTGATTTATTTTATCTATATAAGATCATCAATGCTAAAGTTGATTCTGAATTTTTGTTATCGCAGCTTAACCTTCGTGTTCCTCCGCGGCGAACTCGCTCTCTAAATTTACTAACTTGGGCGCCTCCTAGGTTATCAATTGTTAAGCGCTCCTTATTTTACAGACTAGCGCAAGATTATAACACAGTTTCAACAGATTTCAACATTTTTATTACTGAACGAAACTTTGGAAATCAACTGAAGAGAATACTTAAATTTAGAGGTGCACTTTCTTTTATTTATATTTGTTTCTTTTTTTCTTTTTATATATGTGTTTTCGATGTTGATGTTCAGTTTCAGCCAAATGGCCTTGTGCAGTATGAAACTTAGTGAATAAATAAATTTAAGGTTGCTATGTTTGGAAACGCTGCAAGCAAAAATCATTAGGAGACTCTATTAAAATAAAAGTGGGTGTATTCTTCTTTTAACTAGTATAAAATATTAAGCATAAATGAATTTAGTTTTCACAAGGAAGAAATTTATTCATACTGAAGAGTATGCACATTCTTCGAATTACTCCACAGTTTTTGGCTATTATCGAAACTGAAATCTTAGATTTGTGCTATTGTGTTCAAAAATGCTATATATCAGCTAATCAGTTAAGCGCAGTACGGGCATGCATAATGCTGTCCACTTTCAATAACAAGGAAACTATATAGGCAAGACATTGTCTTGATATACAATTTGGTGTGAAATGACCTGGCCACAGAAAACTCTTCTGGGCCCTCAAGATCTCCAGATTTGTTTCCTCCAAGTTATGGTTAACAGATGTTTTTTAATACTAAAAGAAAAAAAAGTGTTGAGTGTTATCATGAAATACTTGGATTTTCAAATCAAGTAAACCAATCTAACATTCAACCCAACCAAAGAATGATGTCTGCTGACTCCCAGGCAACAGAAGTTGGAGGTTCTAGAGGGAGGATTAATGTTTAAGGAAGGTTATTTATTGCAAGATTAATGTTTGAGGAAAGTTAAGAGAAGATAGAACCAGCGGATTAATGAATCAGATTATGCCATGCAAAAGTCTACCATTACTATATCATCTTTTTCACAATAAGATCGAGACTTTGGGATTATATTACGTACGTGACTATTGAATGAAAAACGCATTCTAGGTTTTATTGTTGTAGTCTGCAAGACTGGGGAAAACAACTTATATATATGAGTATTATATGTCAAAAAGGAATTAAAAGGCGTTTACAAGCTGTGTCCTCGGAAAATAAGTAATATTAGCACTGGCCGGATTAGCTTCTCATAGAAAGAGTTCAGTGGTGACTGTTTCGATTTCCAAACTATATTATGCATAAGTGTCAAGAAGTCTTAAAGAATGGGTATGTTCGTCTGTTGACAGGTATCAGTACAAACACAGCAGCAGATAACGATCGTATTTGCAAGCGATTCAACGTCTCAAGGTAACATACCATGACTATCCGCAACACTCTACCAAAACCGGAAATGGTTCAAATTTACTATTATTTCCAGTTTCAATGTTGACTTCCGTAGAGCAAAAACGGTAAGAGATATCGAGGTGTGGTTTATAGTAATCGATTTAGCGTCCCAAGAATAGGTTCTATCTCCTCCATTTACTCTCTATTCAAACCGGAAACCGGTTTCAACCTTTATCGCCTTAGAACAGAATTAATAAAGGATAGCGAGTAATGGCTTTTTGATATGGATTCGGCGTCCGAGGAACGCCATAGAGCCGATACAGGTTGAGGTAATCTGATGGGGCAATGTCAGGACTATATATGTCTCGTATCGTATCTTTTCTCGTCTCGTCTCTTCTCATGGGCAATTCTAGCTACAGGAAACGATGCTGGAAGCTGAAGATATGGTATTCTCTCTCGCTTCTGGCTGTAAACTCCGTATAGACTACAAATAGTACGGACATCATGATGTTTGATACGTCGATCAAAAAAAAAAAAAAATCGTATTGGCATCAGGACTCTTCAATGAAATGTCCGTACAGAATAATATGGATGCCTGACTTCCATTATATGTAGTGCCAAAGCGGAGGGCTTATTACGCGATATAGTTCGGTACGTTCCTTATTTATGTGAACGCGTGCCCTGCCCGCTGGTCTAGTGGCTAGTCTGTGCACCTTTGGTACAAGCGGTCCTGGGTTCGATTCCCAGTTGGAGTGCATTAAACAAAATTTAACCCATTTCGGTAATTCTAATTTACATTAAGTAATAGGTCCATGTGTCACATTGTCTCGGTGCTGGAAAGGGGCGCTAAACTTAAGTAAACAAACATGTAAATCCTGATACTTCGGGTGTCCTGTCCGTATAAATATGTTGTATCTCTGCTGAAAATTGGAGTTATAATGATTTGCTGAGAGTACTCAGCGTTTATTTTTACATTTTTGTTAAGCTTCCGGGTCACCAACTTACCATTAATGTTCGATAAAATGTTCCAGAAGTAATCTTCAAAACTTTCTTGTAATAAATAGCAAATTTACAAACTTTAAAAGGAACTGATACTTAATCATAATTGAATTTACGTTACGTTGCTATAGTGTTAGAAGTTCGCATCCTGGATATGAAGGTGTGGTGATGTGGTTCTGTAATCCATCTCTTTTGGATGAAATATAGTGTGGTGAGGAAAGGCCTATAATTTGATGGCTGCTCTTGTATGATGGCCTGTACACCCAGAAACTTCACCTTTGCCGTCGTTTGGAGCCCATATTAATAGTGGGTTATAATTATTGGTCCTTTATATCATTGGTGTTGCGTAAGGCAACAACAAAACCTCAAACAATATAAGAATCCCTTGTGGCTATATGGTTAGTAGACGCGTCTTCGGCGCGGGAAACATGGTTCCATTCCCAGGGGAAGCTCATGTTGATCAGATCCCATGTTAAGCTGTAGATCTACGTCTCTAATGTAGGATCCGAACCACATGGGCAGGGGCTTCTAACTTGGGTCTCCCAAGGCGGAAGAGAATGCAAAAAAATGATCGGGAGAGGCAGTATGGGGTGATGGCGGTGTGAACACATAATTGTTGAATGAAAAAGAAGAGAGATAAGTACGCTCAGGATTCCCCTCCGGCCCACTCTTTAAAATTTGTGACAATGTAAAAACAATAGGTA
Source organism: Thermobia domestica (assembly GCF_964235325.1). Lineage (NCBI taxonomy): Eukaryota > Metazoa > Arthropoda > Insecta > Zygentoma > Lepismatidae > Thermobia > Thermobia domestica. The sequence continues at coordinate 105,658,832 of NC_137455.1, forward strand.
CTGTACTTTTGAACCAATCAAGATGCTTTTTTGGCCCTGAGCTACCCTTCTGAAAAATAAATCTAGATATGACGCTAATAACTTTTGTTGCATGTTTTCATCATTTCATACAGAAAAATAATTTTTCATCGTAATATAACAAAAATCTTTAAAATCGACGAATTATTGTGTCGTGGTATTGTACGCTGAAGTAAATGTTTCTTCAAGTGCATTGCAGAGTCATCTAACGCCTTTTCATGGAATTTCATACTTCTGTTTGGTTTGCGTCTTCTCCCGCCATCTGCAGCAGCTTTCTGAAACTACTAGCGTTGTAATTACTCGAAAACACTTTGATGATCTATAGAGGCATAGGATAGTTTCTTGATGTCTTCTAATAGGATTTATTTAAATACCAAATATAAAAGATATAACTACGAAATAAATTCTCAATTGAGTTGCAACAAAATTACCAGCATTTCATTTGCTACACTTTTAGTTGCAACATCAACAACACTTCGTCTTGCTAATTTTCGTGTTCGATTCGAGAGACCCAGACTCGCTTTCCGATAGGGGCTTACGACTTCAATCCCACGCTTAGCTCATGCATCGTCAGTGTTAATAGTCACGTTAAACTAAACGAACTATTTTAACGGTAACAGAATGGCTAAATAACATTGTTATCACTATCACATTACTTCTTTACTGTTTTTCTGCATCGTAACATTATTGTGGAACTTGATCTATCCCGGCAATTGTTTAGTTCTAATAATTATAATTAAATTGGTGATTCCAAAACTATACACTAATATACAGTATATAGGGGCGCCGAAGTAAGGGGGCGAAAAATTCGGGAGGAAAAAGATGAAAAGATAGGAAAAATTGCTTGGAATACATATATGGGGGCGCCTTCGTATACTCTCGCCCCAGGCGCTGATTTTCCACGGCACGGCCCTGTATAGATAGATAGATAGATAGATAGATAGATAGATAGATAGATAGATAGATAGATAGATAGATAGATAGATAGATAGATAGATAGATATAGACATAGATATATATATATTATCAAGCTATATTTTTGTTTATTTTACAGAAAACAAGTTTTTCCTTGTTGGAAGTATTTTGTTACAGATTAAAAAGATTTGCTACAGAAAGTGTTTTATTACAGATTAACCTAGATGAAGAGTTTAAAAAGCGATGTACAGGCTTAAAATATTTTATAGAATAGTCGCATAGATGATGTTAGTATAAAAGCAAAGCAATAATGGTCCCTAGTTGGAGATATGGATTGAAAAATTATTTGTTCTGGAAAATTTAATTCTTCCAATATATTCAAACGTGCATTCTAAAAGTACTGGAGAGGTTTGAAAAAAGCCTTCGGGTCTCATCCTAAACGAAGGGAAAATCCCAACCTACACCTCCTCGCGGGAGAAAGCGGGCAACGTCTTTGGCGGCTAACGTAGGTGGGGACCGACGGACTCCCGGGATAAGGAGTCAGCTTCTTCCAAGTACCAACGACCTTCTCGGAGGGCGGATGAGCGGGTGTAAGTCAGGGCACCTTCTTGTCCTTAGGAGGGGAAACTGTCCTAAAAGGCGGATGAACCATTAGATGGTCAACGGCATGGAGATGTGGAAAGGAAATGGGAATACTACCACATTATATTTTTCCCAGAAGGGACGAAGGAGGAGAATAAATAAATATGATGGTTCTTCCTGAGGTAAAAAATTTCGGAGGTAAAATAGTCCCCCGTTCGGATCTCCGGGTGGGGACTGCTCCGGGAAGGATCATCAGAGGAAAAAATAACTTTCATTTCAGCATGGGAATGTGGAACGTACGAACTCTATGACGTGAGGGAAAACTTGAAAATTTAAAAGTGGAAATGACAAATGTAAAGTGGACATAATGGGCTTGAGTGAAGTGAGATGGCCAGGGAAAGATGAGATAATATCGGGAAATTACAGAATACACTATTCGGGTGGCGATAAGGCCGAGAATGGTGTCGAGATAGCAATGAAGAACGAAGTAGCAAGAAGTGTAACCAAAGTGGAATACTGCAGTGACCGCTTGATGTTTGTAAAACTACATGTAAAACCAGTGGATATTGTGATAATACAAGTGTATATGCCAACAACCGGCCATGATGATAATGAAGTAGAAGTAATGTATGATCAGATCAGTGACATATTGCATCAGGAAGGGGGCGGTAAAGTCAACGCCATAGTAATGGGAGACTTCAACAGCGTAATAGGAGAAGGAGCTGCGAATAAGGCAGTGGGACCATTTGGACTAGGTAGAAGAAACGAACGAGGTCAAATGCTTATCGATTTCTGTAGACAACATGATCTGGTGGTGATGAACACGTGGTTTAAGAAAAGAAAAAACAAGCTGTACACGTGGAAGAGTCCAGGAAATAAGAAACGCTACCAAATCGATTACATTCTTGTGAAGCAACTTTTCAGGAATAGTATACGAGACTTAAAGACATTGCCAGGGGCGGACGTTGATTCGGATCACAATCTACTGGTGGCGGAAGTTCAAACCTGGTTAAAGTCGATCAAGAAAAATGGGAGGAGAAATCGAAAATGGAATTTAGAGCGACGAAGAAATATCGACGATGGTGTGAAAGAAGAGATTGAAGAAAAATTCTGTGCAATAGGAGATATGGTTGACAATATAGAGAATAGTTGGGGAAAAGTTAAACAGATTCTACCTGACACACCCCACAATAACATTGATAACTGAAGCAATGCTTAAGAAGATGGGGGAACGCAGAAGGGCAAAAAACACTGACATTAATGAATACAGAAGGCTGAATAATGAATTGAGAAGAGAAACGGACAAAGCCAAAGAAATATACATGGAGCAGATATGTGAAGAAATAATGGAACTTCAACGGCGCGGCAGATACGATCTGATGTACCAGAAAGCACATGAATTAGGAGGGAGAGCTAACAAAAGTATACGAACGTTCGGCATCGAAGATCAACAAGGTAATGTAACCACTGACCTTTAAAGAGTCCTTAGAATTTGGAAGGAATACATAAAAGATCTGTATGACCAGACGAACCGCCCCAAAGATATTGCGATTGAAGCAGAGGAAGAAGTGGATGATGATGAAAAAGGACCCAGTGTATTGAAAAGTGAAGTAGTACAAGCAATCAAAGACATGCGAAGGAGAAAGGCCACTGGAGACGACGGCATACCAGTAGATTTGATCAAGGAATTAGGAGACAACGCAATTAAAGTACTGACTTCACTTATTAACAAGATCTACCTGAGTGGAGAATGGCCAAAGGATTTTCTTGATGTTACAACGATTGCATTGCCCAAGAAAAAGCAAGCAAAGAAGTGCAGCGATCACAGAACTAATAGCCTGATTTCCCACACTGGAAAGATCATTGCACACATACAGGCGGCTGGAAAGCAAGATAGATGAGAGGTTAGAAGAAGATCAATTTGCATTCCGGAAAGGAAAAGGCACCAGAGATGCTACTATTGTGTTTGTGCTTCATCGACTGACGGAAAGCTTTCAACCGAGTCAATTGGACGAAACTCCTGAAAATATTTAAAGAAATCGGAGTCAACTGGAGAAATAGACGACTCATTCAAAACCTGTACACAGGACAACGAGTGAAGATGCGCTTGAATGAAGGAGAAACCGATAGTGTAGAGATTGGACGAGGAGCCAGACAAGGATGCAGTTTGTCGCCCCAATTATTCAACATTTACAGTGAATGTTTAATGAAGGAAGCATTAATAAGAACTGGAGACTTCAAGATTGGAGGGCAGATCATTAATAAGATCAGGTATGCAGATGATACGGTTATAATAGCTAAAACCGAAGAAGGACTACAGGAGATGATTGACAAAATAGTTGACACTGGAAAACTATATGGAATGGAAAGTAACATCGAAAAGTCGAAAGTCATGAGAATATCCCGTGGAAACACGCCCTTACGGATCAGAGTAGAACAAAAAGAACTTGAAGAGGTCGATAATTTCAAGTATCTGGGAAGTATTTTGATGAGAGACGCATACTGCACCAAAGAGATCAGGTCAAGAATTGCCATAGTTAAAGAAGCATTCAACAAGAAAAGATCATTCTTAACTAGCTGACTTAATGCTGGACTAAGGAAGAAGTTAGTCAAGTGCTATATATGGTTCAGAGACTTGGACATTACGAAAGTTAAAGAAGAAATATTTGGAGAACTTCGAAATGTGATGTTGGAGGAAGATGGAGAAGATAAAATGGACAGAGAGAGCAACAAACGAAGATGTTTTAAAACGGATAGGAGAGAAGAAAACACTTCTAGCCACCATCCTTCGTAGAAAGGCCAATTGGATTGGACACATCTTAAGAAGAAATTTTCTTCTTCACACCGCCATAGAAGGAAAGATGGAAGGGAAGCGAGAAATAGGAAGAAGAAGAACACAGTTGATCGATGATTTGAAAGATAGAAGAAAATATTGGGAGTTAAAAGAGGAAGCTGAAGATCGACAAAAATGGAAAAATATTCTAAAATTGAAAAAAAAATCCTCATTAGTCCCAGGACCTGCCGAAAGGCAGAAAACATAATAATAATAATAATAATAATAATAATAATAATAATAATAATAATAATAATAATAATAATAATAATTTAAACGTGTGTTATTTATAACAGTTTCACACAATAACACAAATATAGTTTGAAAAATAAAGTTGGCTTAAACTAATGAGTGGAAGTTCTATTGTATCAACTATTTCAAGTCTGAATTCACTGTCTAAACGGACTTTATGTGCAATATTTGGACTTTCGTGGTTCTATTGTAAGTAATGACGAAGAAGGAACTCTGTAGTGTTGTCAATGAGACGACAAATTTCTCGTCTTTTCTGAAAAGTGAGACGAGAAATGTTACTATTCTCGACATGAGACGAGATATTTTCCAAGTCTCATAGAGAACACTAGTTCATTCAAGTGTTGATCTCAAACGGTTCTAGTATTAGATGATTCATAGTGCAAAAACTATAAATTGATAAGGTGATAGTACGAACACAATGAAGCACTTATGAACGGTTAAAGATACGTAAATTATTACACAATATTGTCTACTCCAATGCGGAATATGGTTCAAATGTTATTATATCCTTCCTATACCTCTCCTAACACGGAAGGGTTCTGATAATTTCCAGATGAAATTAAAAAAAAAAAAAAAAACGGGCATAAATCCTGTGCATAAATTTACAAAACGAGGCGACATAACAAAAACTTTTTAAGAATCGAGACGGGACGAAAGCTCTACAAAAATTTACACGATGAGACGAGAAAACCTTATTTCTCGTGTCGTGAGGTAGAACTGTATTGTGTTCTACTGTATTTAATTCTGATGCTACAACCAGAACTGTATAGGAGGGACGTGCTAGAAGTATGGTGACAGGAAAAGAGGAAGGAAACGAAAGAGGCGACAGTTGATGAATGTTATTAAAACAACAACAAAAAAAATGAAAAGAAATTTTTGAGTGTTACGTCCCACGGTTATGCCGGCTAGGCTAAAGGAGACGGTGAAGATGAGAAATGAATGAAATGGTGGAATGAACAAAGCGGAAGGAAACGAGAGAACCCCGAGGAAATCCACGCACACGGTGTTTGTCCACCACAAGGTTCACTTGGCGGGAGCAGGATTTGAACCCAGGATTCCATGCACCCGAGGTGAACGCTCTACCACTGAGCCACCGCGGCCCCCTATAACAACAAAGTCGCACGTGAAGACGAAGCGGTTTGCTGAAAATCGTGTTGAATGGAAGCTTCTCAGTTATCAGCAAGTAACCTGAACTTGATAATATTGGCCGGTGCGAGCGGTCCCGGGTTCGATTCCCGGTGGAATCACTCGGTCGAAAAAGTGTAACACGCTTTTTCAGGCCAGCCACCCTGAATGAGGTTTCCTGGGTTTTCCTCATTCACACCAGGCAAATGCCGGGGTGGTACCTAACTTATAGGTCCCAGGCCGCTTCCTTCCTTCCCCTTCCCCGGATAGTGTGCTCGCCGAGGGACGTCATCCCTCAAATCGTGAAGGGATAAATGACCTTAGATGTCGAAAGCCAAGAAATCTAAATCCTAAATCCTTGATAATAATGGCAGCATACCTATGATCATGATCATGCGCGCCGACTACGTAGGTGCTCCGGGGCTCCGGCTCCCACCACAAGATTTTTAGCTTGGACCCCGATTTGAACCCGTTTTTCTTGTGTTTCTTGTCAGCCGTGTTACCGACTGAACTAGGGCAGCCCCAACGTATCCTTATAGTACCGGTTTATTTTACTTTATCCAGCATAGCCCTTTATGACAGAGACACTGTTCATAAAAGATTTTAACTAAAAAATAAATAAATCAAATATCTAGATTTCCCTAAAAACATATAATCTAACACGTCACGCCATTGATAGGCCTATGCACCCACATAAATTTTGGAAAGTCGGCGCTTTAATCATGATGTAGTCAGTCAAATGAAACTGAATTGAACTGAAACAATAGTAGTTCCAGAAAGCTCCTACAGATGACGTGTGAGAAACATCAAAGATAAACCTAACAGAAATTGAAATTCCATGAACTAACGTTAGATGACTCTGCAATGTACACAAATAAAAATAATCTCTTATTGTTGAATACCAATGCAGTTAAACTGTGTCATTATAGTTTGATGATTTTTTTTTTTTTTTTTTTTTTTTTAGTTTTAGGTACTACATCGTAGGAAGAGGTCTTTCTGCAGGAGATAATGAACATAGGCCCCGATGCGCGGGGGCTACCGGGTCCGACCCCCCCCCCCAAAAAAACTTAGTAATTCGACATACATTTGTACACTTTCTTAATAAAACTATATTGTTTAGCAAAGAAATGGGTAGAAACAACCTAGTTATATCATTTTTCGTGAGAATATGGGAAGTAGTACTCAAAAATTACTTTTTTTTTTTCAGTTGTAAAATAGCACTAGTTCGATCTATATAAGCATAGTGTCTTGTACTGTTGGAACCCTCCCAACAAAACTTTCTGGATGTGGACCTGCTCATCAACAAACATAATCAATTTCGTAGTTCGATTTGTTCGTTAGGAGGGCAAAGACATGATCATGATATGAAATGTTACAGCAGGAAGTAATAAATGTTAATGCATTCTGACGAGAAACCCGGTAAAACGAAATATGTTATAACTAGTTAACTCTTTGAAATATGTGGAGTACAAAACTACGTATGCATAAAATAAGCTTCAATTTGTACGAAGTTTCGACAATAATTTAGTTTACTTCTCTACACTAAAAAAAGTTGTGTGATACTTGGGGACGGTCACTAGTCAAGCTAAAACTCGACTTGACTCGAAACTCGATTCGAATTCGAGTCGAGTTTCGAGCCCAGTCAAAGGTAATTTTCTCGAGTCGAGGCACTGCTTTTGAGGTTGAGTTTCGAGTCGAGTCGTGTTTCATAAATGGCTCGCTTATTTAGCTCGTTTTAACTCGTTTTGAAATCATAGCTTGATTAGACTGGAAAGCAAAAGTCATGAGAAATGTAAGCAGTAAACTGAGCCGATGGCTCGAGCTGGCTTGGTTGGGTGACCTGTTGGCTCGGCTCACTTCTCGGTTCGCCTGGGGCTCGAGCCGTTGACAACCCTAACTCGGGCCGAGCAGTTTTGAACATGTTTGACCGGCGACCTATAACTTTTAACAACTTTGGTCTCGAGCCCGAATACTTCCTCCTCTGGAACTCAAACCCAGAACCTCGTGAAAGATGTTCTTGCTTTCTAGACTTCACGATTAGCGAGTTTGGCAATCAACTAGTTTTTAATATTCAGATACAAAACGCCTATCTTTCATGTTTACACACGGTCTTGTTTAATAATAATAATAATAATAGACTACCTACTGTGAAACTTAGGTAAATCAGATGGGGGAAGAGTCTGCATCGGGGCATAAATATTCATTAAAATTAAATAAAAAGATAATATGATTATTCGAGGAGGGAATCTCGAGGAGTATCTTCCTTTGTGAATCGTAAAAACTATTAATATGTAGTATCGAATTATTGAGAGTTAAGGAGAACTCCTGAGGTCTGGATGACCCCATAAATTTTCCATTAATAATGCTCAGCGTCATGTGCAATTTGCGAGGTGGGCAAAAATATTTCTCGTACCTTACTTTTTCATATAAAACATTTATTTTATCTTCTAATACTAAGAGTAATTCACCGAAAATAATACATGATCTCTTCTCATGGAAATACTAAAATATTTCGAGGGAGGTAGTTATTGATTTGTAGAGAGTAGTTGGCATATCTTATCCCTTATTTTTTTTCTAGGTTTTCTTTCCGAAGAACCACAAAGATCTGATTAATTCTGTTAAAACATTCTCACCTTCATCATTCGAGAGGGGAGGATGATACAAATATTTACTGGATAATTCTCTAAATATAGGAATGTTTTTTTATTCATTATTGGTTGAAAAGTACTGATTTAGGGGGGGGGGGACAAATAAGGAAAAATGGCGTGATTGTCATTAGCCACAGGGGAGAGATGAACACTGTTGTCAGATACAAATGGATGGATAGGAAGATTAATAGTTGTGCTTCAAAGCCATTTTTATAATGGTTAGCATAGCTAACTAGCTAACTAGTGCTTCAAATGTGTTTTAAAGAAGTGACACAGTAATATGTGTAGTCAAAGACAGAATCTGTATTTCACATATCTCGATTAATAGTTTGGAGGAATATTTGAGACAACAAAAACAATATACAGAAAAACTCAAAGAAAGAAAACAAAAGGCATGGAAAGACTTTGTTAAAAAAAAACTAAGTATTGATCCTTGGGGCATTCCATATAAAATCATAATGAATAAAACTAAGCCGTCATTAATGCTCACAGCCCTACCAAAAGATAATGGAACTTACACAAAAGATATTGAGGAGACTATGCACTACATTGTTAACACCTTGTTTCCCGACGATGACCCCAGTACGGATAATGAAGAACATAAAGATATTAGACAGAAATACAATGATTTTACTCATAACGACAGGACAAATATCCAAGAAATTTTAACAAATGACGAAGTGGAAGAATTGCTCAAAGCTATTAAAAATAATAAAGCACCAGGGCCAGATAAAATTATGGACGAAATCTTCAAAAATAACAACAAATTTTGGATTCCCTCCCTTAGTAAACTTTCTACGGTAACAAATGTCTAGAATTTGGGATTTTTTCCGAAAGTTGGAAAGAAGCAAACCTGATAATACTTGAAAAAAGTAAAATAGAAAGAATTAATACCCCAAATCATACCGTCCAATGTGTCTACTGAACACTATGGACAAGCTACCTGAAAAAATATAGCGAAGAGAATAAATGCCATGAGAGTAGCCTTAACCAACTGTAGACTACAATATGGCTTCAGAAAGAACAAAGGTACCACAGAATCTATAAATTCATTAATGCAATACATAGAATCACTTGACGGTACGGATGACCGTTATATAGTAATAATTTTTGTAGACATATCAGGAACTTTTGATAACCTGTGGTGGTCAAAGATGTTTCTAGAGCTAATGAACTTACAAGTTAGTAAGAATATACTTAAGCTAATTAAAAAAAAAAACTATTGCACAAATCGAAAAGTTGTTTATGATGGCACTACTTTTAAGATAACGAAAGAAGTGACCAAAGGGTGCCCACAAGGCTCCGTACTAGGACCCTTATTATGGGATATAATGTTGCAGCCAGGTTTAGAAAAACTCAATAACTAAGGAGAAATTTCAGGCGTGGTAGCCTATGCAGACGACCTGGCTATAATAATTAACGCTAATTCAAGATCAAAGCTAGAAGAGAAGGCGAACATGGCAATGCAGGTTTTAACGACATTGATAAAATCAACAAAATTAGAAATTTCCATTAATAAAACCAAATATGTGTTTTTAAAGGAAAATTAGCAAGGAATCCCATAATTGAAATAGAAAATAAATCCATAGGTGGCGTAGAAATATTTAAGTATTTAGGAATATGGTTAGACGAGAAACAAAATTTCGACTGCCATATCTCAAAATTAAAAGGAAAGATTATATAGCTCTAGGCAATAAAATATTCTACATTATGGCCAAAGACTATAAATTGCCAGCCAAACATTGCCAGCTGTATTATAAAACAATTTTCCAAGCCATAGCTGCGTATGGAGCCAGTGCGTGAGCTCATAGGATAAATGAAAATATTAAAATAAGGAAGAAGATAGACAGTGCACAGAGATCAGTTCTATTAAGAATGACAAGTGCATTGGCCACAACGCCAGTGGAAGCGTTACAAGTTATATTAGGAATGGAACCGCTTCATTTAACAATATTAAGATTTGCTGAAAAATACTGGACACAAAGACAAAATCCCATTAAAATCGATCAAATTTTTAAAAGAAGACTTCCACCAGGAGATATAGACTCTTATATTTTAACAAAATGGCAAGACAATTGGGATTTGTCATCTAAAGCAAGAAGAGTTTATGAATTATTTCCAGGTATCAGACAAAGATTAAGTATGGGCCATCTAGACTTAAATAAGCATGTGATACATTTTTAAACTGTTCATGGCCCTTTCAGGACAACATTTCAAAAATAGGTCTCTTGGATACTAATGTTTGTGACTGTGGAATTGTACAAGCACTGGAACATCTGCTTTTTGATTGCACTAACCTACAACTGACAAACGATGATCAAGAAACCTTAAAGGACTGAAAGACAGAAATGGATTAATGGAACTTATTATTAATAACAGAAATAGACAAAAAAAATTCAACAAACTATGCTCAAAAATATTAGAAATCAACAGAGTACAGATAGGAATGGACCTTGCCAGAAGACGCCGAAGTTTAGAACAGTGAAATATTTCTCCCAGTTTCTACTTATATAGTCACTATAACAATAAAATAATATCATATCAAGTCCAAGTGGTAGTGTGGTGTGGTGTGCTGTAGTATTGCGTTGCGTCATTGATTATAGTCAAGGTGTTTTGATGTGTATTTCGTCCTTAGTGTAGTTAGTGAGACGTAACGTATGGTTTGCTGGAGGACCGCAAACCAAACAAGATAAATAAAATGGAATAAAACAAATTAAATAAAACACTAGGAGAATCGGAAGACCGAAATAAAACAAAACATCAAACGCAGATACACGTGAAAACCACTATTTTATTCTTTATTTTATTTTATTATTTTATTACTTATACAAGGTGAAAACCTAATGTAATATACAGGGAAAACCAAAGTGTAAAAAATATAAATAGATATAAAATATAGAAAATACACATTATCTAAATGCAGTATGACAATCAGGTGAGAAACCACATTACTCAAGGTTTATTATTCTTAATTTAATCTCATTAACTTACGTTATGTTATTGTAATTGCACTTGTATATGTATTGTGTTTTGTTTTATGTCTTATGTATGTGTGTATGTTAAAAAAATATGTAATAATTATTATTTTACTCATTACAGGTTCAGGAATAAAGTTTGAAGAAAAAGCCTGATTTAAACATTAGGTATCAGGCGATAAAATAGCCCTACCCACAGCTTTTGGAAAAAATTAAATAACGAAAAAAGAAGAGAGATATAAAGGAAATTGAGAGAGATTACAACGGGCAGATGCGTCTATCGATAAGACCTTAAGACAAGGCAAAGGCAGGGGTAGTGGAGGAATTAAAAAAAAAAAAAAAAAAGATTAGATCCCTGATGAAGTCTCACTTTAACTGCAAACTCGGTTATTCCACACCAGTTCATTCCTATCTAGAGGTGCACGGGCTCGGGCTGAGCCCGTGAACTCAAAGCCGACCCGGACCGCGGGCCGAACTTGGGCCTACAAAGCATATATCACTTCGGGCCCGGGCCGGGCTTGTGACCTAAATATTTAAATATAGAACCATATTTCTCAGACCTCTTCGGGCCTAACTTTGTAAATGTACTGTATCAGAATATTTATTGCACCGTTCTTTCTGGAGAATTTTTAAAGCACAACTTGCGTTAATTATTAAGTTTCTGTAATTCAAGCTTACTTCGGGCTCACTTGATTATCACATGAGCTCGGGCCGGGCTTGAGTCTAAATGCTGAAACATATTTCGGACTCGGGTCGGGCCTCACATTATAAATTTACGAGCCGGGCTGGGCCCGGGTTAAAAACTCTGGCCCGTGCAGACCTCTTCTCCTGTCCTACATACATATCTTTATACAAATGAATGCGTTGGGAACACACTTCTTCTTCAATGCCGGGGACGCGGTGGCTCAGTGGTAGAGAGTTCACCTTTGGTGCATGGGGTCTCGGGTTCAAATCCTGCTCCCACCAAGTGGGTTTCCTCGGGGTTCTCCCGTTTCCTCCCACTTTCTTCATTCCACCATTTAATTAATTTCTCATCATCACCGTCTCCTTTAGCCTAGCTGGCATAGCGTGGGACGTAAAACTCAGATTTCATTTCATTTTTTCTTCAATGCCCACCAAATAAGATCTTACGGCATTGTATCATATATCAATGAATCCATATGAAGGTCCTTCTGGTGTTCTCTGTTCTTTTCCATTAGCATCCAAAGTGCAAATATTGCTTCCGTTGTCAACCATCCTGACATGAAACCAAATTAGTTCTCTGTTATTTCGATCTCTTCTCTCAATCTTGCTTTTATCACTCTCTTTCAGAGATTCATTGTATGACTCTTTAGCTTTATCCTCTAGTAACCATATTCTTACATATGTACGTTGTTTTTTAAAAACCGGCAGAACACAGCTGCTTCTCCATTCTTTTGGTATATTTCCTGTTTCCAATATATCCTGTTTCCTATATTTCCTGTTATCTTATTGGTTACAATTCTGCGTTAGGTCCGTGGTCTTCAGTTTATCATAATTTATGGCTTACCCTCTTTACCATACTTTGGAGGGACTTGAAACCCAAGTCCCGTACCTTGGTCTTGATGAAACTTACGAGCTGTGGTGCAATTTTTTCTTTCTAACACCCATCATAGACACCCGCTGCTAGCAGATACCAAAAACGCTCTGCCTGTTGTGGGTATTTGGTGGATTGGCGTTCTGTGGTACGCATAACTGAGTGCGCCGTCAACCAGTCGGTGGTTTTCCTGACATGATGGTTCTTTGCGATGTCAGACCAAAATACGTAATGATCACCATGATGATGTGTGTAAATTCAAGTAACTTCGGTAGACATCTCTGGGTGTAGATGTTGGCTGTGGTTGCTGGACCATTAACTGTATTCATGAATGGTTGAGTGACACCCTTTACTGAAACGACTAGCCATACCAGTACTTTCTTCTGAAATTTTTCCTTGCTTTTGTAACATGCAGTAGCTGGGGTCCCCATAATATCGGAACTATAATATTCGCTGTTTCCTGGCATTTCATCTCCGGCAAATGAAAAATATTTTCATCGTTTACGATGATGATTGTATCAAGTTGCAAAATGTAGCGTCGAAGTTTCCTACACTTGCCTACACTTGAGTTTCTTCAGTTTCCTCTTATCACTGGGGTCAATTTGCCAGGACGGTCACACATTTGCAGGTATTTGACATAGCAATAATCTTGGTCGGCGCTGTACCCACTTGGTAATTGACATACGCAAGGGGCTATAGAATAAAGACAGAAATAAAAACTATTCTTTCGGTAAGTAATATGTATCAAAAAACTTCTCGTTATGTTACATTTTTTTTTTTCATTATGAAGACCAATGTTCTAACCAAAAATTGTAGCTTTCTAACGCTTCCGGTTTGAATAAAAAGATAGAAGTCGAAATGAAACTTATTTTTGAGACGCCGAACCCACATCAAAAAGCTATTTCTAGTTATCTCGTATTATTTGTGTTCTGATATCTGGCGACAGACAGACAGACATATAATTATTTTCTAAGACTTCCGATATTTATGTATAGCACAAGTTAGAAGTCTAAAAAGACAAAATATGCCTTCTTTTATGCTATGCTTTTCTTTATTATTATTATTATTATTATTATTATTATTATTATTATTATTATTATTATTATTATTATTATTATTATTATTATTATTATTATTATTATTATTAAACAACTAACTCAACTCTATGGCCTGAAGCACAATAGCGCGTTCACAAAAATTCTCCATTAACTTCTGTTCTTATCCAACTGAATCCGGTTTCTACATTGTATTCCTATTTCTGCGAGATCCTTCTTAATATTGTCCTCGCATCTGCACCTACATCTTCCTAATGGTTGTTTTCCGATTGGTTTTCCAGTTAAGACTGAAAATATTCCTACCTTCTTCCATTCTGGCTGCATGACTTGCCCACCTAAGCCTCTTAGATTTGATGACACTAACAATGTTTGGTAAACGTTATAAATTACGTAGTTCCTCGTTATGAAGTTTTCGCCATTCACCATTCCCGTTCCTCTTCGGTCCAGATTTTCGTCTCAGAATCTTGTTCTCAAACACTTTGAGTTTACGTTCTTCCCTCAGAGTAAGCGACCATGTTTCGCAAGCATAGAGAACAACAGGCATGATTATCGTTTTATGTATTCCTCGACAGAATTCACGAAGACAATTACCTTGTACTATTATTATTATTATTAGTAGTAGTAGTAGTAGTAGTAGTAGTATTACTATTATATTATTATTATTATTATTATTATTATTATTATTATTATTATTATTATTATTATTATTATTATTATTATTAATTTTCATTTTTTGGTTATGACCTTGATTGACGTGGAGATTGAATTGAAAACAAAGTTGCTAAAATGTTATATATTGTAGAGATCGGGCATGCAAAGTTAATATGTCTCGCTTTTTTCTTTTTCTTTCTTTCTGCCTTCCTCTTTTTGTTCAAATCTGTGCGTGTTCCCGTGACTGAATGTTCCATTACATTTCAGATCAAACAAAATTTGCTTATTTGCTTTCGTTCTCCACTTTTTTTTCTTCTTTCTTTTTTCAAGCATCTGTTGTGAGTACAAATAACAACAAAGAGTGCTTTCAAATGATTTTTTGAGCTCTTTCACCTTAGTGTCATGCATACCAATTAAGGTATTATTTAACATTATGACTATAATACAATACGAATAATAATAATAATAATAATAATAATAATAATAAAGAGAGAAGTGACCGCCCTTTTAGTAGTGGAAAGGAAGCATTGTTCCATATGGTTCTCAAAGTGGAAAGGGAACATCTTTTTTTGGTTTATGATGTGAGGAAATGACAACAGGGTGTAGTTTGAAGAGACACGCAAGCTGAGGGAGAAATGAATTAATATCCCTTCTCTTTCTCCCCTCAAGCAATACTATCAACTTCCAAGGGTGTGGCTCGATTTTGAACTTCCTGTCGGATAGTGGCTGGAAGATCGATGAATATTTTGTTAACATGAAAATTCCTTTTCACATTTTGAATACCAATAGTCAAGAAATTTCTTTTTTACTGTTTTCTAACAATAACAAACATCACAGGACTGTAATAGTATACAATATTTTCATTACATAAATACTTACCAGGGTATGGGAAAGGATGTACATTTTTTTTCTGCTAGCTTTAAGACTAGCTACCATATACGCTTATTTTTAGGGATGAAGTTTGTAAGGAAGGTTTCTGTGGGTAAATTATGGATGATCTACGATGATCTTTCGCAATTGGTAGCCCGCTGACCTCTACAGATCCGCGGCTTTATTTACATATCAGAATTTATAAAATATATAAATAATCTCATACGCTCTCTGTAAGTATATGCTGTATATTGTAACCTTATAACATAAATAAACGTTTGTAATTTAATTGTTGTCAATACTGCTGCCTACATGCCAACTATTAATACTACGTAGATATCAAAATTTGAAGGCATAGGATCCGTATCTTGTCTTAAAAATAAAGACGGTTGCAAAATACTGACGTAATTGGGAACCATTGGCATAAGGAACTTTACGTTCCTTGCGTTATTATAAATCTGGACTTAAAGAACTTTGCGTTCCTTAGCATTTACATATGTATATATATAATAAGCATATACCCATACTTAGATCGGTTGCCCCTTTTAGCACTAACACTATGTGACACGTAGACCGACAGCATAACGTGGGATCCGATCCACATGCTCTCACCGGAACCATCAAATACGAGTATCCCGTGCCAAATACTCTGCTCAAAAAGCCAATGATACCTTGAATTTATTTTACAATTAGTACTACGTTACAGGTAGAGAAAATCAAACAATAGATAGAATATAATTGGCCGGTGTTATGCATCAACTGACCATGCGTCATTTTGCGATTTTCAAGATTTTTACATCAGTGAGTAGGAAACAATGTAAATAATGTAAAAAAAAAAATAAATAAAACACTATTACTTGTTTAAATGTTCAGGAAAAGCTATTCGATCAAGCGTCAAGTACTGGATCGTAATGGGAACATGTTTTTATTTCCTTCAATATCTCAGTGTTTTGGCACTTGGTTAATTGATTCATAACACCGTCCACTTAATAGTGAATAGTTTATATATGTAGTTCTCAAAGGAAAAGAAACTATTCTGGCAGAATAAAAACTATCAACTCAGACAGATTGGCAATGAACGACATACTTTTAATGCCACAAAAATAAATTTAAGAGTTAAATAGTTTTCGAGTCTTTTTGTTTAAATCATTAACCATATTATGCATTGTGCTCTTGCTGGTGTCATAATGAAGAACTCAATGAGAGTATATCTTACAAGTAACACTTTCGAAGTGTAACACTCCGATTTTGATAAAATTTGGCAGGTAGATACTATACATGAAATGAACGAATACGTGTTTTTTTTTTATTTTGTGCGAAAAACGGGTTTAGGGGGCAAGAGCCCCGACCCAAAATTTTGAAATATGATGCCTGAAAGCCAAAAACAAGTGAACCGAAGACAACGAAATTGTACACACGTATTGTAGACATAAAATGAGGGAATACGTGTTTCGTATTTTCCTGGAAAAAACGGTTGGGTGGGGCACGGACCTTTCCAAACCTTTGATCACGAAATATCAAAAGTGCTATTAACAGTATGTCAGATGCGTGTAAAAGACATGAAGAATTGCAATGAAACTTTGTGTATGAACACAAAAAAATAAACGAATATTGGTTTTTATTTTCTGCGAAAAAACTGTTTTAGGGGCAAAAGCCCCCATCTAAAATTCTAAAAGTTGAGGCCCGAAAGGCCAGACGAAGTGAACTGAAGTGAACGAAATTTAGCACAGATATTGTAGACATAAAATGAGGGAATACGGGTTTCGTATTTTCCTGAAAAAAAGAAAACCATTTAGGTGGGACACACACCCCTCCAAAACTTTGATCGTGAAATATCAAAAGTGCTAATAACAGTATATCATAAGTGCTTAAAGGACATGAAGAATTGAAACGACACATTGTGTAGGGACAATACGCAAAAAATGAATGAATACGGTTTTTTTATTTTCTGTGGAAAAACTGTTTTAGAAGGCAAAAGCCCCCACCCAAAATTTTGAAATTTGGGGCCCAAAAGGCAAGAAGAAGTGCACAGAATTGAATAACATTGTGCACAGATATTGTAGACGTAAAATGAGATAATTTGGTGTCGTATATTCCGGGAAAAAAGCGGCTGAGTGAGGCACGGACCTTCAAAACCGTTGATTACGAAATATCAAAAGTGCAAATAAGCATACGTCAGAAGTTCCTAAAGAATATGGAGAATTGCAACTAAACTTCGTATAGGGACAATTTGTAAAACAATAAATGAAACGTGTTTTAATTTGTGCGGAAAAACAGTGTTGGGGCCTAGGCCCCACCCGAAAAAAAAGTAAATAACACCGTAATAGCGCAGAAAGAAGTGGACCGAAGCAAATGAAATTGTGTGTAGATATTATATAGACCCTATGTAAAGTAAGGCCTTTCATGTTTCTCAAGTGTCCCTATTCGTTTTGCTTCAAATTTGGCACATCAACAGCAAACTGAAAATAAATCGACAAGTGTTTTTGTTTATGCGGAAGAACATTGTAATGGTTAAAGGTGCCTCCTGAAATACTATAAAATACGCTATACTGTTTGTGCTTGTAGTTGATCTGCCAAATTTGAAGAAATCGGATGGAGACACTTGTGAAACACGAAAGGTCATATTTTACATATCCAATATCTACATACAATTTCATTCACTTCGGTCTACTCCTTCCGCCACTCAACGCCTCGGTCCACTCAACAGTTTTTTTTTTTCTTTTCAGGAAAATACGAAACACGTGTTACCTCATCTTACCTCTACAATATTTGTGCACATTTCATTCACTTCGGTCCACAGGGGCTTTTGACCCCCAAAAAACATTTCTTTCCCGAAAATAAAAAAACGTATTTGTTTATTTTTTGCCTATTGTTCATACACAAAGTTTCGTTGCAATTCTTCGTGTCCTTTACACACATCTGACATACTGTTACTAGCACTTTTGATATTTCATGATCAAAGGTTTTGAGGGTTCCGTGCCCCATCCAACCGTTTTTTCCAGGAAAATACGAAACCCATATTTCCTCATCTTATGTCTACAATATCTGTGCACAATTACATTCACTTCAGTTCACTTCTTCTTCCCTTTCGGGCATCAACTTTCAAAATTTTGGGTGGGGGCTTTTGCCCCCTAGAACCGTTTTTCCGCAGAAAATTAAAAAAACATGTATTCGTTTATTTTATGTGTAGTATCTACCTGCCAAATTTTATCAAAATTGGAGTGTTACACTTCGGAAGTGTTACTTGTTAGTATTAATTTTATATTAATATGTGTCAGGTTATGGAGGACACCCTAGCTTAATGGTTAGAACGTTGGACTCATGTTCGAGTGATCCCGGATTCGATTTCCGGCTGGTACTTCCCAATTTTCGTCGTCCATCCAACGTCGTCACGTAAACTGGAGAGTCACGTGTAAACAAGAAGTGACAGCCACTAGGTCTAGAAAGCCCCTCGTGCTCGCCGCTAGACTGGACGTAATTCAGCCGGTCGCTAGCGAATGGTGCTGGAGCAGGCTTAGGTTCACAAACAGACTGTTACGCCTAGTGTTTTTTGTTTAAATTTTGTTCTTGTTTTTTGTTTTTATGTGTGACATTATCGTATAATGTCAGTTTTTAGGTTTGCAAAAAGAAGAAAATGGTGATAACCCTAGAATAGGTAGTGGTAAGTGTAACTGTCATATAGCAATTAACAAGGGACATCGCAAAGAACTATATCGATACTTACAAGGAGACTTACGGGAGTGTCACGCAGCGATCTGAATGAAACTTTGCACACTTTCAAAGCATCAAAAAATAATCGACACGCATTTTTTTGTTTCGGCAATGGTGAAGATTTAAGTTTGAAAACCATCCTTTGAACGTTAGGGACGGTCTCCAAGCATAGACAGAAAACAATCATTTAATATAGAAGAGAACATACTGCCAGGGGGGATTTAGGATAGCTAATTTAGAATCTGACGTCAAAATTACAAAATTCAAAATGGCGGATCCAATATAGTGATTACAATTACAAAATGTCTTCCGGTTAAAAATTCTCTGCAGTTAGCCAAGAACAATTATAATTGGCAGAGATTACTGCGAGGAGGTTGTAGACCAATTTGACAGGGGTGCCCACAAAGGGGGGCTATGACGCAAACTGCGTCATTGAAGTATTTGGGGGGGGTAAAAATCTATATAAATATGTTTGACGGGATGTAAAAATTAATCTAAAAGATTTTTTTCCATGGAAGAACACCTACGGATAGACAATTTGGGGGGGTGCGTCATGGACATAAGGGGGGGTGCACCACTGAATTTGAAACCCCTTTCTGTACTTATTTTAACGGGATGCTTGATTAAAGTAAGTCTCTCCACCTCTCACTATTCGGGGTGCTTATGTATACTGAGTCCTCTCGCCTCTCACTATATCAGAACTTCATTTATCCTTAATTGTTATAATTATGAATTTATTGAGAAAACGCTGCACAGTAATGATATTTCGTAAAAAAAAAAAAAAAAAAAAAAAAAAAAAAATGTGTGATACATAAACCTCACCTTATTACAGCAATAACTGTGACAAATCGCAGAATACAGCATAATCTTCTTCCAAATAACAGTTTTTGTATCACGCATATCTAATAAGATTCGCAAATCTGGGAGAAGAAAGCTGATTATGAATCAGTGATTTGAAGCTGAATTATATTAATACTGAGATGTAAATGTATGTTATAGTTGTAGAGAACAATATCAGTAAAAGATCTCAATAAGTTTTTCCAGGGTCTAAAGACTAGCACGTCAAGAGGCTGAATCCTACTAGTTGTTAGTGCCGAATAATTTCTATTTTGAGGCACTCTTTTGTTCGTAAAATAGATTGAAAAGTTGATGTATTGCGACCACTCCACGAATCTAATAACAAAATGGACTTTACATTAGACATTGAGAGAAAAACCCTCTTGAAATCATGATCTCACAAGACCTGATGTTAATTTTCCCGAATTTTATGCTTTCACAAGGATATTTTCATATTAAAAGAGTTTGTTTTGGACTATAGGGTCAAATGTTTCATTTTTTTCCCTGCAAAATAATTAACCGGTGATAACAACACCATTTTCAGAAATTAAAGGATGTATGGTGTAGCTATGAGTCATAGATTTATTGCTTGTGTCACACTTTCTACTGTTTGTGCCCTGTAAACACCATAGTGAGAGGTGCAAAGACTCACTTTAATCAAGCATCCCGTTAAAATAAGTACAGAAATGGGTTTGAAATTGGTCTGCAATCTCCTCGCAGTAATTTCTGCCACTATTGTTCTTGGTTAACTGCAGAGAATTTCTAACCGGAAGATATTTTGTAATTGTAATCACTATATTGGATCCGCCATTTTGAATTATGTAATTTTGACGTCAGATTCTAAATTAGCTATCCTAAATCCCCCCTGGCAGTATGTTCTCTTCTATATTAAATGATTGTTTTCTGTCTATGCTTGGAGACCACCACTAACGTTCAAAGGATGGTTTCCACCCTTAAATCTTCACCATTGCCGAAACAAAAAAATACGTGTCGATTATTTTTTGATGCTCTGGAAGTGTGCAAAATTTCATTCAAATCGGTGAGTGACACTTCCGTAAGTATACCTTGTTAATGGTCCTGTGGGTTTCAATTTCAATATCCATTTTATCCTTTAAGTTTTCCTTAGATAATTACGACGCCTGTAGTAGCAGTCATTTCAATTTTTATTAGAAATAGGGGTCAAGATTGCCCACTGACATGATTTTTGCGTCTTATATTAGTATTCAATTTAGTAAAAAGCATTTGGTTCCCAAACTCAGGAAAAACGATTGTTCCCTCTATCTTCCTAAAAGACGCCCCCGTTCAGTAGTAATGTGTTTATTATTATTATTATTATTATTATTATTATTATTATTATTGTATGTACATCATACATTTTCTGTAGCGTATTCGACTTTGATTATTAACTCTCACAATCAAAACTAAATCAATATAGAATAAATAATAAGGAAGTAAATTTATACAATCACTACCACACGACTTTCGGTCGCTAGCGATTTTGTTAGCGATAAACGCAATAGCCTGGCTATAGCGATTTTTCATTTCCTTCCTGTTCCTCATCCCGGGCTTTTTTCTGTGTCATTCCTTTGAGCACTACTCTCCAGACTAATCCAGCCAAGGGTGTGTAGTGCTACGGGTTTGTCCAGAGAACTGTCCCAACCTTGGTGACTATCCGAACGGGTCACCTCACCTGCATCACATTTCATCCCATTACGTTTCATCTCATTGGTTTGGGTTTCGGCTCACCATCTACACTCCATGGTGGATCCTGTTTCAGTCGCAGGCTCTCAGATAGATGGTCATCATGGAGGACTACCACCAGTCTTTCTTGTCCCTCCCGTTCATTCCACTAAAGTGGAAAAGCGGTAGGATGGCCATAGACATCGCCGAGCTTCGGAGCGCTCTACAGCCTCCACTATCTCTAATGCCTCCAGCAGATCTAGATCACCACACCATGGAGCCAAACTGATATTTCCGTTGCCATGGATACCGCTATTTCTCATCCATCATTGTCACATCAATCTCATCCGCAATCAGGCATCTCATCCATTTCAGCTCCATAGATTCATTCATTTCTGCTCCAAAACTTCGATCCTAGGTACGATAACATTAAATACGTGGTTCTTCAACTTCGCAAGTACTTACCGAGCATCACTCTTTCTCAAATAGTGAAGTCCCGTAATGGAATAATCTTGAAATCTCCAGATCCCAACTTTGCTATCACCATCCGGAACAAAGCTTCCTTCGAGATCTTTGGGAAAACTGCAAAAATCGAAACACTCAGTTCATCGAGACGTAAGCAACCACCACCTCCTAGGAAACCTCCTCTTCTCTCTGTTGTTGTTAGGGGAGTCGACCCCTCATACACAGATGAGGAAGTTCACGAAGAATTGCACCTAGAAGGTTTCAATAACCACAAAAGTTATTCGTATTCGCAACGATCAGGGGCCCACATACATGATGCGGATCTTAACCCCATCACAGGAGACGATTGATTCATTGCTTACTCATGGCGCACTGATCTATAAAAAGAGGCACCCTGTAGAACCATCTCGCTCATCACCACCAATTCCTCCTTGTTGCGAAAAGTACCAAGCTTACAATTAGCATACCACTGCTAATTGTCGCAACACAGTTGTTTGTGGTTACTGCACTGGTACTCACTCAACCCGCACATGTTCCAATTTACAACTTCTGCCTCGCTGTGCTACATGCAATGAACAGCATCCAACTTATAGCTATAAGTGCAAAGGAAAGCCTCAACCGGAAACCTCTCGTCCTTAGCTAGTAGCTCCATTCCGGACTCACGACTCCTCCACAAACACTGACTTTCCCGTCGACTCCACTCCTGTCACCATCGATAAACTTCTTGCTTTCACTACATTAGCATTACAAAATATCCATCCCTTAATTCGCCCTCATATCCTCCGGAAAATCATTCACGCTGCTCGCATTATCTTTCATGTTTCCTTCAACAAAACTTACTCTAATACAGATGCTTATTTTCACACAACAAATCTCCCACCCACTTCTTAACTGCCATCACCTATTGCACTTAATTATGGCTCTTGTCTTCTAATTCCTTAATATTCGATCTTTTTCTAAAAACAAATTACTATTCGAAACGCTACTGCTCGAAGAAAAAGCAAATGCCTTTCTCCTAAACGAAACCTTCCTTAAAAGATCGGACGTTATCCATCTAGCTCGCTATAACATCCATCGCCACGACAACCTTCTTCCCGCTCAGAGAGCCAATGGTGGGGCAGCCATAGGGTTTTACCATACCCTTCCCTCTCGGCGCCATACTTGCCCTTTAACAAATCTTCCCGAGCATGTTATCAAGACTCTATATTTCCCTCAAATTGCCATCAGTCTCGTCACCATTTATATAAGACCAGGACATCCGATACCTCTTGCTTTCCTGCAACATATTTCCAACACATACAAGCACTATATTATCATGGCAGATATCAATCTCCATAGCCGTACCGATAATGAACGCACCACCTTCACTCAATTTGATACTTCCAATACCACAAGCATTCTTCATGATCTACCGGCACCATCTCGTCCTGTCTCTCAGACGACACCCGACATAGTCATCACTTCTAGTACTCTTGCCTCCTACTGTACCGTCGATGTGCTTGCACTTCTTGGCAGCGATCACGCACCTATTCGGCTGACGTATCGCCATACTCAGGCCTCTCACTCTACCAATCCACCACATCTTCGGCCAACTCTTCGCTACGACAAAACCAATTGGGACAAGTACCGTGACCATATCTCTGAGTCATTACATCATCTGCAACCTCCAGCGACAGAAGATCAGTTATATGACAGCATTAATACCATTAACTCAACCATCAGTCATGCATCAGAACTTTACATTCCATCCACTTTCTCCATGCCGCATAAACCTAGTTTTCCACCACAATATTTACCTATGATACGCCGTTCCCGTCAATTGTACCGAGAATACCTCCGTACTAGAAATCCTGATACTCTTCATCATCACACCCAGCTACAGCGTACCGTTCGAAATTATATAAAGGCTTATAAACTGAGACAATGGGTCAGAACGTGTAATACTCTTAATGAAACCAGCCATCCCACAAAATTTTGGAAAAGGTTTAATGCCCTGTGTGGCAAATATACCAAGCCGCATTACCCACTTCTTCAGAATAACGCTCCGCACCAAACTGATAAAGAGAAAGCAAACGCTTTTGCTGATTACTGACAGGACATCTTTACACCTGCACCATCTACCAATTTCATCAATGCTCGCCCTCAGTGGCGTAGCAGCTGCCCCGGCTACCCCCGCAGTGCGGGGGGCCCAGAGGTATAGGGGGCCCCGAAGTCTTGCGATGAATAAAGGGGATACGGACAAAATCTCGCGGCCGAAACATCGCCGCCCAAAACCTCGCCGGGCCAAAAACTCGCGTGGCCAAAACCTCGCCACCCAAAACCTCGCGGGACAAAATCTCGCCGGGCCAAAACCTCGCGTGGCCAAAACCTCGCCGCCCAAAACCTCGCGTGGGCAAAACCTCGCCGCCCAAAACCTCGCGGGACAAAATTTCGCCGGGCCGAAACCTCGCGTTGCCAAAACCTCGCCGCCCAAAATCTCGCCACCCAAAACATCACGTGGCCAAAACCTCGCCGCGAATGAAACTTTTCTGTAAAATTTACCCAATGAGTTTCTTAATATGCAATTCCACATTACAAATGATAATAATAATAATAATAATAATAATAATAATAATAATAATAATAATAATAATAATAATAATAATAATAATAATAATAATATACAAAACATCGTGTCCGTGGGCTTTCTCGGGTTATTCCCGTTTCCTCCCACTTTCTTTATTCGATCATTTCCTTCATCCTGGTCATCTACGTCTCCTTTAACCTACAGAACATAATCAAGGGACGTCGTAAAAACTCATATATTATTTCATACTTTCATAAATATTATTAGATTTTTGTTAAATTTTTAAGTTTTTGGATGTTCCAAAGTTCACGAAACTAACCCCGTTAGTTGTCATTACTTTCCTTATGCAGTTTTTCTTTCCCTATAATCAGTTTAAAAACATCCTGTCGCCCTACCTTCACATTGAAATCCTCTAATACAGAAATAGAATTTGCATATGGTATCGCGGGACTTGGTCAAATGCCCGTGATACTTCTTCTGAAACAGCGTCTTTTATACCGTCATCCTTATCATCTGTTGGAACATTTACATTTTGGTCAGGTGAGATTTTGGGTATAGCGATATTTTGTCCCGCGAGGTTTTGGGCGGCGAGGTTTTGGCCAGGCGAGGTTTCGGCCCTGCGAGATTTTGGGCCGCGAGGTTTTCGGAGGCGAGGTTTTGGCCAGGCGAGGTTTTGGTCCGCGAGGATTTGTACCCAAACCGAATAAAGGTTTAAAGAAGTAGAACTTCAACCTTACTTCTGTCGGTTTTACAACTAGGGCCCCTTCTCTATACTTTGCGGGGGGGCCGCAAAAGTGTGCTACGCCACTGCTCACCATGTTAACCGCATCAGTCTTGAATCTCCTGACTTACAGCCTAACATCTCTCATACGTTACCAAATCATCCACTCACAACATCCATCACTACCGATGAAATCATTACTGTTGTTAACCGTAAGCGAAATTCAGCACCTGGCTTTGACAACATTACATATAGGCATATCAAAGAAGGTGCTCCATTATTATTGAATCTACTCGCCATCATCTACACATTCATTCTTCGCACAGGCTTTTTTCCAACAGACTGGAAAACTTCAAAAACTCTGATGTTTCTAAAGCTCAATAAGCCCCCAACCAACACATCCTCCTACCGTCCGATCCAGTTAACATCTACTTTCAGTAAAATTCTAGAACGTATCATTGTTAAGCGGCTCCATCCGTACCTCGAAACTAAAAGTATACTTCCTATTCACCAATCAGGCTTCCGACCTTCCTACTCCATTAACGATCAACTCCTTCGCCTCACCAGTCTAATCACAACTCACTACAATTCTGTCAAACCCTCTTGCCTTCTACTATTTGACTTGGAGAAAGCCTTTGACAAGGTATGGCACCTTGCACTTCTTTACAAGGTTATTCACCTTAAATTTCCCACTGCTTACGTTCGTTTTATTTATCACTTTCTGGTCTGTCGTCTTTCTTACGTCTCCATCAACAATCAGCTCTCTCATCCTATATTTCTTCTGTCTGGAGTACCTTAGGGTTCTGCTTTATCACCTCTGTTGTACATAATTTTTGTGGCCGATTTTCCTTCGCTTCCTCCTGACATTTATTTATTTCAGTATGTGGACGATACTGCCTTTCTAGCCTTGGGTAACACTATTTGGCAAATTAATCAGCATCTGCAAGAGGCCATTAATTGCTTCACTCGTTGGTGCATCAAGTGGAACTTCTCTATTAATGCAGCGAAAACTCAAGCTATCACTTTCGTTCCACCTCGCAAACGTTCTAAGGTACATCGAAACCCGTCGTTGCTCTCACTTCAGGTTCACGATACTCCCATCATTCCAACCAGAACAGTCACCTATCTAGGCATCATTTATGATACTCACCTAACCTGGAAAGCTCACCTACAGCACATAGCTGCCAAAGCCTACCAACGCCTAAATCTCCTGAAGCGCCTCACTGGTACGACCTGGGGACTCCGACCGTAGTCCTTAATACATACAAAGCATTCATGCGTCCAGTTCTCAGCTACGGCTTCTGGATTTCTGCACCCGTTTCCTTTTACGAAAAGCTTCGAATTCTCGAACGGCATGCTTTCCGTAGCCCACCGTATTCAGCTACCCAGCCCCACCAGAGAACTTTATGAACTCATCAAATTCCCTAGCATCACATATCTTGAGTCTCCGACAGAAATTTATCTCAGTTCGTTACAGCTCTCAGTATCCATTGCTCATGGCCAGTATGCATTTTCATGAACTTAATCTTGTCCGTCCTAGGTACGTTTACTCTCCGCTTTGTCTCCTTTTCACACTTTACTGCTACACTCTGCCTCCCGAGCATCGAGATCAAGTCCTGTTACAAGACTATCAACTTCATGCCCATCTACCTCACATTTTCCTTTCATTTACTGATAGTGATACCTCTTGTGATTAACAGGGCTCCCATCGTCATCATCAGCCTAGAGATGCCCCTAGGCAGAAGATAACACTCATTCGTCTCCCTAACGTAACCCTGTGTTATCCCGTGTATCGCACTTCATCCCATTATTCGCCCTCATTATTTTCTGATTGATACTTTACATGTTAATTATTTTGTATGTGTTCATATCAAATAATCATCATTTACTGTATCCTTTTATGTTGCGCTTACCTTAATAGTTATTGTTATTGTATGTATTTTGTCATAGTCATTGTTATTATATATTTCTATGTGTGACACCAATCTACATTGCAAGTTCTGTCTAATAAACGTAGAATACCTTTCCCAACGTTATGATTATGGTCGCAAAGATCATAATGTCCTGGTTTCAGATAAATAAGAATAATAAAGGATCCCTAAAGAAAATCACTTTGCCCAACCATTGTTCCTATGAACCTAAACTATCCAATCACATCCTATACTTAAAAGAGGGTGTAGCCCTCTAAAAGGATGCTAACCCTCGGCTAGACTTTAAAAAAAATATACAATCAAACAGTATGAACTGCGTCCGTACTAACAAGCAATGAGCACGATACACTAATTTGTAAGAGCTATCGTAAAATATAAACTTTTTTTAAAAAAAAATTAACAATTTTTGGTATATTTTAAAACTACATTTTATTCTTTTAACATGTCATTATTTTGTTTTGAATAACATTATTATGTAATTCACATATACAAAAACCAACATTGGGTAATGTAACGTTGTTAATAATTACCAAAACCAATTTCCTGTGTAAATCATGGACAAATTAAAAAGAATTAAGTCTTCTCCTAGAACAATATTGGAAGATGTGATGATTAGGGTGTTTCCTTATGTTAGATTGTAAATTATGACAAAATGCTGCAAAGAATTGTAATGATATAACAATCATATGAATTTGAGCATCCATGACCATTGGAAAGAAGGAAATTAGATAGTGGAATATTTATCTGACAATTGGGACGTTCAGTGCACAAGGAATTCAAGTCCAATTTTGGTCATTCCTGACATATTTCACAGTTGAAATCTCTATCTGAAACTCCTTTCAGTCCTTAAAACATTTATGTCCAACTTTTATAATGTAAAAAAAAGAAAAAGAAACAATGTTCTATGGTGTTCAACGTTAAAACCAGAAATGGTTGATTGTTCTATTTTGTTTAACGTTAAAACCAGAAATATTTGATTGTTCTATGGTGTTAAACATTAAAACCTGAAATGGTTGATTGTTCTATGGTATTCAACATTAAAACCAGAAATGGTTGATTGTTCTATGGTGTTCAACGTTAAAACCAGAAATGGTTGATTGTTCTATTTTCTTTAACGTTAAAACCAGAAATAGTTGATTGTTCTATGGTGTTCAACATTAAAACCAGAAATGGTTGATTGTTCTATTTTGTTCAACGTTAAAACCAGAAATGGTTGATTGTTCTATGGTGTTCAATGTTAAAACCAGAAATGGTTGATTGTTCTATTTTGTTCAACGTTAAAACCAGAAATGGTTGATTGTTCTATTTTGTTCAACGTTAAAACCAGAAATGGTTGATTGTTCTATTTTGTTTAACGTTAAAACCAGAAATGGTTGATTGTTCTATTTTGTTCAACGTTAAAACCAGAAATGGTTGATTGTTCTGTTTTGTTCAACGTTAAAACCAGAAATGGTGGATTGTTCTATGGTGTTCAATATTAAAACCAGAAATGGTTAATTTGTACCATTTCGGTTTGATTATCACCTGCATCAACGAACTCGGTTCTTAACTTTTGCTTTCAACTTTCTATTCAGAATTGATCTTTATCTTTTAGTAGTTCTTCAGATTTAAAAAAAAAAAAGTAATAGAAGAATTAAGTAATAGGTGAACCTAAACCAAAAGTTAGTGATAGAGAGCAGATTGTTTCTATTGATTCAGTATCGATTACTACACCCTAATAGAAACTAATGATTATTGATATACACATGCATGATATTAAGGGTTCGGCTCCTGGGTCTTACCTAGAAGGAGTTGAGCGATTGGAACGAAAGGGGTGACGAGGAGCAAGACCTCAAAAATTGTCCAAATGGGACAAAACTTACCAATATTAATCGAACTAACGTTCTGAGAACAGAAATATTTTTTTAAAAATTTCTACTGCTATTTCGAGGGTGCAGATTCCTCCATAAAATCCTATGGTTCGGTCTTGCCCACCCCTTTCTATGTGCAAATGGAAAATTTTATTTTTTCGCGGTTTGGTTGTCTGATAAGCTATGAATCCTGCAAGTTTCGTTCCAATCGCTCAACTCCTTCTAGGCTAGACCCAAGAGCCGGACCCTTACCACTTGGATATTTGGAGTTTTGAACAATTTTGGGGGAGATAGACGGTTTAAATTTGTAATTATCCCTGGGAAACTGGGACGTCTGAAACCCTAATTTAGAATCAAAGAGTTAAAAAGTTAATTCATAAATGTGTTACATTCGTGCTTGAACGTGTCTGAACTCCCTGATTTTTATTATTATTCGGCGTCATCAACACAGTTAATTGCATGTGCGTTAATTCAATGCAAAATTTATTACACCAACTTTTAAAAGTGTCTTAAATATTACAAACAAGTAGTTAATTTATTCAGTTAAATAACAGAAGTGCATATAAATTTTTATATTTTCTTTCTAAACGATTCACTGTAGGACATTTTAATAAACCATCGCTTTGAAATGCTGCTCACAAGCCCTAGTTCCCACATATAGACATCTATTGTTGAATATAAAGAGTCTGACAATTGTCTTCCTTCACATACAGTAACAAGCTCCCAACCGTTAACCTCAGAAATACCAGGTGAATAGGGTGAAAGGGTATCTTTATTCCATCTGAATACGAGTACAATTACCAAGAAGAATTCCTAAATACTGTAGCAGATTACATCCATTCATTGTAAATTGTTTCCAGTAGAAGAAAATAATTTAATAAAGTACGTAATATAAGCATTTTGTTTTGAGAATAATGCTGATGAATTTACATCACGACTTTTATTTCTTTTTTAAAAAAAAAGGAGAAAAAGAGAAAGAGGGGAAAATCCTGGTAATCAGTTATCATCATGAGCATCATAAGTATTTTGTCATTATTGGCAGGTCACTTGTCACAAACTGATCTGTTTTCGTGCACCATAGGCCTCACTAACCCCTTTCACTTGTACCAATTTCTGTTTTAATACTGTCCATAACACTAGCTTTTCTCCCTCCCTCCCTCTTTTTCCTGCCATCTTTCCTTCTATCATGTCCCTGATGATACAGTTCCTTCTCAGCCAATATTCTAACAGTTTTCCTTCATCTTTTCAATTACATTTAACATTGTTCTTTTCCTTCCCTACTTCCATATTATTTTTTTCCTACCATTTCTGACATTTATTCGTATTCCGTTCGACCCAGCTAATTCTCTTTATTCTTCTTTATACCCACATTTCAAAATCCTCCAGTCTTTTTTCATCACTATTGCGTAATATTCATGTTAATATCTCATAGAGTAAATACTTCACAAGAAAGGTTTTATGATTTTTCTTAACTCTAAGGGCTCTCACACACACACAAACAAACAAACAATCTCTTCCTACTTGCTACTTTCGCTATTCCTATTTTTGCTTTATTTCTGGTTTGTATTTTATGTCCTCACTAATAATAGTATTGAAGAATCAAAACTTACTAACCTACTATTTTCTCTCTTTCTACTTTTATATTTGACACCAACCGTTTCATTCCAATTACTATGGATTTTATCTTTCTAATGTTTATTTTTATTCCATGCTCTTCTCAACATTTTCATCAAGTTTTCTAACAATTTTCTAACTTTGTTTTAGATTCCGTAACAAGTGCCATATCATCTGCAAACTATATATATTCTATATAATCATTCTATCTCCTACCGAAATATCGTCTTCCTTACGTTGGTCCTTCTTCACTGTCTTCTCTAGATAGATATTCTTCTATAACGTTCGGGAGAGATAACATTTCTTTCGAATTTCGCTTCGCTCCCCGTTCTGTTACTTGTTGGTTCATATAGAAGTTGTTTTATGAGCCTTGGATCCTTGCATTCCAATCCAGTGGTTATCAAGTGGTGATAGAACATTTTAAAATCTTATACCTTTATATTCATATAAAAACAAATGTTTATTTTATATTCATTTATGTTCATGTTCAAAAGCGATAAACTCTATAACTTATGGAACCTTGGATTTATCGCCGAAGAAACGAAATAATGTCACTGAATACTATTATGTGCTTAATCAGCCTAGTTGGGATTGCAACACTTTACTTACCTTACCAAAAGTTCTGTTTTATTAATGTATATGATAATGATAATGTATGTTATAATCGGAACATTAGGTATCTCTTAGTTTGTAGCGATAAAATTTAACTTTTTTATCGATGTGACTTCCTCAAAAACTGCCACTAACACATTCTAAATCAATACTAGAGAGTAACTGTGATATGATGTCTTCCTGCTTCAGGCCATTATGAACCCAGGAAGAATCTGACACACGTTTTCCTATTCATATCTTATGCAAGTTATATTAATATGACTTTCACTAATCCAAAATCCCCTTCTTGGGAATTCCAGATTTCTTCAAGATGCTGTAAAGCATTTGTGTTTCAACCAAACCAAATGTTTTCCTAAAACCTATAAACTAGTTACATCTTAAAGTACATGCAAACTTTCATCTAAAATATGTATATATTTCTGTCAGTGTAAGATTTTTTAAAAAAAAAAAAAAAATTGTTACTGAAATACGAGACATACCATATACTACACAGATACCTGGAAATTACGCATTTTTGTCATACAACAAACAGGAATTCAGAGAAGCAAAAGCGTAACTTGTTCTTCTACATCCAGTGGTTACTCATAATGAGAATAGATAGTGAAAGTGGATTTAGTTAAATTATTGCTATTATGTCCTATTTTGTCATACGCAATATTGAGATGAGCTAACGCATCGAAATGCGGAAGATATTAGGCGACATCTAAGTGAATCATCCCTTACTTCTTATATTGAGGTCTGGGCGCTATACCTATAGCCTTCTACACTTGTAATGTTTTATCAG
Source organism: Thermobia domestica (assembly GCF_964235325.1). Lineage (NCBI taxonomy): Eukaryota > Metazoa > Arthropoda > Insecta > Zygentoma > Lepismatidae > Thermobia > Thermobia domestica. The sequence continues at coordinate 105,691,082 of NC_137455.1, forward strand.
ATTAATCTATATTAAATTCCGTTCTTTAAATAATGTAACTTCTGCTTCAAGAAGTGAATATAATTTTTTAACAACTTCAGTAAAACATGCAACTTGTATTGTTAACAAGCAAGAAACTGGATTACTAGTTTCAATCCTTTATTATTATTATTATTATTATTATTATTATTTAATATATTCTTGCACGAAAGTAACTTTTAAATTCATTTTTGGGGCCGCGGTGGCTCAGTGGTAGAGCGTTCACCTCTGGTGCTTGGGGCCCCGATTTCGATTCCAACTCCGCCAAGTGAATTTTGTGGTAGACAAACACCGTGTGCGTGGATTTCCTCGGTGTTCTCCAGTTTCCTTTCACTTTTTCATTCGACCATTACATTCATTACTCATCATCACCATCTCCTTTAGCCTAACCGGCATAATCGTGGGACGTAAAACAAAGATTTCATTTCATTTCATTTAAATTCATTTTTCCGCTTCGAGACTATGTTAGTCTCGAACTTGCACTGACAGCATGTAGAGTCGCTAACATTCTCGCCTTTAGTGTGATCGGTCTGTGGGGGGAGGGGGGGACATTGTAGAAAAATGTAAACGCTTTTTGAGGCCAGTCATCCTGAGTGAGATTTTTCCTGGATTTTCCTAGTTTACACTAGACAAATGCCAGGAGGTTCCAGACTATTTCTTTCTCTCCCTATTCCTTTCTTCATTCCTCAATTCCCCGGGTAGTGTGATCGCCAAGGGATGCCATCCCTCTTACGTGGGGGGCTTAGATAGGTATAGATGCCAGTGTTGCCCAGAAAATGAAAAGGAATTTTTCAGTTTAATCTTCCCATTATTATGCCCTTTAAACGAAGAGAGACAATGATTAAGGCAAATAAATGAAGATATGAAATGAAACGAAAGAGCCTCGAGGAAACCCACGGATACGGTGTTCTTCACCACAAACTTACTTGGTCCGAGAATCGAGGAACCCCATTCACCAGAGATAAGAGCTCTTCAACTGAGCCACCGTGCCTCCATTAATGCCCAGAAATGTAATTTCTAACCTAGTCCTAACCTGAACCTATACCTTAACCAGTGGTGCCCACTCCCCACCCCCTTATGTCCATGACGCACCCCCCCCCCCTATTGTTTATCCGTAGGTGCTCTTCCATGAAAAAATCTTTTCGATTAATTTTTACACCCCCTCAAACATATTTATATAGATTTTTAACCCCCCCAAAAATTTCAATGACGCAGTTTGTGTCATAGCCCCCCCTCTGTGGGCACCCCTGCCTTAACGGTGTTGAATACACAGGCTAATTTTATTTCTTAGCCCATTGATTTATATGGAGAATTATTTGCCTGTTTTCTTTGAAATGTACTGGAATTTTAACGCTGTGACTTGGTTGATTTCTTCTTTACATCTAGTTAAATTTCGTTTACTTTTTAAAGATGAATTTACTTTATATATAAATTAAATATTATTTAAATAATTATATTTATTAGGTATTAAAATTATCTGAGTAACAAAATTTAATTTTCAAGAAATAAGTTACATTTAAATAGATTAGAAGAAAAATCAATTAAATTTAACCATTAAATTTCCAGTTCTATAAAAAAAAAATAATTATCTACATAAATTAATGTGCAAGGAAACAAACATGGAGCATGTATTCAACAGTATTAACGTAACATTTATACCACATATTACTGACACACAATCGAATTGAGATTTCCTGTATAACAAACGAGAACGCTCAATATAATTATAATTTAGCCACGAAGGCCCTCAAAGATTGTGTTGTTCTCAAGATATTTCTCGTCTTATTTCGATTCTCATCTCGAAAACAAGACGAGAAGTATATTTGCAAATTCAAAACGAGATATTCGAAACGAGAGATTTTCCGAGTCTCGTCTACAACACTAGTTCACCCAAGACTTAGATCTCAAACACTGTTTTAGTGTTAAGTGGTTCCTTAAGGGGGCCGCTTTAACTTAGTGATAGAGCCCACGCCTCTAGAGTTTGGAGTTCCTGGTTTGACCCTAGCTCCCGGAAACTGAATTTTGTGGTGGACAAATATTGTGTGTGTGCGGGCATTACTCGTGGTTCTCCGTTTCCTCCCACTTTCTTCATTCCACCATTCATTAATTATCATTATGATGAGATGTCCATTTTGCACCTTCATCGTTCAGACTGAAGCTCGGTAACCGCATTGAGGCTCACGGCTAAAGAGTGAGGTCGAGTTTCGACTTATAGTCTCGACTTATAGTTTGAATCATAAGTATCCAAATTCGCGAGCCCGATGCTCGTGACCTTGGCTCTCGCGCTCAACCGGGCTCAGGCTCAATAATTGAGCGTGAGCCCAGTTGAGAGAGGTGAGCATGAGCCCGAGTGAGCGCGAGCCCAGTGCAGAATTGTAATCTTTCTTTTTTTTTTTTTTTTAATATCTTTGGTTTCGAATGAGGAGAGTCTCTTTACAGTGTTATTTCCCTCTCGGTGAATGATAAATCACAGTCATTTTCGCCATGTAGTCTTCACTAGAAAGTTTTAGTTTCAGTGGCAATCATCGTATACCAGTACTCGTTTTCAGTGGTGCGTGACACTATTGGATTGTTAATCTTCATTTCGGTTGACAGTAGTCTGTGCGTGCTGTACAAATGCATGTTGGGAGTTACCCTCATAGCTTATGCTAAGCATCCTCAGTTTAAAAACTCTAAAGAGGGAAGTCTGTATTTGTAATCATTTATTTAAACGCTTTCGATACGTCATGTCATATATATTTCCTTCCTTCATCCCACATGCAGCTATGGCAGTTCCACGGAAGATACTTTCTGACAGGTCATGAGAACAACAGTCCCTTCTCTCTCGTGCTCCCGGGTCTCTTTAACTGCCATGTGCAAGCAGCTCGTAGTGATGACCTGACAGCAATTACTGCACCGTTCGTGTGTACTTGCAGTACAATGAATGAGAAGCAATGTGAATGGGATGGTGCTTTTCTTGGTCTGCTATTCTAGCAAAAATTCACAGTAAAAAATTAGCTACTTGAGAGGAAGAATTGTTTAAAATAAAATACTGTGAAGATTGCACACGACACGGATATTTTACTGTCGTCTCATAGCACTAAAAAATGGTGGAGATGGCTATTATTTCTCATGAATAGTAGTCAACCGTTAACACGGAATATGTAGCCTATTATTGTACGTTTAACAAGATAATCCTGAAAATGAACTGTTAGCTTGTAACTTAATAATAGCAGACTGTATAATCTAGTTACGTTGCAAGAAAACTCTGGATGCCTTAACATAATGGCAAAGTCATATTGTTGCTTACTTGTAGGTTATGGATGGGAATTGTCCTTTGTTCAACCAACACTGTAATGTTAAACCATAATAGTTCTTTCAAAATTCGCAAGGGTCAAGATATGCGACATGTCAATATCGCAACACTCGCCGCTGGTCTAGTAGCTAGTGCCTTTGTTGCATAGGGTTCCGGGTTCGATCCTTAGTAAGAGAGTATTAACATTTGAACGCATTATGGTGATCTGAATTCCACTTTAAACTGTGGATCTGCATCTCATATATCTCACTAACTTTATTGCCTATGGAACCTGAAGGATGAATGCCGCGTTCACAGAAGTTCTCTATTGACCTCTGTTTCTACTCTCAAAATGTAACACTACTCTCCCATATGGACCATGTCCGCACCTACATATCTCTCTAGACTTGACTCTATTCTCAATTTCTTTATTGCTATAGTACACTTTGGTGATCCCGCACTTCAAATATTACCTAAGAAGGAACTCCTGCGTTATCTTAATATCTAGACCCCGGGAGTACGCAGAAATATCTTTGACCTGAAATTTTTTCATAAGGTAATTATTGGGAACTTCAGATCGGAAACCCTACACGTAGGGAAGATCCATACGTGTCCGTTCCCGCAAAACCCGGAATACCCCACACCCCCGAAATAAATGTGTTAGTTTTTCTCATTCCACGTACAAAAATAATCCTTCTTAGCATTTCTAAGAATTTCATTGACTTCCCATTTTCTTATGCTCTTTATTCAGAAATAATGCTGTATTTGTCAAATTTCATTCCATGTAAGAACTAGGTTCTTTCTTTCGTCGATTCTACTCTTTTGTTTCTTTTTCTTAGTTGTTACTTTCTTTTGTTTCTCCTACCATACTTTCCATCATTGTTAGTTGTGATTTAAGTCGCCCGTCATCAGTAGCACCAAAACTAAGAGGAGCTGATAAGCGAAACTGGTGTTCCACACTAACTTGCACGGGTATCAACATAACGGGGACTTTATTTATTATAGCAGAAGAATGTTTAGATCGTTTAGTTATAAAGAAAGGTAAATGTTTGAATTAATGAAAATCAAGAGGGGCGAACAAGTAGCCCGGCAAATTAGGTAGGCCAAGACAATGCTTCCTTTCTCTTCTATGAATAGATTAAAAGGTTCGATTCACTGCTAAATTTTTGTGTATCATATCACATAAGATTCGCCAGTCTGCAATTCTTACTATTAAAACTTAATTTATGCATAAATTAAAATATATTTAATTCTCAAACTCAGGTGGGCAATTGCCCCTTGCTTCCCCGTGTTGTGCATAACCCCCGATACAAAATCCTAAATACGCCACTGCCGGCAGGATATCTGTGAAATTTGAACGTTTTACTGCAGTGGTTCGGATTCGGATTCCATCTTCCGTGTCTCGTATAGCACGTGCTGAAAAGACACACTAAATCCTAAGCAAATAACCAGTCATTTCCTAGGTATAAAAATATATTGTTTTGTTTCTGGAGTAACATAGGAATTATCTTTATACTTCTAAAAAAAGAAAAATCAAGGCGCCATCAACAAAGTGGGGTACGGTTGAGAAACACTAGCCTGAGAAATATAAAGAGTTCCCTTTAAGCTGTAAGAATTTGAAAGGGTAATATTTTTAACTTATGAAAGCATCGACATAAAAACCCATCACAAAGTAAGAACTATGTCCGAAGAACTGGAAAAAGTACGATCAACTACATCTGTCGGTATGATTCTTTCCATTATTTGTAACACTCCCAACAGTATGTTTTTCACAAGAATTATTAAAACAGTGGTCCTGTCTTTATCACTGCTCTCAGAAGTTCGTTCACCTAGAATAAAAGAAGTATTCATTTAATTTTCGTAAAGGAAAATATGTTACGATTTATCTGGAAACATATTTGTTATCTTCATCTTATAGCAATGTTTACGACATCCAGTGAGTTTTGCGACTAACGAGGTGTATGATACTGGGAACATTCTCTAATTAGACCAACAATTTTTTCACCTACACGTTCTTTCGATATGAAGTAATGGCCTGTCTTTTACATGGTTGATTTCTCACATTTTTATGATGGAAAAGTTCCAAAGTTCTCACCGAAAAAAAAAAGAAGTTAAAAACTAAAGTGTAGCAGTAGGCCGAAGAATTTCACAAAACATTGTAGTTAACACTTGATACGTGTATAAAGAAAGATTTTTCCAAGTGAATGTATGAGAAAAGACAGCACTTTTTTTTTTTTTCAAATGATAGTTTTCAATGATTATGGAAATGATCAGTGGCGTATGGAAGGAGACTAAGGTACGGTTCTCTGAAACCAATTCACCCCTTTGATTTTTTTCGAAAGATAGGGTCTAATTAAAGAATATCTTAAAAATGACATTAAAAAATTTGAATGTGAGACAGATATCCAGGTTTGTAATCAGAACACTAATACAAGGGAACCCTCCTCGCTGGTCGAGTGACTAGTGCGTGCGCCTTTGGTGTACACGGGTCCCAGGTTAGCTTCCCCGGTGGGAGAGCACTCAAAATTAAACACGCTACACTTGTTCGGATTCCACCTCAACCTGTTGGTTCAAGTCTCATATAGTCTCGGTGCTGAAAATGAATGATAAATTTCAACAAACAAACAAAAACAAACTAAGACGAGAAGCCGAAACGATGTTTTGAGGGTGTAACTTGAGATCACTGTAAGCTGTTGGCTGCTTATTTTTAGAACATACGTTTATCTAAACCAATGACGACCAAATGACAGCCCGTGAATAAAAATGAAAACTATATGATTTGTTCATTTTTAACTCCATACATGAAAGGAAGACTGTAACTGGGCATCATAATATTGTATACTTGATTCGAGGTTGAACTTTAAACTAAGACATGTCAATTCTGTGAAGAAAAAAATATGCAGTTTTCAATATAGATACTTTCAAATGTTAGTAGTTGAGAGCCTAATTGGTCTGGACATCATGGAACAAGAAGTAGAATATCACTTAAACTACTCGCTGAACAAAAGAATACGTTTATTATAACGTGTAACAGTTTCGCCAACTATCTACTGTCCACTTTAAAAATGAAAAAAAAAAAAAGAAGTGAAATCTTTAAGTTTTACGACCCACGTATATCCGATTAGGCTAAAGGAGACGGTGATGATGAGAAATGAATGAAATGGTGGAATGAAGAAAGTGGGAGGAAGCGGGAGAACCCAGAGAAAACCCAGGAACACGATGTTTGTCCACCACAAAGTCCACATGGTGCGAACTGGGATCCAACCAGGGACCCCAAACACCGGAGGTGAGCGCTCTACCACTGAGCCACCGCGTCCCTCTACTATCCACTTTAGCTTCATCAGAACTAACTCCCTAGCTCCATGGCCTATGGAACCCTGAGGTTCAATCCTACGATCACAAAAGCTCTCCACTGACTTCTATCCTTAGCTAACTGGATCCAGTTTCTACTTTGTGTTCCTATTTCTGCGAGATCCATCTTAATGTTGTCCTCCCATCTGCGCCTAGGTCTTCCTAATGGTCGTTTTCCGATCGGTCTTCCAGTCAAGACTTTGAAAGCGTTTTTACTTTCATCCATCTTAGCTACATGGCCTGCCCACCTAAGCCTCCTAGACTTGATGGCCCTAACAATGTTTAGAAAACCGTAGACACATATCTTTATCTGACAGAACTTGCTTTCATGTTTCAGGAACAGTGAACAAATCGCCATGAATGTGCTTTTGGGAATCAAGAGACCCCCCCTCCCGACTACTGTGAAGTAACAAGAGATTCTTAGAAATAGACTGTGTAGGGTGTTTTTATACATGATTGCATCAATTGCTTCTATTTTTTAAAAAAAAAAAGAAAAAAGTAAGCCAAACAGTCGTTTTCTTAGATATTTTGAAAAAAATTGTAATCGTACAACTACTAGATACTAGTTTTTATTAAAGTAAAATTTTGTTACATATGTGCTTTAACTATCATCTCTGGAAAATAAATATCTTTCTGTGCACACAGTGCACTCCCCTTAATGTTTATATTGTAACCCATCTCCTAAACTTTGCTACTGGCTATGGGGTTATACTTTTTTTTTTCGAAATGGATAAATATTTTATTTAAAATTTTTGCTGTAAGTTAATCTAGATTTTTAAAGTTTATTATTTGAGTAACAACCAGTGGTGCTATTCTAACTTTTTAACAAGCGGTCCTCTCTCTCTCTCTCTCTCTCTATATATATATATATATATATATATATATATATATATATAGGCGCGGATCCAAGGGGAGGGCTATAACCCCCATTGACGCTCAGGTATACACTGCATAAAATGAGCTTCAATCCCACTTTCAAAAAATACACGGGATAAAGTGGCAAACTATAGTTTAGCCCCTCCCTTGATCATATCCTGAATCCGTGGCTACATATACATAAATATATATTAGATGTATACCTATAATTCTCGTAGAAAACAAACTATACAAGGTAGACAAAACCAAAGTTTTGACTGGATACCACAAGAGACCTACATAGCACCCTCATACAAGGTGGTATGACGGAAAAAAATATGTAACATTGCGTATATATTGGAAACGAATTGCTCAAGATAGATGGTTGTCAAACAGTATTGAAAAGAGCAATGGGTCGACAATTACTGATAATGGTATGTGTTGCAAATATAAATAATATTCACTACTTCACTCATTAACCCGAGTTCTCATTCTTGATATTTAAGCATTTGAGATTAAGGAATAAATGTTATACCTTGTTCTGAGGGATCATATCTTTAACCCTGCAGCTGTAAGAATTTCTTTAAAAAAAGAAAAAGAAAAAGAAAAAAGAAACTTAAAATAAAATTACCATTCTCTCACCCCGTCATTAATCTTCTGGTATGTACAGAGCAAAGCAAGGTTGTTTAAATAGGTCAATTGTTTTTGGCTGTGATAAAAGTGTATCCTACATGTTCTCCCTTTTAGCTGCCTATGTATGTGTGTGTGTAGAGTTTATGACTCGGTATAACATACGGTTATGCGAACTCGAAATGTTTTATCAGCCGGTTCCAGCGAATCAGTGCGAACCGGCTGAATAGCACCACTGGTAACAACTGTATTTATAACTGTATTCTGTGTAGAATCAGAGTGTAGAAATAGTAATCTGGTTTCAATATTTTTTTAAAAAAAAACTGATTTCCGATATGAATAGATTTTACCTGATCATTCAGCAAAACAGATGTTGCACTACATCATTCGCTTACTAATGTTATTCACTCTTTGATAGATAGTTGTTATGGAAGAAGGACTGGACGCTGTGGACCGATTCCCTGACTCTTTTCCGATTTTATCTCTGAACGTATGTGAACAATGCTTTTTCAACGTGATATGGATAACTTGTATCCTAAATCAAAGATAAAACCTATCCTACCATAACTTTACTCATTTATAGGTACAGAACATAGAACTTTTTGAGTTTATCTATCCTTTTGTGCTACTGATTCAGTTATATCTTCATTGACATTTTACTTATTAAAAAATTAGAATGTGCAAATCTTTTATAGACTTTATTTACAAATAACAGAACTTTAAAAATGCAAGAAAGTGTATAGTACAAGACTACTTTGAAAAATTATTCTATAGCTAGCACACATCTAGAAAAGTGAATAAAAAGATGTTTTAAACGTAACATAAATCTAGAAAAGTGAATAAATAAAATGTTCTATAACTAGCAGAAATCTGGAAAAGTGAATAAATAAAATGTTATATAGCTAGCACAAATCTAGAAAAGTGAAAGAATAAGATGCTTTATAGTTAGCACAAATCTAAAAAGTAAATAAATAAAACGTTCTATAACTAGTAAAAATCTAGAAAAATGAATAAATAAAATATTTTATAACTAGCAGAAATCTAGAAAAGTGAATAAATAAAATATTTTATAACTAGCAGAAATCTAGAAAAGTGAATAAATAAAATATTTTATAACTAGCAGAAATCTAGAAAAGTGAATAAATAAAAAATTATAACTAACACAAATCTAGAAAAGTGAATAAATAAAATGCTTTATAGCACAGTAAATAAATAATAATAATAAATAATATAGAAAAGTAAATAAATAAAATATTTTATAACTAGTAGAAATCTAGAAGTATTAATAAATAAAATGTTCTATAGCTGGCACAAATCTAGAAAAGTTAATAAATAAAACTTTTATAATTAGGACAACTGTAGAAAAATGAATAAATAAAAACTTTAAAACTAGCACAGGCCCAGAAAAGTGAATAAATAAAATGTTTTATAAGTAGCACAGATCCAGTAAAGAGAATAGATAATTTAATCTGCATATCGAATATGAATTAAGAAACATGTATTTTGTGCTTATCAAGGACTAAGAACACATACTTCAGCTCCTCACTTCTGTTTATTTGCAGCAGCAAAAGAAGATGACCTCTTCACTTCTGCCAATACAAACACTTCATGCACTCTTTACTTTGAACTTGTGCAGGTACTGTATTTACCTAACAAACTTCTACTCAAGTTTTGTTTATATGAACACTTCTGAATGTATACGCTTCTCTGTGTGTATGTACGCGCATTGTACGTGTTTGACAATTTCAACGTATTAGTCAGGTCATAGAACTTGTGCTTGGACTTACGTGTAAAACAGAACAAAGTGAATAAGTATTTATTATACTTAGATTGTTTGGATGGTTGGAGTATAGCGTCCTATTTCAGCAACGAGGCTATATGAGGCATGAGCCTATAGTTTAAGATGATATTCGAACTGCTATAATGCGTTCAAATTTTAAGAGGCCTAATCACTGCGGAATTAAAATCCCGCTAATTTTAGAGTAATTACGTGGTATCTTCAAATAAATAAAAGATAATCGAAATGTGGAACAAGAACGCCCTAGACAATATTATTTTGCACGAGATACCGTTATCACGAGTCAGCTAGTAGTTTTCTGTTTGCAGCCATTTAGAAACGCGAAACACGAAACCGATTTTCTAAATGACTGGAAATCGAAAGCAGATAAGTAAATCGTGATAACGGTATCTAATGTAAAATAACATTGTCTAGCGAGGTCTTGTTCCATTTTTCGATTATCTGATCTCTATTTGAAGATATCACATAATTACTGTAAAATTAGCAGTATTTTAATTTCGCCGTGATGGGGCCTTTTAAGGTTCTCCTATTGGAAATTGAACCCGAGACCCGGTGCATCAAAAGTGCGTGCACTAGCCACTAGACGAGCGGGAAGGCATTTACTTATGTAAAGTAAAGTAAATGCATGGAAAGTAAATGGAAAAGTAAATACAAAAAGGATAGAATTACTAATGCTGCAGTACAGTATTACTAACGATAGAGAGATTGTCAAGTTTACGAAAGGGACGAGAGGAGACGAAATATCTTCAAAACGACAAGAGACGAGACAACGATATTTTTTCTCGTCTCGTCTCGTGGGCATCACTACACACTGCCCTGGATACGAAGTTGTGGCTACTATATAATACTCCGAAGTGGATGGAAACCTCCTTCTCAATTACTAGGCATCAATCCAATTGACAATCTATGGCATACTTTGGAAATGAACATAGGAAGACACCACATTTCAAATAAAACTGATCTTAGATACGCATAGTTGATGAAATGGAGGAAAATTTCCAGTGAAGCAACAGAAAGTTACCTACGCAACACCAAAGAGGTTGCGGGAGGTAACACGCCATAGAACCAACAAATTATTAAAAATTTGTGAGACAACAACATAAAGACATTGCAGACGAACAGTATGTCTTTGCAACGAATATATTTTGGCATAAAGTATGTTCAGTTCATTTTAATTTCTACTAGATCTTTAGATTAGACACTGTTATAACTTATATTATGTGTATAGTGTAAAGAAATATTTACGAGTGTTGAGTTTAATGCAAACTACTTGCGTATGAACATTACAATTATGACTAGACGAATATATTTTTGCTCACTGTTCGTATTTTCTACATGAAAGAAGAGACACTATAGTTTATTTCTGTTGTTGATAAATGTCTCGAAGTATTCTTGTGTTTTGTCGCTGACAAAGCATCTGTATATATTACCGCCATGTCAGGTTTATCCTGAGTTTTTGTCCTTTAAATTCTAAGAAATGGAAGTAGCAAATTACTCATAAAGCACTTCTTATTTCTTACTCTGCAAATATCGCACTTTTTGTGTCAATAATGTTTGGATATTCTTTGTCTTGAATCGTGCTTCGTAAATAAATATCACAAGTAAACTTTATGCGCATAAAGAGATAAGGAAACAAAAGTAAAAATATATTTTCTGCTTATTCGCAATTTGTTCTGTCAGTTCTGAAAGTTTTCTTTACTACTTCATATTTTATATTTCACCGAAAGGCCTATCAAGGTAAGAAAGATATTCCCAAGGTAATGATAACTTTGTTATAAGACAGGTATCATATTGAAATATTCTGAAACACAATAGTTGTAGTAGATAGGTGTATAAGCAGGGGAGGATCAGGGGGGGAAGCGATCGGGGCGATCCCCAGAAGAGGAAACTTTCTTATTTTATATATAAATAAAACCCATCCCAGAGTTTGGAGATCGTAAAAGTAGCTCTAAGTAGCAGTATTACAACCCACCGCGTCCCCAGAAGTCTGTCCTGGATCCGCCCCTGTGTATAAGTAATACTAACGTTAAGCTACTTGACTATTCGAAAGAATATCTCGGTATGAGCCTTAGGATACGTCTTCACTCTACTCGATCTATCTATCTACAACAGAATTCACAAGTTTCCGAAATTTTTCGAGGCTCTTCAATCTTGAATCTTTTTAAATCTTATTTACACTTCGTCTTAAAAATCCTCAACTTATATTCTAAATATTTAACAATCTTGATATTGGGTCTAGTCTGTTAGCGTAGGCTCTAATCTCAACACTAATCCGTCCAGTATATGTATATCAAATTGTCGTAGCGTTCCGCCCCTATTAAAAAACGTTCCAACGCCCTAGCAGCTTTGGAATATCGCTTCCCGTGAGATCAGCGGAGTCAAAGAGTTCTGGTCTGCTCAGAGGAAAGATGATGACCATTTTTATTCAATAAATGGTGTTCGCATTCTGGAGTCCACCCAGCGTCATGAGGACAAATTGGAAATCTACTTGAAAGAAAAAAGTATTGAACTCTGATGTAGAAATCCAACATTAATGACGAGGTGAACCGATGTGCTGACCACACATCATCCTAATGTCAGAAGTACCACAAGCCAGCTAGTCGATCTTTTCCTAGGACAGTGGTTCTAAAACTTTCCGATAACACGTACCCCCCTGTTCATTCGGAAAGCGACCTGCGGACCTCCTTGCAATCTATCTGAAATTTCACATGGTATTAAAAATATTCTAATTAGAAGTACCGTGGACAAGAAAAAGATCAAGAAAAATAATGCAATAAGTAATTTATTCTAAAGGTACATGATTGATTCATAGTGAACGAAATTTCAATTAAAAATACAGTAACTTTCAAGACTGAAAATCATTTTTTTTTAACGAAATCCACTTGATAAAAATGTTTTTAAATGCGGGGTCACTAATGTGAGGAAGATATTCTTTGTGTTTTTCTATAATTGCATTGAAATCTAGAATAAGTTTTGTCACCATCAATCTTAGTGTCCAATTCCACATTAAGACGATTTGGCTTTAAGGTTTTAACACTGCAAAGAGCAGAAAAGGTCTGCTCACATAAGTGGTAGGAAAAGGCATCAAATGTTGTAATGCCTTTTTAGACAACTCGTCATATTCACAGTGCACACGCAACCAAAAGCCACAAAGTTCATTTTCTTTGAAAACGTTTTTCCATTAAGTATCGCAGGATAGTTCCAATAACTGTTATTGATCTGTGTTCAAGAGATTCATACCTTGTATGTCATGGATTTCTACATTAGTGAAAGGATTTTCAATTCAATCATTACCAGGTTGTGGAAGAGGAAAATATTGTCGAAAACTTGCAGCAATGCACAGCTTGCCGTAATAAAACAAGTGAGCTGCGTTTTACATTCTGAAACTACGGTAAACTTCCAAACTAAAGAGGCTCAAACTACTCCTGAATCTCCTGAATCCTGAATCTCTATTAGTTTCTATGGTAATTCTGTGATTCAATAATTTGTTTGGGTTGACACAGACTTAAAAAATCTTTATATATAATACGACAGTAATTAATTATTTTCTGCTTTTAAGCGTTTTTAACTGACTTTAAGAAAAAAAAGAAAAAAAAAAGTTGTGTTTGATCTGTATGTATGCATTTATGTTAGCGATTATGTCGAGAACCGTTAGTCACATTTCGATACGGTTTCCACTTATGCAATATACTATTAACGAGAAAAGTTCTTACGTATAAAGTATGTGCATTTTGTAAAAAAAATTAATTGTTTAAAAAAAAGAATCAAATAATTGTGCAACTCCTGATTTTTTATATTCCTAAAATATGGGGCAACCAGATATTCAATTATGTTATGTGGGTTGCATATAACCAAGAGTAAGAACACTTTTGTTGCCAGTCTTTCACTAAATAATTTAACACTGTTTGGTGATAGATGTTTAATAGTATGAGTCGAAATTTTTTTTCAACGAAATTGAAAACAGTCTAGTGCGGAAAAGTTGTGTATAGATGTGTATATAGTAAACATACAAAATTTGGGACAAATCGGACATCTTGAGGTGCCACTGGCCATTTGCAGTAATCACCTCAGTAATATTTTTCTCCTGGCCTTGTCCCGACTCCCGAACTGTCAAATTGACCTGACGCACCACTATCGTAATAAGAAGCAGTATTGACAAAGTAATTGTTTTGTCAACTGTCACGAGTCACGAAGAAGTATCTAATTTATCATATATGGTGTATTTAGGTGGCGACGTCATGAACCAGATAAATTATTCCCGAATTTATACCCAGCGAGAATGAAATAATGATATTCACCAATCTCTTGATAATCGCTCAGTTAGTAATATCGAAATTTTGAAAAAGCAAAAGCTTAAAAGAATTCGCCAGTTTTGTTGCCAATAAAGTTTAAAAACTCGATGGAAAAGTCGGTAGTTACTTTTGCTAAAATTTGGTCGGCATCCCCGTATCCAAATCAGGTATATTTAGTGATTTGTCACTAAAATTTACAATACTGCTCAAAGACTGTTCATTCATTACGCCCTGACGAAATTTATATACAAGGAGACTGGGCAAGTAAAGATTTTCAAATATAGTAATAATAGGGTCTAATCAAAGTCCCTATGTCAAAGTTATGCATGAAAATAATCACGACTTCTATATTAAAAGAGCCGAGTTAAGAGCCGCTTTTTAAAAGTTTGATTTGATTTTTATTTTAGCGTTCCTTTCAGCAGTGAGGTTATGTGACCTACGGCTTAACGCGGAATCCAAACCACATGGACTCCCGCCTAGAATCGAACCTGGATCTCCCATGCCAAAGGCGCTTACATTAAAGGTTAGCCACGAGGGAGCTCTATTTCCTTTCAGTTAAAGATGACACGTTTAAGGGTAATTCTCATGTGTAGTTTTTGAGACAATCGACAGAAACAAATTTTGATGGCACTGAAATATATGTTATTTGTTGCCAATAATTAATAGTTTTGTTCTGCTTGAATAGGTTATTTATTTATTTATTTATTTATTTATTTATTTATTTATTCTATATATAAAAGAATAAGATGTTAAGAAACAATTGTATCTATTCTTATTTGTGTGACTCATACACTTCTAACTGTGACGCATAATACAATATAATACATGGTATCTCTGCGTGAAAGGAATATTCTATATTTATTTTAGCTTCTGTGATGCAAATGCAAATTATTGAACTTACATCTGTTGAACTTGGCAACTTATATGGTTCTGTAAACAAGCATATCAGAATGCGTTATTATTAGGAAACAGAAGATAAAACGTTTCATTGAAGAAAAAACACATCCATCAACACGCCATTAAAGTAATTACGTTTCTAACAGCTGTCACAAATGTGATGGAATTAAAAACAACACATTTCTCATTTTCTGCCAACTGTTTCATATTTTATGTCTCCTGTTTCGTTTGTGTTTTATTATGTGACACTGTATTAAGATCTTTGCTATAGAAGTAGGTTGAAAGTAAATTGTGTCGTTTACGTTCATACTGTATTGCAGAACAAACAGAAGCGTTTAGTTTGAGAGAGTGGAACTTAGAGTCAAACCTACAGCCAACATCAAATTTACTCGTACGGATATAAACTGCATCTCTTTAGTACAGAAAACTCAAATATTACAGGCGTTTTTCGATAAGAGGTCGACGTAATTTATGGAAGAGGGAAGTTTACAAGGAGTTTGTACAGTCAGCCACAAAAGCCTCTTTCCGTTTGTAAAATTTATTTCGGAAATAACGGTATGAACGTACGTGGTTTCACCAAGTTTCAAGGCTGGAATGTACAGAAAATTACATTCGTTTTAATTTACCGAAAACTGTACTCAAATTGTTCTTTCATTCGGAAGTTGTTTACGAAACAGAAAGAAATTTTGTCGCTGACTGTACTATCAACTTTGTTCACTCTAACTACTTGCCTGTGAGGTTTAACTAACTAACTCTATGGCTTATGGAACCCGGAGGTTCAACGCCGCGTTCACAAAAGCTCTCCACTGACTTATATCCTTAGCCAACTGGATCCAGTTTCTACTTTGTATTCTTATCTCTGCGAGATCCATCTTAATATTGTCCTCCCATCTGCGCCTAGGTCTTCCTAATGGTCGTTTTCCGATTGGTCTTCTAGTCAAGACTTTGAAAGCGTTTCTACTTTCTTCCATCCTAGCTACATAACCTGCCCGCCTAAGCCTCCTAGACTTCATGACCCTAACAATGTTCGGTAAACCTTATAAATTATGTAGTTTTCGTTATGAAGTTTCCGCCATCCCTCATTCCCGTTCCTCTTGGGTCCGAATATTCGTCTCAGGATCTTGTTCTTTCAGAGTAAGCGACCATGTTTCTCAACCATATAGAACAACAGGCATGATTATCGTTTTATATATTTTAAGCTTCAAATTCTTCGACAGAATTCGCGATGACAAGAGATTTTGAACTGAATAATAACATGAATTCCCTGCTTTTAGTCCACATTTAATTTCTTTGTGAATATGATTTTCCTCTGTTAATATTGATCCTAGATATTTGAAAGTATCCACTTTATCAAAAGTATTATTTAATATTTTAATGCATCCATAATTTGCTGTATTACGGTCCTGACGCACTTCCATGTATTTAGTTTTCTCTCCATTTACTTCTAAATCCATGTCCCTGCAAGCGTTTAATAAGATCTCTGCATTTCTTTCCATTGTTCTTCTGTCATCCTCTATTAAATTTACATCAGCATATGCCATAACGTGTTGAATACCGTTCAACTCTAGGCCCTGGTTGATATCTTTGATTTTCCTTATAGCGTATTCCAGGAGAAGGTTGAATAATAATGGCGACAACGCATTTCCTTGTTTCAGGCCATTTTCGACATGAAAGCTCGTGGACAAAAATTTTCCTACCCGGACTTTACTTTGGGATTCATTTAAAAATATCTTAATTAATCTAAGTAGCTTTCTCGGTATTTCAAGTTCTGTAAAGTATTCTTTCTCGGTATTCCACCAACTATTTCTTTCCTAACCGAGTAGTAAGCCTTTCTAAAATCAATAAATAGTCGATGTACCGGGGTATTATATTCCCTCTTTTTTTTTTTTGAGTATTTGGTGAATGGTAAATATTTGGTCGATATAGTTGATCAATTTCGTCTAAATCCGCACTGATAATCTCCAATAATTTCATCTGGGTATGGGGTCAATCTTGCTAACAGAAGAGAAATCCCTCGATAATTATTACAGTCAGTTTTGTCGCCCTTCTTGTGAATTGGAACAATGATTGATTCTTTCCACTCTTGTGTCAATTCTTCCTTGTTCCATATAAGGAGAATGACTTTGTGTATCTTGTTCCACAAGTTTTCGCCTCCAGCTAAAATTAACTCAGCCGGAATTTCGTCTACACCCGGAGATTTGTGTTTCTTTAATTTCTTTATAGCGGTTTCTATTTCTATTCGGTTAGGTTCTGGAATATACGGTTCTGCGTTGTGTATCTCCTTTTCTCCACGCACATTAGTTTTTGGTTGCGTGTTCAGCAAATCGTCAAAAAATCTTTCCATTTATTTAAGATGCTATCTATATCAGTGAGAACTGTTCCATCAGCTTTCTTTAACATATAAGCACGAGGTTGATAGCCTTTCTTAAATTCGTTGATCCCCTTATACATGTCCCGAATGGTTTTATTTTTACTATTATTTTCAAGTTCCTTAATTTTAGCTTTCAAAAAATCGCGTTTC
The DNA here is from genome assembly GCF_964235325.1 of Thermobia domestica. Taxonomy (NCBI): domain Eukaryota; kingdom Metazoa; phylum Arthropoda; class Insecta; order Zygentoma; family Lepismatidae; genus Thermobia; species Thermobia domestica. The sequence goes on from NC_137455.1 coordinate 105,708,718, forward strand.
TTTGTTCTAAAAGTTTTGGAAATTTCCCACCTGATGTCTGCGAAATTTTGTGTAGTTGTTTGATTCGGATTTTGTAGCCAACGTAATTTTGCCTGTTTCCTCTTCTCTGCTAGTTTAATGCATTCCTGGTCGAACCATGGTTTGTTCCTACGTATTTCCGCGTGTCCCAATTTTTCTTTTGCTGAAATTTTAATACTATCTCTAATTTCAATCCAAGTGTCCTCAACACTAGTGCACTCCGAATCTTCTAAAGCCAAGAATCTATTCCAAACTTCAATTTTGTATTCCTCTCCTACCTGGCTCTCACTAATTTCTTTAAATCAAATTTCTCCGTTTTCAGTCATTGAATATTTCTTTTATTCAATGATAATCTATCTCTTATTATCGCTGCTACCAGGTAGTAATCAGTGTCACAATCAGCCCCTCTAAACGACCAGACATCAATTATGCTAGATTGCCTTCTTCTATCTACTAAAACGTGATCAATTTGATTATGTGTCTGATGAGGTCCATGTTTATTTATGAATGTCGCGATGTGGGAATTTTGTACTCTTCACGATTAGGTTTTTGGATGTTGCAAAGTTCACGAGTCTAACACCGTTGTCATTACTTTCCTTATGCAGACTTTCGTTTCCTATAATCAGATTGAAAACATACTCTCGTCCTACCTTCGCATTGAAATCCCCTAACAGAATTTTCATATGGTATCTCGGGAGTAGGTCAAATATCCGTTCCACTTCTTCGTAAAAACTGTCTTTTATATCGTCATCCTTATCTTAAATAATTCAATAATAGATGTGTAATTATCTGGAAAAAAAAAACGCTTATACAGAAATCTCGCAAGATGCAATTTCTCAAGTCAAAAACCATTCAAAGAATTATGCTGGCAGCCAAACATCATCTATAATGAGTAAAATTGTTCGACAAAATTTTCTTGCAGGATGTAAATCAATCAATATATAACTATATAGCAGTGTCAAATATAGGCAATTTTGAGTTTGTGTGTGTGTGTGTGTTTGTTTTGCGTCATGCAACACCAAGATTATAAAGGACGGACCATACTATTAGCATTGAATCCAAATCACGATCGGGATTTCAAAGTGGTGTGATTGGGAGATGCGCACACAGCCATGCAAAGTCAACCCTTCCAGCTTAGGCCGTTCAACATCACACCACTTCAAGAGAGTTGTGTGAAAATTTAGTCATGAAATTAATTTGCGTTAAAAATATATTTCACATGAGAAATCACACCTCAAGAAATACAATGTTTTGCTGAACTTACCCAACATTAAATAGTTTGTATCTAAATATGTCTATAATTAAGTACTAATAGACGGTTCAATCCATAAAAGACTTTTGGCTAGTCAGATGATCACTAGTTGTCAATTGAATTGTGAGGGCTGCGCATTGCACCCATTTCTGGTTGCATATAGGAAATTGCCACCGATGAATTTTTATTCAAATTGTTTGTATCTTAATTATCTCACGATGCTAACTCAATACAGTTCTACCGAAAATTGAACATGTAAGTCCAAGAGAGACCTTGTGAACCATTCAATTCGACTACCGCATGGAATGTAGAGGTCTGAACGGACCGGAATTTTTAGCTCGGGCTCGACCAGGTGAATTTTAATGTGAAGCCCGACCAAAGTCCGAAATATGTTTTAGCATTTAGATCCGAGTCCGGCCCGAACTTGTGTGATAATTAAGTGAGCCTGAAATACAGAATTAGTTAAACTTAATAATTAACGCAAAATTGTATTTTTATTTACAGCAACTAGAGGTTTGATTTTGCAGTTGTTCTTTAAAAGTTCTCTAGAAAGAATGGTCCAATAAATATCGTTGTACAGTATATTAAGAAAGTTAGGCCCGAAAGGCTCGAGAAATATGGTTGTATATTTAAAAATTTACGACCCGAGCCCGGTCCGGGCCCGAAGTGACATGTGCTTTGTAGGCCCGAGTCTGACCCGCAGGCTCGGCTCGAGCCTGTGCAGACCTCTAGTCTGAACCCTCCCCAAAATTTCGTAACTCGATATACATTTGTACACTTTTTTAATAAAACTATACTTGTTTAGCAGAGATATACTTTATATAGACTAAAGATTTGACCTTACTCATCATCTGTACTATTTCTTTTCTGATAAAAACAATCTAATATTATTATTTTTGGTGAGAATATGCGTGTCAGTGCTTAAAAATTACATATCTTTTTTGCCGGGGAGGGGAACTGTAGAATAACACCCGTTCGATACTACATAAACATAGTGTCTTATATTATAAGACATCCCCAAATCTTGGATCCTTCCCAATAAAAATTTCTGACTGCACGCCTGATCTCGGTCGATGAAAAATACTCAATAGAGTATATCGTTCTACCGAAAACATTCAAGAAATTACTTCACACAACTGAAAGTACTCTAGAAATTATCGTCCTCGTTAAAAACACACTAGAAATTATCTCTTCCAACAAAAGCACTCTTGAAATTATCTTGCTCGACCAAAAGCATTTTAGAGATTATCTCACTCGACAGAAAACTTACAATAGACTGTCTTGCATCAAAATATATCACTAAAGTTATTTGATATTAGAATATTTGATTATACCCAAGTGTTTGATAACATTCAACATACTGCCTCACACAACAAAATTACTCTCAATGTTACCCATATTATGATAATATTTCAAGTTGTATAACTATAGATTATGTAAATGCATTGCTAGTTTTTCTTAAATTATTTCTTTTTTAGTATTGTGATATACTGCGAAATATTTTACCTTTTTATTCTACAGTTATATTCCGGTTATATTCGGGACTCAACAGATCTGCCACAATGCAGGTCTTGAGAAAACCGCAGCCTACGCGTAACCATTGGTTAACATTCCATAAACCAACATGCTGAAGATTTCTCCTGATGGAACAATGTGAATAATGAAAGGAGTGGTGCTCAAGAGAATTTAGCTACCAACCACTAATACTCACACACACACAATGATATTGTTAGGACGTGTGTGATGTGTGTGCATATTCGTGTGTTCTTTTAGCACTTCTCCATTGGTCGTAGAGAGTCTTTTTTTTTTTTTCAGTTTTATTTTCCTCTGAGAACACACTTCAGAGAGTGGTTAAAATAAAGAAAGAAAAAATGGTATACCGATACGGCGACAATTGTTGCTTTAAAGACCTAGTTCCCATTCCTAATCACGCGACCCGCACTCGCTGGCTGAATGTTGTCACGCTTAAAGGTAACTCACATTATCTCAAAATATAAAAAGAAAGGATAGTAAAAAAAAAAAAAAAAATGAAGATGGGAACATTCTCGGATAAAAGAGTAGGGACTGCAAACGGTAGTTGCATCTCTATAAAAAGCGATGAGAGAAGATTTTTTTAAAAATCAAATGATCGATCTAGTTTGCTGATAAAAACAAAATCAGATTTGATTTTTTTCAGCCATTATGCTATATATCGAACAAAGTTTTCTCAATATTAAGCATTCTTCATTATGAAAGTTTATGAATGTAGAACGAACATATTTTTGTATTATTATTTTTGTAAAATCATTTAATACGTTAGCAGATGTACTGTTTAAGATTCCGAAAAGCACTTAATAAGCACGTAAAGACTAGATCCTATTACAAACAGAATGTAGCTCTATATTATTGGATTGACCTGAAAATGCTTTCACACCTTTTTCGGCCGAGTATCCGCAACGGAAATCGAACCCGGAACCAGTCGCACCAGAGGCGAGACCGTTAGCGGTTCCTTAGGTAGAAAAGAACGAAGGTATGTCTTGAATCATGGTAATGACGAAAATGAATCAAAAGGTTAATTACCTCTATCTAGCTAAACATATTAGTTTTGTTTGGATATTTACAAATGTCAAAAAGGCGCCCGCCTTCGGTGCGAGCGGTCCCGGGTTCGATTCCCGGTGAGGGCACTCGGTCGAAAAAGTGTAAAACAGCTTCTTCAGGCCAGCCACCCTGAATGAGATATTCCTGGGTTTTCCTCATTCACAGCAGGCAAATGCCGGGGTGGTACCTAACTTATAGGTCCCAGGCCGCTTCCTTCCTTCCCTAATCCTTTCTTCCTTCCCTCTCCCCAGATAGTGTGCTCGTCGAGGGAGGTCATCCCTCAAACGTGACGGGCTAAATGGCTGCCGAAAGCTTTGAAATCTAAAAATCCTAAATCCTAAAAAAAAAAGGCCGTGTCATGTCTATATAAATTTCTGAAATTTTCAGGACTAAAGTATATATTTTAAAAAACTGAGCCCAGAAAATTTGGCGCCGCGCACCATGATATATCTTGACTCATGCGTAAGTATCATCCTCCGCTAAGGAGAGCTTCCTATCAAATGTCAAAGCGAACATTTCATTCACACGGACCTAATAGTTGCCCAGCCAGAAGATAAATCTACAATACAAAAATGCTTTAAAAATATTGTAGATTGTCACTGTACTAAAATCCCTTTTGTTTCTGTTTATTTTGGTAATATTCCATCAAAGAATGGAACAAAGGTCTTCGCAAAGGAAGAAAAAAGGAAAGAAAACAGAAAGAAAAAGGAATGAAGCTTATACATGAAGCATAACAGATGTATGTATGAACTATTGTTTATTCTACACTTTCTTGTCTCCAGCTTCTGTTTTCTCGGAATAAAAACAAAACAGACTGAACACAAAAAACTGAAACAATATTATATGTAAGAGAAACTGCTGCTTCTCGTGCCTATTCTGTGTTCCCGGGAAAAAGCACTGTGTGTATGTCTCTTGTCTGTAAACACATTGCATGATATGATGCATTTGGATCGGAATTTTTCTTCCTCTGCTTGTGAACTGGCTGTTGAAGAGAAATAGCATTTCAAGAACAAAGTTGGCTCTAGCACCACCATCATATTTTTCCAGTTATTATTATTTTTTTGAAAAAGAGTTTATAGCCAAGTTTGGATGTTATGTCTGGTAAATGTTTCCATCGTATCGTTTGCTATGGGTGTAAACGAATAGCCGCGATGTAAACATGCATTTACTTCATGTATACATTAGGTCTAAAGGGTGACAGACAAATGTCAAATGTCACAAATGACATCATTTCTTGTCATTCATTCGCTTTCTGTATTCACGCAGCGTTGTGGATTCATTTGCCAAAGGAAAATAAAAGTGTAATATTCTGTCGCAATTGCACCGACTTGAAAAAGAGAGAGAGAAAGAAAGAAAGAAAGAAAGAAAAACCATGGATAAACAAAACGGATACTACTGCGCATTATAGTAATTGGCAATGTGACATATGAGAAAACATAATGTTGTATAATGTTGTCTAATATAATGCAACTGCTGCCCTCCATTTCTCTTTCTCCAACAAAGTCAGCCTTAGGAGGTGCGGTGTCCAATTGGAAACAATTTTGTTCGGAAATGAAATGAGATCTTTGCCACGATTATGCCCGTTAGGATAAGGGAGACAATGATTAAAGCAAGTGAATGATGATCGAGTAATTTGTGGAATAAGAAAGTGGAAGGAAACGGGAGTACTTCGAGAAAACCCACGCACACGATGTTGTCCATCACAAACTTACTTGGACGGGAATCGAATCAGAAACCCCAAGCACTAGAAGTAAGAGCCTCCGTGCCCCCTAATTTTGTTCGGAATTAGGTTCCCGGTCAATTTGCAATGGGGTTGTTTGTAGTTGAAAAGCCTGCGTATGTTACTCAAGTGCGGGATCCAATTGGTATCAGTCAGTTTAAATTCGGCCCCTTTTGTATTCGTTAGTAATTTGTGCCACTACCATGAAAGAAAGAAATAAAACTTCAAAATGTAATTGTGAACTTATCCAGTACCGGTGTGGCTGCTGCCTTAATTGTATGATTGTGCAGCCACCTGTTTTAGAAGAATTGAGGTAGTATCCGAGAGAAAGGGAGACAGAGAAAGAAAGATCACCATTAATCTTCAGCGCAAGGCAATATTGATACATCTTTCAAGAATTTCTAACTAATAAAAGGTAGAGCCACAACACTAAGCATTCTTTCTTCAATTTCTGAAACTAAATCATTTATTATGCTGTGGTTATAACTGAAATATTTATTTGTGAAATTCGAACAAAATTATAAGGTGTTTTCGGAAAACTTCGTCCAAAAGGTACTCCCCGTTCAAGAGTAGAACTACCCCTTCTGAATTTTTCCGAAAGAAGTGAATTATGAAATACAAACAAAATTGTTACAGCCTTTTTCGAGAAAATAGAAACTTTATATTCTCGCCGATATTTTGGGAAGTTAGGGGGAAAATTCTGATCCCTCCCTCCATCCCCAGGAAACTTGTTTATAGTTGAAACTCAATCATACCTTGTAAATTTTTAGAATGACTCTAGAATTAGTAAAGTTCTACCCCCCACCCAAAACCCAGGATCGATTGATCAGATAATGCATGCTCAACTGAGTGACGTGAGGACTCATTGCGCATCGGGTTACGAAACTTAGTAGGCCTCTTGATTCCTCGAGCTTATCTCGAAAAAAATTTATTCGCTCGGAAATTGAATCCGAAGCCACGTACACTAAGGAGAGGAGCCTAAACTTTTCTCTCATTTGACTAAAGAAGAGTAAAAAAAAAATATTATTATTATTATTATTATTATTATTAATAATAATAATAATAATAATAATAATAATAATAATAATAATAATAATAATAATAATAATAATAATAATAATATTATAAAATTTACTGTATGTTCTGAACTTGTTTATAGTTGAAATTCAACTTAATCCAAGCTTGTAGATTTTTAGGATGATTCTATCATTAGGAAAGAGTGTGTAAACCAATATAAACTCCCAAAATTATTATGTAACACTATGACGCCTTCCTGTTTCTCAGAGAGCAATGTTTTACGGTTTCAATAAAAATCGTTTACACTCAACAAACTGTCCAAAAATGTTGATGTTGTGAGGAAGTCGTTCACGTACGTACGTAATTCAGGTCAACATCACGTCCTCAAAGAGACAACTGTTTGGCGCAAAACAAGAGTTGCTTTCAGTCAACAACCCTCTCTCGTACTTAAACAGCTGTTTGTCGATCTGCTATATGCACCGCAATTAGGTCCATGTGTTGTTACACCGTCAGGTTCTCACGACTATCACATGAACCGTTTTTTCTTCGTATAAGTCAACACAGCGGTAGGCTTTAAGAACAAACTGCTTTTTTTTTTTTACTGTATTCCTTTGAATGAAGAAGCTACTTACTTAGTGAGATGTAAAAGAAATGCAGATCAAAGTCAAAGATTCTCGTAATCTTCCCAGAAGTTTTCTCTGAATCGCTGCTGTCATATTGAGGAAGTACAAAATCCATCATTAATTAAGAAATAAATTCATACCAGATTTCCTGTTTCTCTAGTACGTACAGTAGAAGAAAGTGTGCATGGTAAAATCGAAGGATCAGAATCGACACAAAACCACGGATTTCGAGCTCGATCTTGAGGGACTATTATTAGTACGATGACTACCTTTGGTTTAAGTTTCCGTGGTACAACAGGCAACTAAGATTCCATAAAATCTAAGGCAGAGAAGAGTGTCCCTTATTTGGACTCAACCTATAATCTGAAACAACCGTCAGTGGATATATTGGCTTTCTGTTTTTCGTTCTCCAGTCTTTAAAAGTAGAGTTGCCTGCGAGACGAGAAATAAGGTTTTCTGGTCTTGTTTCGTAAATTTTCTAAAAGTCTCGCGTCGTATGGATTCTCAAAAAGCTATTTTCGTCTCGTCTCGCTTCATAAATTTATGGACAAAATTGAAAATGCATGTAGTTTTTTTTCTTAAGAGTCTTCATCCCGGCGAAATTAAAATACCGCTAATTTTACAGTAATTTTTTGATATCTTCAAATAGATAAAAGATAATTGAAATATGGAACAAGAGCGCCCTAGACAATATTATTTTGCGTGAGGTGCCGTTATCACAAGTCACCTAGTGGCTTTCCGTTTTCAGCTGTATAGAAACGCGAAAATAAATACCGATTTTCAAAATGGCTCGAAATCGAAAGCAGATAAGTGAGTCGTGATAACGGTTTCTCATGTAAAATAATATTGTTTAGAGCGCTCTTGTTCCACATTTCGATTATCTTTTATCTATTTGAAGATATCACATAATTACTGTAAAATTAGCGGTATTTTAATTTCGCCGGGATGAAGACTCTTAATTTCATCTAGAAGTTATCAGAATCGTCCATGTCACAAGAAGGCCACGAAAAATGTGATATTTTCTATAACAGAATTTAAATCATATTTATTATTCAAATATATTGTAAGATTGAAAGATTGATAAATGCTTTTCATTTTGTTCTTACAATCCTTTTGTCGTTTTTTAGTTTTTATGCTATGAATCTTGTAACACTGAAACAGTGTTTGAGATAATAGACTTACATAAACTAATGTTACCCACAAGACTCATGGAATTTCTCGTCTCGTCTCGAATTTTTAAAAAAGGTAATTCTCGTCTCGTCTCGAATTTAAAAAAGGTAATTCTCGTCTGATTTCGAATTTAAAAAAGGTAATTCTCGTCTGGTCTCGAATTTAAAAAAGGTAATTGTCGTCTGGTCTCGAATTTAAAAAAGGTAACTCTCGTCTCGTCTCGAATTTAAAAAAGGTAATTCTGGTCTCGTCTCGAATTTTAAAAAGGTAATTCTCGTCTGATTTCGAATTTAAAAAAGATAATTCTCGTCTAGTCTCGAATTTATAAAAGGTAATTCTCGTCTGGTCTCGAATTTAAAAAAGGTAACTCTCGTCTCGTTTTGAATTTTTTAAAAGGTAATTCTGGTCCCGTCTCGAATTTAAAAAAGGTAATTCTCGTCTGATTTCGAATTTAAAAAACGTAATTCTCGTCTGGTCTCGAATTTAAAAAAGGTAATTCTCGTCTGGTCTCGAATTTAAAAAAGGTAACTCTCGTCTCGTCTCGAATTTTTTAAAAGGTAATTCTGGTCTCGTCTCGAATTTAAAAAGGTAATTCTCGTCTGATTTCGAATTTAAAAAAGGTAATTCTCGTCTGGTCTCGAATTTAAAAAAGGTAACTCTCGTCTCGTCTTAAATTTAAAAAAGGTAACTCTCGTCTCTTCGACGAGAAATTACTCGTCTCATGGAGAACACTATTTAGAAGGGATCCACAGTTATTCTAATTGCTATAATCTAGACTCGTAACGTTTTCCCCTCCTGCTGTGCAGTATTTTATCCATGTATACCACTTCATGCCTTTAAAACCTCATTAATAATCGCAGTTTTCCCCATATTTACTTCCGACCACTAGCTACTATCGCGAGTGCTAAAGAGCAATAACTAACAACAATCGCCTTTCATGTAACACTTACAAAATTACTGCTTGGAGATATGAACAATAGCTTAAAAGGGCCCAGGGTCAACCACTAAGGACCGCTTGACACACTCAAGTGGATGGCACATACAAAACTCAGCGTACTACATGAGCTTCCAGGCTATTAGTTTTGTTTTTCTACTACATAAATTACAATCATTGCTTTTTATTCCCCATTATCAAACTTAATAATATGAATAATAATCTAATGCATAAAATTGAAAGTCACTATATTTGGGGCTTCATAACTCTCGAACCACGAGACCGATCTCGGTCAAATTTTTCAACATAGATGAGATTCGGGCCTGAGATGTTTTTTATCATTTCATTTTGAGAGTGCAACCTAGGGGAGGGAAGATATTTAAAAATTATTGAAAATAACCTATATTAGTATCGAACCCATAGTTTTCGGGGCCGCTAAAAATGAACAGTGACACTTCCGACGCCGTTTAAATCCAAATCTCCCTTTATGTCCAATATTAAACGTATTCTCTTCGTACGAAGAACGGCAATCTGCTAGTTAATAATCATAATGAACTGTTGTACGTATTATTTATGAATATGAACCTACGTATTAATTACGAAGATATACTTCATGCATTTTATCCTGTGTAGAAAATTATTGATTATAGCTATAATTAGACTTCCAAACTATGGTATGCATAAGTGTGGGAAGTCTTAAAACGTTCTTGTTCCTCTATCGATCCATCTGTCGACAGGTATCGGAGTAAAAGCGGTAATATCGAGAAGAGGCTTGTTTGCAATTGATTCAGCGTCCCAAGAATAGGTTACATCTCCTCTGCCAACCCTCTGTTCAAACCGGATGTAGTTCAAATTAACCATTTCCGGTTTCAACTTTTATCACCATAGAACCAAAATTGTAAGATAGCGAGAAGCGGCCTTCTGCAAATAATTCAGCGTCTCAAGACAAGACAACAAACTATCTACAACACGCTACAGAAAACGGAAGTGGTTCAATTACTTCTGGTTTCAATACTGATTTCCGTAGAGCAAAAAATGCCTTTCAAGAAGTGGATTTCTGAAATCGATAAAGCATCCCAAGAACAGGTTCCGTTTCTTCCTTTGGTGCCCTATTCAAATCAGGAGTTATTCAAATTCACCATTTCTAGTTTAAACATTTGTCGTCATAGAACAAAACGGTAATAGATTGCTACAAACGGTTGTTTGCAATCGATACACTGTATCAAGAGTATATATATATATATATATATATATATATATATATATATATATATATATATATATATATATATATATATATATACAGTGGCGGATCCAGAATATGATTAAGGGAGGGGCTAAACCATAATTTGCAGTTTTATCCAGTGTAAAACAGAATTGAAGCCCATTTTATCCAGTGTAAACCTGAGCGTCAAGGGGGGGGGGCTATAGCCCCGTAGCCCCCCCTTGGATCCGCCCTTGTATATATATATATATATATATATATATATATATATATATATATATATATATATATAATCACAATTCGCAACACTATATCGAAACTTGAAGTGGTTGAATTTACTAGTACCTCTAGTTTCAATACTGATTTTCATAATGAAAAAACTGTCAGAGATATCGAAAAGTGGTTTTCTTCCAATCGATTAGTGTCCAAGAATATATTTTATCCCCTCTCTCAACCCTCTATTCAAACAGAAAGTGGTTGAAATTAATGATGTTTGATTTCAACCTTTATCGAAATAGGAAAAAAAAACAGTAAGGGACAGCGAGTAATTGATTTTTGATATGAAATCAGATTCCATCTTTGATCTTATTACTCTATTGCAACCACTAGTTATGTGTTATAGATATACTACTTCAAGCTTTGGTATTCAATTCGCATCGTTTGGATGTTTACCGTAGGTTCACACTGTGAAATGAAAGTCACATGCTTTATTGTTACTACTATGATGACTAGACAATATTATTATTATTATTATTATTATTATTATTATTATTATTATTATTATTATTATTATTATTATTATTATTATTATTATTATTATTATTAAGGTCTTGGAACACAGTCCGACCATAAAAGCTTATGCGGTCAAATGACATACATTCAACTGGTTGATGTGTGCTCAGTCATTCTTTCTGACTTTCTAGACCGCAATTCGCGACCTCTTAATTCAGAGGCTCATGAGTACATGAATAGCACGTTGGCTAGCATGGTTAAAACGATCATGTGATTAATGTTCGTGTTATACTAACAACGCTGATTAAAAAGTATGTGCTCTATTAAACCAGCAGAGCAGATGTGGCCAATCAGTACTACAGAATGCGACCCTTGCTATGTAAATAAAAGTTTATATATATATATTATTTTTATTTTTAATAGTAGATAAACATTTTAACCAAGGTTGCATAATTAGCGGGTATTTATTAGATGACAGAGCCATAGAGAAAGTTTAAGAAGAATGATTGCTTTTATGGGTTGGGTGGTTGGATTGGAGTTTAGCGTCCATTTTTAACGCTGACGCTATATGACGCTGTGGATCTACAGTTTAAAGTAGAATCTAAACCACCGTAATGCGTTCAAATTTCAAATCTGTTGCATCGGAACTTCGTGCACCACTTGCTAACAATTAAACTAGTGTAATGGAATTGCCTTTGTACGGACATGTGTCAGGACAATTTTGGAGAAAGCACGTCTTGGGCCTTCGGAGTTGAAATGGACATCCTTTTTTCCCAACATATTTCTTGCATTTTTATCCACATTAACACAGTATTTAGTTTGTTTTCAAAATAGAATAAAGAATCGTTTCAATTGGATACATATAATAGCATCCTTATGATTAGGGATGTCCTATTGATCTGCGAAGCCTGAGGTGAAAGTAAATTGCCAGCCAATGATGTAAGTAAGACTCATCCACATCCAGCATGGATAAATTATTTTGTGGCAACTGATTTTTTTTTTTAATTGATAATGATATCCCATATTATGAGAGGACTTCACGACATTAATAGTATATTCGTAAAAATGTTTTTTTCATACAATATGATAGCTCATCATGTCTCAAGATTTTGAATCCTAAAAATGAATTAGATACAGTAAGCTTATTATATTTCCTTGAAGAGTCTAATTCTTTTCTCCTATCGAACCTGGCCCCACAAAAGTGGGGCCTCGGGTTACCGCCTTACTTGCTCTACCCATGGGACATCCCTGGTGGCGTATATCGTATTATAAATTTCGTTCTACATGTATTACTTTGCTTTTACATAACCATAAAGAAAAATTATATATATATATATATATATATATATATATATATATATATATATATATATATATATATATATATATACTGGCGGATCCAGGATATGATCAAGGGAGGGGCTAAACTATAATTTGCCGTTTTATCCAGTGTAAACTTGAGCGTCAAGGGGGGGCTATAGCCCCGTAGCCCCCCCTTAGATCCGCCCTTGTATATATATATATATATATATATATATATATATATATATATATATATATATCGGTTATTTTTTAACTAATTCTCCGTTCTATTTTAACATAGCCCCAAATAGCTAAATACATATTTCAGATAAAGATATCTACTCTTTATCTTACGTCGATCATATGTTAATCTTCTAGTCTTTCATTTGTATTTCAATAATTCTACTAGTATTTTTTTTTTTTTTTTTTGTCATAATATAAAATGCTTAAAAACATACACACATACAAACATATACTTTAATATTTTCCCATGTCTTTTTCTACAGAGCGAGAGAGACACAACAGAATTGTAGAGAGGTTCTTGAATTAGAAAGCTCTACTCAGTAGGCCTACTCATACTAAAAAAGGTAGAGCTAAGAAAAAAATGTTATAAAAATATGTGAACATTCTTGTATGCGAAAAAAAAAACTCGATAGTAGAACGAACATATTCTTTCGTAATATTCTTTGTTTTAAGTGCTCCTTGGAAACTGTGAGAAGCTTTCACAAGTTTTAATGACAAATTTATATATTTTTATTAGTGTAATCCTTCCAGTTTTCTCGCTCATATAGTAATAATAATTAGACTTTTTTTATTTGCCTGTGAACAAACTACAGTTGTACAGAGACTGTAAGTAAATTTTATGACTGTTGCTCTGTGTTATGTATAGCGATATTTTTTTCTTTTAAAAAATTAACACCCACCTTTTTTAAAGGTTTCTATCCACATTTTAGGAATTGCATTGCTACTCGTCATAGGCTTCAAAGGAGTTGATAATTGATATGAAATCTTTCAGTTTAACGTCCTACGATTATGTCCTTTAGGCTAAGATAGACGTTGATTTAAGGAAGTGAATGATGATGGAAGAATTGGTAGAATGAAAAGTGAGAGGAAACGGGAGTACCCCCGAGAAAATCCATGGACACGATGTTGTCCACCACAAACTTACTTGGCCGGGAAGCGAACCAGGGACCCCACGTATCAGAGATAAGCGCTGTACTACTGAGTCACAGTGCCCCCCACAGAAGAGTTTACATCATATGTTTTACGTCATATGCAACAGCGAGGTTAAAAAAGACAGGACTGCAACTTCTAAATGCGATCAATGATTGCATCTCGTGCAGTTGGCGATTGTGGAGGCCACTATGTAGTATGGGCCGTTTCTCACCTCACAATGGTGAAGCTAAAAGTGGGACCTTTACCCCCAGTACCCTCTTCCTCAGTAATAGCTATATTGCTATTAACTAAAATATTGAAAAACGTAGTATTGGTCTATAATTACTGTGTGCTATCAAACACTTGTACTGAACCTATTTATTTACGTTTCATTACGTAAGTTGTAGTTTAAATTTTTTTAGTGTTGCACTAATTTCAAATGTTTTACTGTAAAAGTGTGAAATCTTTTAGTTTAACGTCCCATGATCATGGTTGTTAGGCTAAAAGAGACGATGATTAAAGCAAGTGAATGATGAGGACAGAATTGGTGGAATGAGAAAGTAGGAGGAAAAGGGAATACTCCCAAGAAAACCTACGAGCTTGATCTTGTCTACCACAAACTTAGCTGGCCGGGTATCGAACCAGGGATGCCATGCCCCAGCAGTAAGCGCTCTACCACTGAGCCACTGAGCTACTGTACCCCCTGTTTTACTGTAGTTCGTATATTAGAAGGTTGACGTTTACGTCATTGAAATGTTTACGTCATGAGAGTGTTGTGCGCATGAATATGTTGGAGTTAATATTCCATATAAAATCATAATGATTTTTAAATTAATTTTCACTGCTTAAATTTTATAGACATAAAACTATTTAAATAATGAGTTTTATTATATGCAATACATATTTTCTATAAAGATAGATTTTAGGAACCGATGATTAATTAAAAGGATAGAATTATTTTCATAATTTGGTCTATTATTACACGTTGCCATGATGACAGACCTGAGAACCCTAAATATTTAATTCTGTGGGAAAGGAGTTTCTGAGATCGAGCTTAATACACTAAGTGGATATCACAAAATGGTAGTACCGTAAGTTTTGTTGTGGAAATAATTAAGACGTAAGACGTTGAAAATTCATACAGGACTTTGTTACATATTAGTATAACCTCGTCATTTAAATTCACATCCAACAACGAACTGAAGGATATGAAAATACGATTGCAAGTGGCAACTATGGGCACAGTAAAATATGTTAACTGAGTAGCGGTAAAAGCAAAGGGAGAAATCGTGAATATTGTGACAGCTGTGAGTATAAAATTAGAAGGAGCTAAAATTGAATACTTTAGATCTTTCATTTCAGAATACAACTAACAGATTAAAATGACAGTTGAATTCGACAATATATTCGAACTTTTCATCACTAAACATGGTTTGAGAGTGGGAACAAGTCTCCCCGGCAGGGGTGCTATCGTTAATTTATTTAGATCAAAATGTGATTCAAGAGAGAAATCCTTCTCATCCGATACACCCCGATAATTCTCACTATGTTCAATACTTTGACTAGGAGCAATCTTTTTTGCTTTTTCCCCTGTCATAATAATACCTTTGTGAAGCAACAAAGTTGATTGTAACATCTTAAAGCCATCTATTTTTCGACTCCCAAAGATGAAATTATTCCGCTTGACAGTACATATATATATATATATATATATATATATATATATATATATTTGTATGGGTGTTTTTATCTAACTCTGCTAAATATGGAATTACATGTAAATTTGACATTATTGATCATGGTTTACATTCAATTAACAAGTCATCTGATATTAGCAATAACAAGCTTGCTTACACTTGGGAGTCCATTAAGCCAATAGTTTATAAGTGTTCCTATAGGTGTCCAGTAAAGGCTGTAGAATTTTATGATCCACAATAAGTATAACGAGGAAAGTGATTGAATTCTTGTAACATGACAGTAATACTCAAATGGCACCAAATCACAAACTCGAGACATCTGCGCCGTAACTTTTCTCCTATAAAATTTAACTACATATTATGAACAAATTCAACTTTAAAAAAGAAGCCGCAAGCTTTAAGGCTATGTTTATTTTTCTAGTGTCCCTTAAAATTCTATAGAATTGGTTTAAACTAACATTCTTTAAATAGATACACTCAAGTCACTATGGCGCCCTTTTAAAATTTTATGATACGTGCATTGAATTATGCAATCACATGAGGTACGAACGTTTCTGCCACTCCGAAGTAGGAACAAGGATAAAAACTCCAAGTATTAATGAGAAGATATTCTATAGAACTCTAAAACTTTCGTAGAATAGAAATTAAAAAAAAAAAGCATTGCTCACAACTTAAACTCTTGTAAATTTGTAATGCTTCAGAAATATGTAATAATAATTTTCAGCGTAAGAAAAAAAAAGTTCCGCAATAGCTTATGGTATATAAATCATCAGAGAAACTTATATGAGCTTTTTTTATAGTGTGGTAGAAACACTTTCAGACTTCCATAAGGAACAATTCGATTGTAAAGGGTTGCTTTCTTTCCTTTAACTGGAAAGCAGTTAAGACTGTTCTGCTTTTGATTTCACTACCATGTTCTTAATAAACAGTTTAAGTTCGGAAACAATACGCTTTTGAAAAGAAACTACAAAAACATTATGAGATCATTGATAGTTATTAAATTGTAAAAAGTAAATTACTTATAAGAACAATGTAGTTTTAATTGTGAAACCTATAGACTTGTAGTAATAAAATATAGTAAAGTTGGAATTATTTATAGCTCTCCAACATTATACATCACCTGGTTAAATATAGAACTCACTATATATGGAGCACAAAGTGACTATTAATTTGCAACAATTCTTTCATGGCAAACTTGCTTTTGATATATTAGTAACATTAAGAATCAGCTTAACAAAATTTGTATAAAAAATAATTGAAATGTTTGAATCGAAAGGTTCTATACTTATCTTTACTAAAAGACCAAGGTACTGTAGTTTTTATTATTATCATTATTATTATTATTATTATTATTATTATTATTATTATTATTGTTATTATTATTATTATTATTATTATTATTATTATTATTATTATTATTATTATTACTCAAATATGGTCACTTCAAACTTACTTTATAATTAACAGTCATTGTAAATAATAACTTCAAGAGTATTTTCAAGTTGATGATAAACGGTATTTCCCAAAATTTTGGATGCTAATTCGAATGTATTTTTCAATTTGTATTCAAATGGATTTTTTTTAAAAAAATATAAGTGTTTATTCATTTGTGGTGAATCAAAGTTTGAGATAGAGGTCGTTATTTTGTTGTGTGCATGGTTTCTTCAGTTTTATATCTGAATACATTTATTGAAGACTGGTATTATGTTTGGTTAAGGAGGGCTGCATGATGATCTTACTTTATAAAGCCAAAAAAGTCTGGCAGTCTGAAACGATGGAGTCATCACATTTTATGTTCCAAATGAGTTTTCCCAAAATAAAACTTATTAAACCAATTTCTCGGAATAGGAAAGGATAGACTGAGTCTGTTTTATGGAAATGATAAAACCCCTACACCTTAAATTAGTCTTCCTAAAGTCACTTCCTATTAAGGTTTCTAAATATAAAGCCAAGCAGAACCATTTTGTTGTATCCCTAAGATCCATAGGTGCAGCCATGAGAATTATTAAGACGCAGCCTTTGAGATTATCAGGACTGCTAAATGAGTTTTCATAAACATTATTAGACCTGTTTTCAAGATTAAAATTTTAAACCTATCGAAAACTTTTAGCTTTAAAATATTTTGATTTGCAACAAACGGGTAAACTATCGATTTAGTTGGAAGATTGATTGATACTTAAACGTCTTAGCATAGGAACCTGGGTTTGATTCCCGGCGGGAGCTCATGAGGTTCGGATCCCATGTGAAACTGTAGGTCCACGTCTCATATAGCCTCCCTGCTGAACGCAACGCTAAACACAAAATCAAATCAAATCAAATAAAATATGTAATGTCCTTTTTTCAGTACTAAGGGCTTCTGACACAGTACGTACTGTTTAAAGTGAGATCCAACCATTATAGGCTTTGTAACTGTCAGGATTACCTCTACTAGGAATCCAACCGGGACAAAGTACACGGAAACCAAGCACGTTAGATTTTTTTTAAAAAAAAATATAAGATCCACCTAACGTTTCTCAGTTTCCAAGTACTTGTTTCTTTACTGTCTAATATTCCTGATTTTTCTTTTTCCATGTTTTTTTTTTTTTTTACCTTTTTAGGCAGGTAAATGGGGACAGGAACATATAAATATCAAGAACAATTTAAAACACTTATGATATTCAGTAGGGCTTGAACCCACAATGCATTGCGCCTCTTAATCTGGAGCCAAACACCTCAAAGCACTCGACTGTGGCCACAAACACTAGCGTTGTGTGTCCTCAGGACCACTAGGGTAAGATCGGGTTTCGGCACCACGTTGTGTGCCTATGCTACTGAGGCTTACCTGGGTTCAGAGGCACAGCGCACACTAGACGTTTTTTTCCAGATGAGGTTTTTATACCTACTAATTTAGAACGTATTTTTATGTTTATTTTATGAAGGAGATTATGAGAGTAAATAAAAGGTATACAAATTTTGTGGAGGAAATGGTGAGCAAAAGGAAACATTTATTAATAGCGAAGGTAGTATGTGAGGCTTAATGCGAGTACCTTTGTTTTTTAAAATGAATTTAATTTGAAATTTAGTTTTTAGAAAAATTTTGATTAGTGTCGGACTGAAACCAACACTTAGCCTAAAACCAGACATTTAGACGGGAGAGCAGAGTTATAGACATTTGTAAAGAAATTGTAATAGATTTAGATTTATGTTAATGAATGCTTACTACTTACGGACTTAAAGTTTTTTTTTTTTTTTTTTATTCCAATTCGTTGTAATTGGCACCAACACTTACACAAATACTTCACTACTGCACAGTTTGTAGAAGTTGTTCGGTGGCACTTGTTTAGTCCATAAAGGTGAATGGAAAGTTTTTTAATTCATTGGACATCAAAATTGCTAGAAGTTCAATCCCGTGCGGTGACCGGTTGGGGTACCAGCATCGTAGGCGGCTAGCAATTGTCTTTTCCTTTCTCTTCTGTGAGGGCTATGTTTTTCGGTGACTTCCTTCTTTTTGGGCGGATGTCGAGGGTATTTTTTAAATACTCTGAAGTATACAAAGAATTGCAAAACAGTTTTTTTATGTATTGGATGTCTTCTTTTTTATATTAAATTTGTTTTTTGATTATTAAATTAAGTAAAAGAGGATGAGCTCGCACACAGAGATTTTGCGTGATTGAGTTTTGGTGGCAGAAGTTTTTATGTTACAAATTGTTGGTCTTATTTGTAGCTTTGTATGGCGTTGTTTGAGCGATGAAGCGTCCATATTTCAGCAAATTGATTTCCCGGCGGTGAGAACGGTCTTTTTAATGCATTTTTATCTTAGGTTTGCAGTTTCATTGAATTTTTTTTTAATTTTATGCTCTGTTTGCATGTCTGTTTTCCTGCTAATGTTGAAGGCCGATTTAATGAAGTAAGAAAAGTAATTGTTTTTATGCAATGAAAATTAATTTCGTATAGTTGAGTTTATTATTATTATTATTATTATTATTATTATTATTATTATTATTATTATTATTATTTCCTTCTACTCGTTCTTATTTATTTTTGCTTTTTTTCTATAAATTACAAATTAGATGAGTTTTACGCTAGTGTTACCCACGAGACGAGATGTACATTTTTAAATTCGAGAAGAGACGACAGACATAAAAATTCTCATCTCGATTCCGAGAAGAGTATCAAAACAAAGTGAGAAATTTCTCATGAGTTCATCCATTCTTGTGTGTTCATCATTGTTTATAAAGTTTATAATTTTATAAAGTATAAAATTATAAAGTAATTATACGAACACAGTGAAGAGCATTTATCAACGTTTAAAGATACGTAAGTCATTATTACACAATGTATTAGAATAATACATATGGCTTAAATGTTGTTTGTTATATCACCCATATAATGGATCTCTCGTCACGCGGAAGAATTCTGATAACTTCTAGATGAAATTAAGAAAAACAATCAGGACATAAATTTTGTACATACGAGACGAGGAAATCTTTTCAAGAATGGAGACGAAAAGAGAAAGATTTTTTTTTTTTTTAAATCGAGACAAAGATGAAGCTTCTACAAAATTAATGATACGAAATGAGAAAACCTTATTTCTTATTTCATCTCTTCTCGTGAGCAATACTACTTTTTACCTAATTAGACGGGGACAGGAGCCCATAAACATTGAGAACAATGAAAAACACTCATAGTTTTCAGTAAGGCTCGAACCTAAGATGGACTACGTCTTGAAATCTGCAGTCAAACGCCCCAAACCACACGACTATGACCACAGGCGGTGTTTCAACATAAATCCTTATAAAATCCCATCTTAAAAGACAGAAATTCCCATTTTGCTCTCAAATTTTCCACGCGCTATACTAATTACAAAATTTCCAAAATTTATAACATATGAAAATTGAAACTACTATATCTATACGTTACTTACTTTTTGATATTTGAGTGGATTCGTAAATTTCTATCTTCTAAGTATTTTCCTTAATTAAAATAAACTGTTGAAATTGTTGATGGAAACAAGCACATTTTGTTGTCAGAATTTAGTATCATCATCACGCTTTTGTGCCTTAATGTTCTACTGAACGTAATGAGACAAGACAAACTTCATTATCCAGTTATTCTGTGTGGGACGTTTTAGAAATTGGACGTTTTTCGTGTGATAATTTACTTTCTTCCCTTCCTGATTTTTTTTTTTAAAAAAAGAAAGCTCCATAGTATCAGAGTTGGAGTGGAAATGAAATGAAATTAAATCTTTGAGTTTTACGTCCCACGCTTATGCCAGCTAGGCTAAAGGAGACGGTGATGATGATAAATAATTAAAATGAGGGATGAAGAAAGTGGGAGGAAGCGAGAGAACCCCAAGGACACCCACGCACACGGTGTTTGTCCACCACAAAGTTCACGTGGCGGGAGCCGGGATCGAACCCAAAACCCCATGGGTCACCGTCAGAGTTGAAGTGGATCAGTGGGTCATGGGTCAACAGCATTTGACCCATTGCGACCTACCATCCACCATGACTTACTCTGGCCTACCGACCCATTCTGCTCACTGCATTGTTGACAGCATCTTCTGAACACTTTTGAATTTGTCTACGTTTTACTTTCGAGGCCTCCATGTTTCTTTCTTTTCCATTTGTTTCTATTTACTTACCTGAGTTGAGTATACCTAAGTGAAAAAAGAACTTCAGGCACTTTCGGATAGTGATATTTGTAATTGTAATAATAGCAATAGAACTTATACTACTACTTAGATTTCGAGACACAGACTGTGAGTTTTTAGAGGAGCAAACTACTGGGAAAAAATACATTTTTGAATCACTGTAATATATAGGATGTTTCAATACAACACCGACAACGTTTTGGAGCTGATTTCTGACACCAAAATAAGACAAAAAGTATAGACCAACTTGGGTGCACAAACGCTTCCTTTGACCTGACTATGGTAGGTTCCATAATATTGGAGGTATGGACCTTTAACAATCATTCTTTCATGTTTTCGGCAGCCTACTCGAATAACTCCGAAGGAAGCATTTGTGCACCCAGGTTGGTCTATAATTTTTGTCTTACCTTGGTGTCAGGAATCAGCTCCCAAACATTGTCGATGTTGTTTTGAAACACCCTGTATAAATTATTATATAAAAAATTGAATGTAACTGCCTGGTCATCACGGCCAAATTGCAAAGTCAAATGAAATGACTTTTGGTACAGAGTTAGGTTTTTAATCCAAACTGGGATGTTGTCATATTGCTTTCATTCTGATATATATCCTAACGGAGTAGTGGGTATCCGAATTTTTGCGAAAAAAATGAGTATTTCGCAAATCGTTAAACTTGCGGAGCTGAAATTCAGTATATTAACTCTTTATTGAAAATGAACAAAACGTGTCCTAGCATTTTTTTAAAATTCTCCTTTATTGAAGAGGCGGCACTTTCTATATATGGAAAATTTGTAGTGGGTTGGTTTGTAAAAATAATTGAGAACGATCGATACTAGTTGAGAAACAAATTCAGAAACAATCAACAAAAAATACAGTGCTTCGCTTCATAGTATATCCATTGTTTCCTATTATAACAATTGCTGAAGCTTATGTTTATTTTATGGAGCACTTGGGACACAGGGCAATCAACCCATAAAGTTGTGAGAAAATAGACCCAAAAAAAATTGTACTATAAGCTTAATTACATGCAAATTTTATGTTTGGACTGTACCCATAATTATATGGAAAATTTTACACTTTTTTCCCTTTACGTTGGTCTACTTACCTTGATTTGGGACTTCCAAATTTCATCCTTTTTTCTACTGAATAGTATCTGTAATTTGACAAGGAAATAATTATACCATAATAATTTAATTGAAATTCATCGTAATTTGGCCCATGGCAAACACTACCATTTTATATCGTAAAGGTCAGATTCCACCGTTATTGTACAGAGCCGTGCTTGAGCGATTGATCATGGAAATTCAATCTCCAAATTAGTTAGAACTTCACAACGTGGTTTCATTACAAGTGTAAACTCTTTAGTCAGTACAGAAGAGGCCGTGGATCATGTGCCAGAGTTAATGACAATGTGTTTTGGTGGGTCAGAGTGTATCACATTGGGTGAGAGTGATTCATGGTGGGTGGTGGGTCGGAGTATGTCATAGTGGTGGGTGAGAGTGATTGATAGTAGGTGGTTTGTCGAAATGGGTCATGATGGTGGATCAGAGTGGGTCACGGTGGGTGGTGGGTCAAGTTTTTATTGACACACGTCATCTCTACATAGTACAATTTACGTTTCGTGTGGCTTGGTTTTTGAGATTCACAAGCAGTGTTTCTTCCAGACATGCTATTGGGGGGCACTGCTTCCAGACGTTCTGAGAGTGCCTCCCGTAAGAGACCAAAATAGTATGTCTATAATATAATAATAAATATAATAGTACTAGTAGTGCTCCTCTGAATACTAAGTGTGCTACCCGGAGCATTTTTTTTTTCTGAAAGAAACACTGTTCACAAATTCCTGTATAAATCAATTTCATTGAAGTAATCATGCACTTTCAAATAACACAATTTGGCAATTAACACTGGTTTCACGTTTATTCAAGCCTCATTAGTCTACTTCCTGCTAATAGAGATTTTTGTTGTCATTGATGAAATAAACATATGATAAGTGCCATATATGCTGCCAATTGTGATGAAAATTTCCTTTATCCCTATTCGAAAAATTAATGTCAAAAAAGTCCAACAAAATGGGATTTTCTCCATGGTTTGGCATCCTGATCGCAGGCACTATTTTGGGGGCCGCGGTGGCTCAGTGGTAGAGCGTTCACCTCTGGTGCTAGGGGTCCCGGGTTCGATCCCAGCCCCCGCCAAGTGAACTTTGTGGTGGACAAACACCGTGTGCGTGGGTTTTCTCGGGGTTCTCCCGTTTCCTCCCACTTTCTTCATTCCACCATTTCATTTATTACTCATCATCATCGTCTCCTTTAGTCTAACCGGCATAACCGTGGGACGTAAAACTCAAAGATTTCATTTCATTTTCGCAGGCACTATGCCGTCACGAAGACAGAAATTCTTTTAGGCTTTAGTAAATTACTCAGTATTATTAGATGAGCAAATTTGACGCTAACCCCGAAGATAACAGAGTACTTGAAAGGAGGAATAGACGACTCAATTAAAGATTTTGTACTAACTCATGTTTCAGAAAATGTTAAAATTTCCACTATATTGCATCTTTCAGAATTTCTATTAAATACAGTATCTTCAACTTCATACAAAGATGCCAACCATCATGAAGAAACATTCTGGAATTTACCATTGTTTACTTGCCATCTATGACTGAAACACGAAAGAATTCCATTCCCAGCCTTGAGTATGCACCTACCGTTATGTTAGTCAAGTGTTTATGTACAACATAGTAATGAACTGAACATTACATCTCTTTAACATTTACTCATCCGAACTAATTTCCTTTTATATTTCCGTGCTTCATTTCTCCTTCATTGTAATGGACAAACAAATAGAGGAAGTTGTCTGCTTAAATATTACGAAACATTTTTAATTGTACAAATATGCGTGTATATGTTTTTTTTAAACTTTTTATTCTTTGGAACATGATGTGTGTGACCTGACATAACAAATAAATTCATATGCAAATGAGCCTTCTTTGTTTATATTTTAACAAATAACAGAAGAAAAATGTTTTATATTTTAAAAGATAAGTATTTCTTGTGTGTGTGTGTGTGTGTCTAACGTGAAAAATTTTGATGGTATTATTCTCAATGGAGTTTGCCTTCTTGAACCATACATAGATGCATCGAGGGCGTTCCAGGCTTACGGAAGACAGGAGTCAATTTTAGATAATTATTTCTCCCTTATTTTAATCATTATGTCAAAGTGTACTGTGTATAACATTTTATTCTCGAAAGGGACTGAAGTCACAGTATCGCTCACAAAAGTTAAGAATATTGATTTATCCGTTTCCTCTTTGCTTTTTAGCCCACTGATCTATATGGGAAATTTGCTTTACTGTTTACTTCGAAATCAGCAGTTAGTTTTTAGTTATTATTAAATTTGCATGTAATGCAAAATCCTTTTGACAAAGTAAGGAATATTTAACTAGGCTTGCTTAATATTACAGTTCATTTCCACAACGTGAAACACACATAGTTCTAGAGGAAAAAATCATCCTCTATTTGATTTTTCTTCTAAGACTGACCTTTAATTGCTAAACAGGATTTATAAAATTATCTTTATGCAAGATTGACCTTTAATTGCTATGTAACAGGATTTATAAAAATTATCTATGTTCAAGATTGATCTCTAAATGCTGTCTAATCAGTAATTATTGTGTTTTTATGCTCAATAAATTTATATATATATATTGATCTCTTTGTATTATGTTGTACGTAATAGTATTTGGTTAGTGTGTAGGCTATTTAATGGTTGACTAATAAGTCAAAGGAAAAGTGCCACTTAAAATGAAATAAATAAGTAAACATATGAAATGCGTAGGAATGTATTTTCTGCCTAAACAAAAAAAAAAGTAGCAACTCGTTCATTTTTACATGTTTTGGCAATTAATATGTCATTATAATAATTTTGTCCTTGGTTTGACAAAATGAAAATTATTAAAATTCTTTTATTAGAGCACAACTGTTAAAAACACAAAATAGCATGCATATATTTATTGTTGTATTAAAAACATATATAGCACAATAAAAAAATAAATTTCAGAATTTGTGTGACACATGTAGTGTTCGAAAACATAGCGTTAACAGAATAAATGCTTATTAAACAAAGTAGTATACTTTGTTCGTTGTTAGTGTTATATTTGCTTTATTTATTTATGAAGCTAAAACGAAGTTCTTTTACATATATATGTTAGGAGATGGCCTTTCAATGGAGATGGTTTTTCAAAGTTGCCAAAATTTGTTGAATTTTTTAACAAGTAATTGATAGACAAAAGGCTTTCTGTTGGCAATACAAAATAGCCTGGAGGTCATGTTTGTGCTTTTCATTAAGGAGTAATATATTCAATCAAGTCTCACTCTCGTGAATGCATACATACAAACTCAAATGGACAGCCACGAGTTTTGTTTCGTGCTGGAAGTGTGTACAACGTCATTTCTCTAATAGCATTGAACAAAGCACACATGGTGTTTGTTTAAACTGTTATACAAAGTGACGAAAGCAACATATTGCATCGTTCATATTAGAAGACTAGTCTATTGTATAACGCCTAAGTAAATTTGCAAATTTGGATCAAATATAAGTCTACTGAACTAACTTTCTTGCATAAATGGATAATGCCAAGTAGATCCTAAACAGTTCAAGTATTCTGTCTAAAACTGACATTTAATTGCTATTTAAACAGGATTTATAAGATTATCTTTGTCCAAGATTGACCTTTAATTGCTATTTAAAAAAGATTTATAAAATTATCTTCGTCCAAGATTGACCTCATAAGATTATCTTTGTCCAAGTTTGATCTTTATGGGGCCGCGGTGGCTCAGTGGTAGAACATTCACCTCTAGTGTATGGGGTCCCGGGTTCAAACCCTACTCCCGCCAAGTGAACTTTATGGTGGACAAACATCGTGTTAGTGGGTTTTCTCGGGGTTCTCCCATTTCCTCCCACTTTCTTCATTCCACCATTTCATTCATTTCTCATAATCACCTTCTCCTTTAGGCTAACCGGCAAACCGTGGGACTTAAGATTTCATTTCATTTCAAGATTGATCTTTAATTGCTATTTAAACAGGATTTATAAGATTATCTTTGCCCAAGATTGATCTTTAATTGCCATTTATAAACTGGATTTATAAGATTATCTTCGTCCAAGATTGACCTTTAATTGCTATTTAAACAGAATTTATAACATTATCTTCGTCCAAGATTGACCTTATTGCTATTTAAACAGGATTTATAAGATTATCTTTAATCTATTCCAATTGATAATCCTATTCCAACAAAATTCTGAAGGAAATCATGGTAGTAGATCTCCAAACCATTGAAATCCAATATTGCAGCGAGAAGTGATAGGTTTATCATTTCCGGTTTTAATAGATGCATTAGTGTGGTGATGGCGTATATGTTCTTGGTACACTTAATATAATATACGGGCCTTGTCAGGGAAGTAAAGGTACAAACGAAAAATAAAATGTACAAAAGATGGAACCTTCGGTTTACGAATTCCTCGGTTTGCAAACAATTCGTTTTACGAACAAATTTTGTTAACAAATCTCCCCTCGTGCATTACAAACAATATTTCAGAATACGAATGCACACACATGCCTGTACGGCAATTCCACAGCGTTTAGAAGTGTTTTTTTTTTTTTAGTGCGTTTGATATTAAACTTTATTTTTCAGAGTTATGTATTCAAAAACTACTTTTTGTTGTTTTTGGCACTTCTTAATATTTCTAGCCCTCATACTGTTGTGTTGTATTCAGTCTGACTTACTTGTTTTTAAAAAGGATAATGTTATTTTCATTTTATAATCTTCATCACAAGAAAACGCTTAAAAATATAAAATAATGACAGTAATACATACAGTATTGTGTTTTTGTGGTTTGAACGGATTAATTGAATTTACATTAATTTGAATGGAAAAATGATTTCGATTTATGAATATTCTAGTTTACGAACAGCGTTGCGGAAGGGATTAAGTTCGCAATTTGGGGTAACTGTTTGAAGTAAATTGTGTATTATGAAACAGTTAATAGTTGTAATTTTCATATTATTTTGTTTTGTATCAATAAGCCCTCCACCATAGATATATAACTAATTTATGTATGTATATAAGTATAGGTAGAGACACACTATTAAATCTAGTATATAAAGGACATTCCTCCTTGATAAGATCGTTGGACGCAATGGGAATTGGGCCAAATGCAAATGCAAATTTCGACTAAAGTGGCGGATGTGTTTTTTCTCTGTGAATGATAGCTGGTACAGTATTAGACCAAATAAGAATTATACGTATTGGCAAGTAAATCTATTTTGAGAACCACGTATAGGTCATGCTTCATTAAGAACTGGCGTTGATAGGGGACGTTAAGCTTCAATCAGCCTATAATATTAACTCATTGCCAGAATCAAGTAAGGGACCTTTTGTCCCATAGATGAAACCTCTACAACTAAGCGTACTGTAATCTGATTTATTTTTTAAAATGAAAGAATAAAGATACAATAGTTGCTCTTGCCCTTGTAAAGGAAGTTGTAACAACTTAGCATCTACTCTACAATACATAATGTGAGCTAATATCATAATCCTGTTAAAGATTATTTGATTATTCAACACCCGCACACTTCCTATGTTTAAGGTCTGTTCCTCTATTCCACTCGTTATTTGTTAAACTTACCAACTCACTTTCCTCTCTTCTTTTCGAACTAATTAACTAATTTCTAGCTATTTTTCTCATTGTGTTTATGACGTCATTTATCCTTCGTTGGTTAAATGAATAAAAGAAACAAAATTATAAAAGAGATTTGAGTCAATTATCGTTTGCAGAGAGGGGGAAAACTTTATGACCCTTCGGTGCCTCTGATAAGGAAGAAGTATCATTGGGGAGTCCTCTCGTTCTGTAAATGAGGTTTAATTTCCTCCTCTAAAGAGTGATGCAGTGCTGCAAGGAGGCTAAAAACTCAGTCACAAGATGAGGGTGACTGATGGCTGGAGTCAGCCAACAGACAGATGAGGCAAAGTGGTACAGCGGATGCTGAGTGTTAAACGGGAAAGGATGGAAATAGAAGGAGAGAGAAAAATGGGCGGCAAGCCTTGTTTCTTGCTCTCTCTATATATACATATATACACTTAGAAGAGAGATTGGGCGGACGGGAAGGTTTATACAGCGTACTATCAAGTATGTGGAGTCGAATAGCGAAAAGAAGAGTTTACAATTTAGTGCCGTGATGACTAGAAGATCTCTCGTAAATTGTCAGCACATTTAGATCAGCTTCCTTCTAGAATTACCTTAATCTGCACATTCCGCGGGCAGAATCTTGTTGAATGTGCGGCTTGTTTTCCACTGTTTCTCATCAATAATGAAGTCATTTCTTTTTAACTATAAAAGCGTACCAACAAATGCGACCACATTCTTTGTATCAAATCCAACGGAATTACCATATATTTGCCAACAGTGTATAAGAATTTGAATAAGTTTGCCCAATTATTCTGTTGTTTGATGCCTTCCTTGCTTTTTGGATCAATAGGTCCAATATATTTCAATTCTTGTACGCCTTACGTCTAGAGAACTACAGTACATAAAGTGTAGCCAAATCCAAACTATCACTTAACTCAATATGATGTGTTCATTCAATAGGAAATACGAAAACTCGATTTAGGGGCCGTTCAAAAATTTTGTGGTCCCTGATCCAAAAACTAATTCTTGGCCAAGATCGTAACCTTTTGGTTCATTTTTTGATCATTCCTGAAATTCTTAACCAAGATCGCAACCTTTTGATCCATTATCTTTCTTGATTATTCTTTAAAAATTTTGTTTACTGTATACAACAGCATTCTACCTGTAATAAAGCACAAATCAGTGAGTCAGTAATTGCAGTTTGGATACAATCGGTATATTTATGCTCTCAGTTTGCATGTTTTGCTCTGGACGCGCATGCGCAATAGATATTCCCAATAATATGCATGTGTTAATATTACATCTAGCTAAGCGTTGGTAACTCTTTTGCACATATTCTTTGCTAAAATATCACTTTACATT
Organism: Thermobia domestica; assembly: GCF_964235325.1. Classification (NCBI taxonomy): domain Eukaryota; kingdom Metazoa; phylum Arthropoda; class Insecta; order Zygentoma; family Lepismatidae; genus Thermobia; species Thermobia domestica. The sequence goes on from NC_137455.1 coordinate 105,737,815, forward strand.
TCCAAAGAGGAAATAACTTTCTATACAGTTATCAGGGGTGCCCATAGGTGATTTTTTAGAGCGTAGGTTGCGCTTACGAGTACGAGATTATTCGTGAGAACACAATTTGTCACTAAAAGTGATACAATCAAATGGTAAATTTGGAAAGAAAGAAAAATGTAAGTAATGGTACATAATAGAAAATTTGAAGAGAATAATGGTACAATTAGGGGAGAAAAATTGTAAATTTGGAGTTTGCCCTCAAGCTCTTGGGGTGAAGGGGCATCCCGAGTGAAAATATTTTTTTCACCAAAATCGAATATAAAAAGTGGGATTCATTTAACACTTATACGAGGCAAATATAGTATAGTGGATCCACGGGTTACAAACTTAGTCCGTTCTGTAATGTTGTTCGTAAATCGAAATTATTTATCCTTTCAAATTAATGTAAATACAATTAATCCGTTCTAACCACAGAAAAATAGTATTGGTTATATTTCTCATATTTTTAAGTGCTTTTGTGTAGTGATTAAGAGTATAAAAATAAATGGCATTATTGTTTTAAAATTCAGATAAGTAAAATTAAATTTAAAAAATATAAGGTCTAAATACACAAAAAATGCAACAAAAAAAGAAAAGTGGCAAAGAAAGAAAGAAAGAAAGAACAAACAGTTTTTTAACACAGAACTCTAAAAGATAACGTTAACGGTAAGCACACAAGAGCGCTTCTAGGTACAGACATATATGTGTGTGCTTATATTCCGAAATATTGTTCGTAAGGCGAGAGAAAAATTGTTTACAAAATTTGTTTGTAAAGCGAATTGTTCGCAAAACGAGGGGTTCGTAACTCGTTAGTCCACTGTACATACTATGTACTCCACGTATAGTAGCAGAAGCATGGAAATTATGAAAAAGAAATAAAGGGTTCAAAATTACTGGGAGCTTTCTAAAACTGAGTACCAAGGAGAAGGAAATCGAAAAGTAATACGGGAACGATGATAAAACATAGAAATGATAATAGTAATAATATTGCAGAACTGAAAAGAGAAAACAAACTACTTGAGGACGTCATATGATTTATAATGGAAGCGGTGGCGGCTCTTGAAGGAAGCCACATTGGTAAAAATATGCATTTTATTGATTTAACCTAGGGAAAGAAAGCTCCATGCAGCTTCAGGAACGTGTATAGAAGAATTAACACAGATAATCTTTCTTCCCTTAGTTTGTAACCATATATTTTTTAACCCATATATTCCCGAATTATTTTTCGTCGCGGATTTCGATGGTATTTATAAATATTAATTAGTTAGTGTCAATAATTGGTAAAATGCTGAAAATAGTTTTATATTTCTAATGATAGAGTGCATCTGTATGGGGATGGGTCGAAATCGATCCCCTGGGAATAGCGTGGCTAATACTCTGGGTCGTTTTCTACCCAGTGGGTAGATATGTATAGGTGGGTCGAAAACGACCCCATGGGAATATGTGGGTTTAAACTGACTTCCCTCAAGAGCCGCCATCGGATGGAAAAGAAAAAAATGGAAAGAAGAATATTGAACTTGATGGACATCGTTAAAGTGAATAAATTCCGTTAAGGACAGTAAAGTGCTGGTGGTTAAAGTGGTCAGTATTCCATGTATGGGATAAGGAATATGGATAGTTAATCCCACCGTTACCAATGAAAATCTGAACGGATTGACTTCATTAACGAACCTGACCGCGATAATCGCTCTAGCTGTTTGTTGCGAAAATAAATAAATAAATAAATAAATAAATAAATAAGTAAATAAATAAATAAATAAATAAGTAAATAAATAAATAAGTAAATAAGTAAATAAATAAATAAGTAAATAAATAAATAAATAAATGCTTATTTTCACACTTTCAGTGAACTACCTTTATTTTTAGAGGTGGAAAGAAAATTCTAAACTCTTCTTGAGAATCACATAGAAATCTTATGTTTAAAAGTTGGTTCAGACACGTTGAAGGGAATGGCCTTTAGGCAAGTGTACATCAGGACGAACAGACGGACAAATATTGAAAAATTCCTTCGCCCTAGCTCATGAAACGTGTAAATCGGTTAGTCTCAAATTCCACTTTTCACGATCACCATACTTTCTTCTCTTTTATCGCTTCTGCAAAGTAAATATAAATGAAAGGTACAGGGCACTGCACTAAGCTTTCTCGATCCAATTTCCCAAACTAAATCATGTGGTGCTGCAGTTATTAATGAAATATTTTCTTATGATATGCCAACAAAATTATGACATTTTCGGAAAATTGTATCCAAAAAAACTCACGCTCCAAAAAAACTCACGCTTTAATTACCCCTTGTAGATTTCTCAATAAAAAAAAATTACTTATGCCATATGGATTTTTGAAATATGAACAAAATTGCGTGAATCGTTTTTGATAAAAAAAAAAATCATCCCAAGAATGAACTATACCTCGTAGATTTTTCATAATAAATCAGTTATATCACAATACCAGGTTATTAATGAAATACTTATTTATGAAAAATATGAACAAAATCGCCTGAGTTGTTTTTTGAGAAAATCATTCGAAAAACTCACCCCTTCTCGATTTTCACATGGAAATGACTTATACCACAGCCTGGGGTTATTAATGAAATATTGATTTATAAAATATAAATAAAATTTTTAAAGCTCTTTTAGTGAAAATAGCTTTCTCTCTATATATATATCTCTCTCTCTGTCTCTATCTCTCTCTGTCTCTCTGTCTCTCTCTCTCTCTCTCTCTCTCTTCAGTAAACTACCCAACTACCTTATTTTTACGGGAGGAAGAAAATTACAGGGCTGTAATGAAATTGCGCACACTTTTCCTGTTTTATCAGTTCTATCTGATAATCCATTGACAAGCTGTCATTATGTACAGGATTGCGCACAGAAAAATTAAGCAATGTTGTCAGATGGAAAATATTTGCTCTTCTGTTACGTAAATCTGTAAGAAAAGAATAGCAGAATACCTGAACCAAGGGCCGAATAAAATTACTAGGACTGAGCTATTTAGAAAATACAGAGGAATTAACACATAAGGATAGAGAAGCTGTATTAGGAAAACAAAAACTCACACCAGTTCGTCCGAGAAATATTACAGAGGCTGTTCAGAAGAGAAGTTGAGTTCAGTTATGATGGAGAAAAGTTTCTATTTATAAATGAAGAAACCAAGATTATCATCCTAACTTGTGCGAGTAACATTAGGTACGAACAATGATATAATTTACTGTACATAGCCATAGTGTATGTAATAAAACTATGTACTAAATGTCTATACAAATTTCAAGCATCTATCTGGAATAGTAGGGGCGGGAAAAATATTAATAATCCCCACAATGCCCCAGATTACCGTAAAAGACCCTGATCTCAGGTAGAAATTTGCTGGGACATCCCTATTTATCCTAGGATCATAGTTCATCCATCACTCTCGTTAGAATAGAAGTGCCTTTCAAAAGGTACCATTCACATGTCTCCATCATGTATCTGAGGTGAGAAAATCGCAAAAAAAGGGATTTTTCGTTTGTTTTTTTTTTTTTTTTTTTTTTTTTTTTTTTTTTTTTTTACCTTTTTGATCCTCTGGATTTACCTTGTGACAACGCAGATATCTGGGGGAAAAATCTGATAAATACTACTCGGTGGACTGAATGTTTGTGCAAAATTTCAATCTTCTAGGTGCAAAAGTAAGCCCACCAAAAAATAATGAAAATAGGCCTAACAAAAAATATTCTTTAAAAGTTATGACGTCATCACCTCCTATGTCTCGACGCAGGAAGGCGTGAAAAACATACGTAACGTGTTCTACAATGCCTCTAGACTTAAAAAAAAACTAAGTAAAACGCTTTATTGGTTCTCTTTTAATCGAATAATGAAGACGCTACTTTAGTACATAAAAATAGGTACTAGAACTCCAAAGGGTTAAAGGTAATACATGTTCAGAGTATGAGACAAGAAAATTTTAACATTTGGATTGTAAATTTGGAGGTTATCACGACTTCTTGTGTCTACTGATCAAATTATATTTAGTTAATCCTTAATACGAGTATAATATGAAATTTACTTCTAGTTTCTGTTTCTCTCCTAGTCAGAAGGAAAACCTTGTTTGCGCACAGATTTTAAATCTACCATTGTGACAACGTTGGACTAAAATCTGTTTTCAGAAAGACCAACAGTGATTTGTGCGCAATTCGGGATCTATAGTGTGCGCAATCCAGTTGCTCCCAATTACAGAAACCTGGAGAATCACATAAAAAATCTTGGCTTTAAAATTTGGTTCAGATGCATCGAATGTTATGGCCTCTACTCGAATGTACATCAAGACGAACGGACAGACGGACAGATGATGATAACACAAGTAAAGGTCTAAATGGATGAATCGAGTTGCGGGTTGAAACATAATGCGCTTGATAGAGGATATGAAAATATGTATATGTGTAAAGTTATAGCGGCTGAGCCCCATAAAAAACGGAGGAGAGGAGTCCAAGTTGGTGGGAGAAGGTCTATGCTATGCTATTGAAATACATCAAATAAATTGCTGAAACGCGAAAATAGTGAAAGATGGACAACGCAAACGGTGGTAGTTTCACATATTGGCAAAAGAAGAATGGGTAGAGTAGATCACGAACCTCCGCCGCCATCTTGAAATCCACCATTTTGAAATCTGTGATTTTTTTTAATTGAAAGGTGGTAATGTGATATATCAATTAGGGCTAGCATGTACTCAAATAGACAATTATGAACTTTAGTGATCGTTATCTGCACTTATTTGGAAGATTTACGGTCATCTTTATAGTTATTTACGAAAATCTAGGAGACTGATACTCGTATGGTGAAAGTCTGGATTATCATGAAAATACATGTAAGTTAATCATATCTACAAGCTAAGAAAACTAACAGTGAAATTTGATGTCCTAGTTGTATATTATTACATTATTATTATAATCAAATTTCACTGTTAGTTTTCTTGATTTGTAGATATGTTTAACTTACATGTATTTTCATGATAATCCAGACTTTCAACATACGAGTTGAAAGATTTTCTTAAATAACTATAAAGATTATCGTAAATCTTCCAAAAGAGTGCAGATAACGATCACTAAAGTTCATAATTGACTATTTGAGTACATGCTGGTCCTAATTGATATATCACATGACTAACTTTCAATTTCAAAAAATATCACAGATTTCAAGATGGCGGCGGAGGTTTGTGATCTACTCTACTCATTCTTCTTTTGCCAATATGTGAAACTACCACCGTTTGCGTTGTCTATCTTTCACTATTTTCACGTTTCAGCAGTTTATTTGATGTATAATATTTCAATAGCATAGCATAGACCTTCTCCCATCAACTTGGACCCCTCCCCCTCCGTTTCTTATGGGGATCAGCCGCTATATCTTTGCACATCTTTGCAATTCATCCATTTGGACCCTTTACTTGTCAGTTTTTTCGGTATATATGGACAATAAAACATATGAATCTATTGAAATCTCAAATTCGATTTTTTCACGATCATCATCCTTCTCTCGTTTCGTCCCTCGAAACTAAAAACGGGAGAATTTTCAATAAACGATTTTTGTGTCATTTTCCCGCAACTCTTGACTTTATTTTCTATTTTAGATACAATTTGTACTACCATAGTAATCTGCATATGTTATACATCTCAAGTTACACAAATGTATTTATATCAATTTTACAGTGCTTTTAATTAAGTTATTTCTCTCGTCCGTCAACTGAACAATTCAATTCTATAAGTTTTTGCTAACTTGAATTTACAATTCAGGTATAGTTATAACCAATGCTCGAAAAATTTTCTTCTGGCCTAGGCGCCAGTTCTGAAAACCAAGCTATAATAGAGGTTCCTCGTGGCTAAGCGGCTAGTATATGAGACCCGGGTTCAATCCCCGGTGGGAGCTCATGTGTTTCGGATCCCATGTTAAGCTTAGATCCACCTCTCATATAGCCTCACTGGTGAAAGGATCGCTAAATTCAAACCAAATCTAAGTCAAAACCAAGCGTCATAATAAAACAAATCTTATTGATTCATTGGCCTACACGTTTCCTTCGTAAATGAGCAAGATTCCAGACTCGTATTTCTGGTCGCCATGGCGAACTGGCACTCGAGATTTTTGAGCCCTAGTTACAACTCCAACACAAATACTAAGAACATTTTGTGTATTCACACGTGGTACACGTAGGGACTACAATCGTATTACAGAACTGAAGAAACTACTATTTACATCAGGCAGTAAATTTTAGGTTAAGTAGCACATTCAACCATACTAGGAAGGAGAAAGAAGCTCAGAGTACGTACACAACAAATTAAGCAAACTATCTATTATTTTTCTTTTATTCCTTAGACATTCGATTAGCTTCGAAATACAAAATGACTTCTTCGTGTTATATCTAGTCTACAAAGCATTTTTTGGTTTAAGAAACGAACATAAAGGTTTTCGAGAATCAAGACGTGACGAAATTTTTTTAAATGATACTTTTCATCTCGTCTCGAGTTTGAAAATATTCGTGAGCGAGAAATTTCTCGTCTCGTCGGCAATACTACTACTATTATTTCCAATATCACTAATAACCATAATCATCAGAGTTCTTATTAATAAACACGAAAACAATATAATAACGCAGTGGTTTCCAACCTTTTTTGGCTGACGACATACTTTACTGAACAGGCACAGACGACATGGCGACGAATTTGTTTGATTTATTATTATTATTATTATTATTATTATTATTATTATTATTATTATTATTATTATTATTATTATTATTATTATTATTATTAGTGTAAGTCTGAACTTTTTTATAAAGTTATGACTGTATATTGTGCTCAGCACAGATACTGCTGTTGGAGGCGTTGACCAGTACAATGTGTCTCAGAATCAATTTTAACTAATTATTAAAGGCTTCATTAGTTCTTTAATTCTAAAAGTTCACGACATAGCTTATAGGAGTACTCGACACATCGGTTGGGAACCACTATAATAATGTACGATACTTTATTCTGAACAAAATAGCCAAAATCGGGGACGCCTCTTTCCTCTTCATAAGGTGAAACATACTTGCTATGCTACCAGTGAAGGCCAGTGATGGGAATCATATTGGTAAGTACTACAATTTTATTGCTACAAGCTGAGGAAAAAAAAAAACTTACCTAACGTTCCAACCCTTGTATACAAGAATTACTATCTCAGAAAAGTTCCTTCCCTTAGCTTTTAGCAATAAGATTGTATAATTTTTACCAGTGTGATTTCTCTCACGAACCGACATTGTAAGCTATCACTGTTATATGTCCTCTAACGTATCTTAATGTTACTTAAGTCATGTCAAGAAAGGTTCAAATGAATATCATAATTTGTTTGTGTTATCTAAACATTAGACTACGTTTACTTTCTTTAATTAACAAGTTGCATTTACTCTGGCAAAATCGTGATATCAAAATTCTGTAGCAACTTCTTTATTTGTTCTTTCCTTAATTGTTTTTTTCGTTTGTCTTGTTACTTGAAAGGTGTGGTTGAGCACGAAGTGTTGAATAAATCTTTTCCTGTACAATGTTAATAGCTGGGGGTCACAAAAGTTATCACCAACAACTACACAACTACAAGTTTCTTAATCGCAGCGGAAAAATACGGACGACTCAAGAATCAACATCACATCTTACAACTATCTATATTAAGAGTATTACTCACAAAGAAATGTTGCAATATTCATTTTTAAGAGTATTACTTTACAAAGTTTAATGTTCATTTTTATGGACGTAGCTTAAGAGTCTTCATCCCGGCGAAATTAAAATACCGCTAATTTTACAATAATTATGTGATATCTTCAAATAGATAAAAGATAATCGAAATGTGGAACAAGAGCGCCCTAGACAATATTATTTTACATAAGAAACCGTTATCACGACTCACTTATCTGCTTTCGATTTCGAGCCATTTAGAAAATCGGCATTTATTTTCGCGTTTCTAAACAGCTGAAAACGGAAAGCCACTAGGTGACTTGTGATAACGGTACCTCACGCAAAATAATATTGTCTAGGGCGCTCTTGTTCTATATTTCAATTATCTTTTATCTATTTGAAGATATCACATAATTACTGTAAAATTAGCGGTATTTTAATTTCGCCGGGATGAAGACTCTTAATGTAGAATTGCATATACACTGCAAGATACAGTACTTTCTACAAAAAAAAAAAAAAAAACTATGAATTATTGGTGTTTATATTGTGATAATATTGGTATTAGTTTAAAATCAAACCTACCACACAAAATACGTTTTAAGATGTATTAAAGTATACAATGATTGAATTATTATTAACAGCATTTCCAATACGACGCTTTCTCATACTTTAAAGTCAACTATTTTCTAGTGATTCGTTCTAATTCTACTAAAGTTCTTACACTTAATGTACTGTTAGCTGAGATCTAAACACTGTTGGCAGTTTAGTGGTTTTCTCACTAAATTTAACGGTTTTACATTAGTGGAAAATATAATGGTCTTCAAAAATTTTCCATTTGCCACTTTTTCCTGATCAAAGAAGTAAAGGTCTAGCACTATTTGGTGACACTTTTTATTAATTGGATAAATTTTACCCTCGAAAAAAAAGTTCTAATTATTTAAATTATATTAGCTTAACTAGTGTTAATTTAATTATTTTATTTAACACTGGTGCATAATATCTCATTTTTTTCAGAATTCTTTTAAACATAAAACCTTTTTAGTGGGAAATTTAGTGGTGTTATTACTCTGTCTAATGGATCTCCAGTGAGCTTTCAACGCTGATTTAGAGGGTAATCGTAGGTGTCTGTTAGCAGTTGTGTCTAAAGTTTCCTGCACGTAGACCGAGAATTATTATCAATTATTCATATACAGGGTGTCCAATATACAATGCAACCCGAAGTTTGCAGAACTTCTGAACCCGAAGAGATACACAAATAATGGTTATACCAAAACGAAGCTTTATTCATACATATATTTTTAAACTAGAAAAGAACGATTGAAGTACACTAGGAACCACACAGTGTTGCCAGATGCAACCGAAGGTGTTAATCAATTTTTTTGCAAAACATGTAAGTTGACTCATACGTATGGATGTTCTGTCGTTAATTTTCAGTTTGTTTAGTTGGAGTAGCTTGAAAACTATGGAGCAGAAAAGAGAAGTTTTCATTTCCACCGATAACTAATCGGATGAAGCCTCTGTAAGGGGGAACGAGGAAAATCGTAGTTTTCATAAATGAGTACTCTGAATTAGCAACCCTGCTGATGTCTCAGTGCATCAAAAGGTGTGTTAAGGGGCTGTCTACATTATGCAATTCCTGAAAACATGAAAAACAAAATTTGAAATTATCATGATAAAACTTTTACTTACATACACCCGGCAACACTGCTACTATCAGAAATGAGTTACCAGCCCTACAGCAGATGCTGAAAGTGTCCCTGTTTTGATTCAAACCCTGGTTCACACGTTTCACCAGGTTGGCAGCAACTTTACGAAGGTTGGAAGTGTTTATTCTCAAGGGCACTGCGAATATTCGTTTCCAGGTCTTCAATAGTACGAGAATTGTATTTGTATACCTCTTGCTTTAAGTAGCCCCATAGAAATGAATAGCAGCAAAAGTTTTATCATGATAATTTGAAAGTTTCTTTTTCATTGTTTTCAGGAATTGCATAATGTAGACAGCCCCTTAACACACCTTTTGATGCACAGAAACATCAGCAGGGTTGCCAATTCAGAGTACTCATTTATGAAAACTACGATTTTCCTCGTTCCCCCTTACAGAGGCTTCATCCGATTAGTTATTGGTGGAAATGAAAAATTCTCATTTCTGCTCCATAGTTTCCAAGCTACTCCAACTAAACAAACTGAAAATTAACGACAGAACTCCATACGTATGAGTCAACTTACATGTTTTGCAAAAAAATTGATTAACACCTTCGGTTGCATCTGGCAACACTGTGTGGTTCCTAGTGTACTTCAATCGTTCTTTCCTAGTTTAAAAATATATGTATGAATAAAGCTTCGTTTTGGTATAACCATTATTTGTGTATCTCTTCGGGTTCAGAAGTTCTGCAAACTCCGGGTTGCATTGTATATTGGACACCCTATAGAACCTAGCGAGGGAATAAAGAATTATTTTAAAGAACTTTTACTCCTCTCTTAGAACTATTCCCCACCATTCAAAACAATGAACATATCTTAGAAGCAAGGTCAAAGTATTAGCAGATTTAATGGCTCAATAATGGACAGAGTTGCCCCAATCTCCACAAATGTTGTAACAGTAGTGTAACACAGTGAGTGGCACGAAGCCGACTGATACATTTCAAAGTTGAGGATATTACGCACATGCTATAGCTTGGAATGGACTAGTGTTGGAAGATTGGAAGAGAATTGGATGCTATTTTATAGGAATACCATAACAGTTACCATGGACATCGTAGGAGAATTGAACAATATGTTTTCTGTGTTCGCACTTATTACGAAATGAAATCAATCATGAAAGTGCAACGATTGTTGAGACATTTTATTGTTACTTAACGTTAAGCTAAAGATCCATTATAACTATTGGAGTGCTCTTATGAAATGACATCCTATCAACTTTCCATCACCCAGCCACCCGCACTCCAAGCTATCGCGCGAGCTCCTTCGTGGCTAAGCTGTTAGCATACGCACCTTTGGCGTGAGAGACTCGGGTTCAATTCCTGGTGGGAGCTCATGTAGTTCGGATTCCAAGTTAATCAGATCCCGTCTCTTATAGCCTTTCTGCTGAAAGGGATGTTAAACTCAAAATCAACTCAACTCCAAGCTATCGCCTTAAGTTCGTGCATATCTGATAATTTTGTTGGCAACATATCTGAGAATTATACCCTATTCCCTGTGGGAAATTGCTTGCACGTTGCTGAAATATACACTTTTGGATTCCTATGTGTGACTTCCTTTACGTTGGTATGTACCGCTACTCCATGATTTCTCCTGTTCGAAATAACGCATGTTGCAATTTATTTCATTTATCTTTTTGGACCCCCTAGCTCTGAAACTATTTACTTTTCTCTACAAGTTCACATTAACTTCCTTTTTTCGTATTTTGATTGAGGGAACATCTCTTAAAGTTTATCGGTATAATACATTATCACCTTGTGTATATCAGAGATGGAGTGGGTCGTGGGTTAAGTAAGTCAAGATTTTTGAGTGAGTCAATGGGTCGCAGGTCAACAGGACGTGATCCACTGCGACCCACTACCCGCCGACCCACTCTGCACAGTGTATTGTAGACAGCATCTTCTGAACACTGGTGAATTTGTCTACGTTTCACTTTCAAGGCCTTCATTTTTCTCGCTTTCTCACTTATTTTTATGTACTTACCTGAGATAAGTATATCTAAATGAGAAAAGAACTTCAGACACTTTCGAATATTGATATTTATAATTGAAATAATAGCAATAGGACTTACTACTTGGTTTTCGAGACACAGTCGAATATTACGCTGTTCCCCCTCCCCCTTACGTTGACCTACTTTACCTTGATTTGAGACTGTAAAATTTCATGGGCCATGATTCATGGTGGGTCATAGGTCACGGTGGGTGGTGGGTCAGTGGATCACGGGTCAAGTTTTGATTGACCCACACCATCTTTGGTGTGATATAGAATTGTTTGTTTGTTTGTTTGTTAGAGGTTTCCAACACTGGGACATGGACCTAGAAGTTAAGGTAGAATCTCCAAATCACCATAATACGTTCAATAATCTTTCATCGGGAATCGGACTCGGGACCAAGTGCATGAAAGCTGAAAGAGATAGCCACCATACTAGCGAAGAGGGTTAATTATTATACACATATTTTGCTTTACTTAAAAACACAAAATTTCAATGGTTGTAATAAATACATGTAGGTCTCACCAGAATCACGTTGTTATTAACATCCATCTTAAAGTACTTTTTTATTTCAGTTTTTAAGGTCGAGAGTGAGAAGGAGAATATAAAAATAAAACCAGATATTATAGTAAGAAGTGTCTGGATTCTAGGGCGCCACACAAGTAGTTAAATTTAGGCATTAACTTCTAACATAAAATTTATAGTCTCTTGCTCAAGTTAAAAATGGCTGCAACAAAATCACACTCCTACATACGTATAATTTTCTAATTCTTTTTACAAGTAAATCGTAAATCTTAAGGAGAAATTCGTTATTTCTCTTCTTATGAATGAGTGACAAGAAAATTAGAAAGAAACTATTTCGCATTTAATACTTATGTGTAGGGAGCGGAAATTGATGAAACATCTTTTTTTCTGGTATTGCGGACACGATGTTCATCAAACACACATACTTCGTAGTGTATATTTTCACATATTTTGCCAATTTTCAAATATGTGAAAATATGCACTACGAATTTTTTTGTCATTTTTACTAAGTTTCGGTGAATTTTTCGTCGTTTTTGCTAAGCTTCGGCTAGATTTTTTGTTATTTTTGTCATTCTTTTAATTTTGGTAATATGCTCGAGAGTTTGCACCGAGGTAAGTAAATCTTCTCATAGGATGGAAATTTACAAGCAAAATAAAAAGGATGCAGATATTAGTCTTTGTTGTTATGTTGTCAAAACAATGCTGACATACTGCAACCGTACATAAAGTAAATGGAAAATGTGGAATTTTTCATTTTCATTTCGACGGTTTGTATTTTGGTGGAAAGAGGCATCGTGCCTAGGAAATCCTCTCTTCACCTCCGAATGTGTCACTGATTTTCAAGCTCCGATTTTTCATATACAATTTGTTTAATTCTAAACAATAACTAGATTTACATCGCGGCATTATTTTTTTTTTTTTAATCTTTGCAGTGACGTATATATAAGGCATGGAAACACACCATGCTACATAGAACACCAAAATGCTTGAAATTGGTGCATTTTTGCTAAATAATTTACTGTATTTGTCTTATTCATTAAATTGTTTAAATTTATATTTTATTCGCTTATTTTCATTTAAAATCTAATTAAAGCAAAGTGGATGACTTTTTTTTTTTGTAAAAGATTGTACATACAGTAACATTACCAGAAACATGTTGAAATAAAATATTTAAGTTTTACGTCGCATAATTGTGCTGGCTAGGATAGGATCGAACAAAGGACCCCATGCACCAGAGATGAACGCTCTACCACTCAGCAACCGCGGCCCTACATTACCGGAAACGCTCAGGCAGCTCGAGTTTCCTTAACCCCTTCAGTGTGGGTGGCGAGTTAACTCGTGTCTTCAAAACGCACCTGCTATGCGGATGGCGTATATATACGCTTTCATTTTGCTTTGGCTATTTTGTATTGCGTATGGCGAATATGCTTGCCCATAGTATGAGTAATGTTATTCCCGACAATATTTAGCGAGTTTGCGCTCACCTAGGAACCCCAAGAGACCACACAGAAAAATTGGGCTTGATCTGTTGAGGCATTCCCAAATGTGTAACCTAACCATATGATGATGATGATGATGATGACCATAAATACGACAATGACAAGTTATAGTAGCTAATTAGAAGCAACAAAGATTATAATGCTGAAAATTTCATTGTGATTGCTTGAGAGGTTCAAAAGTTATTAAAAGGTAACAAATTCCAAAGTTCTAAAAAAAAACTACACTTTTTTACAGCGGTTCGCATCTGAAAATTACGCACTGAAGGGGTTAAATCTAAAAGATAATACTACACAGTTTGTTTTATCAATCTAAATTTTGGTAGATCAAATTTCTGTCTGGAGCTTCCTCCCTTCTCGAAACATGTGATCTGGTTATGTAAAGCCCAACACAATTGAGGAGAATTAGAGGTAGTGCTACTTTAGAGATGTGCCAAAGTCGCCTACAATATAAGAATTGAGTCTGTTTCGTCTCAAAAAAAGTTTCGTGAAAAAATGTCTCGTCTCAGAAAGTATATCTGTTTCTATTCGAAGTGTTCTGTCCCCACTCATGTGTACTAACGGTTGCCTACGAGACATGGGTAGAGGCTATCTCGTCTCTAAAAGGTGTCATAAAAGTGGTGTCTCGTCTCGAAAGTATATCTGTTTCTATTGCAAGTGCTTTGCCCCCACTCACGTGTACTAGGGTTGCCTACGAAACAAGAGTAGAGGCTATCTCGTCTCTAAAAGGTGTCGTGAAAGTGAAGTCTTGTCTCGGAAAGTGTATCTGGTTTTATTAGAAACACTCTGTTCAGTCTGGAAATTGAAGCACTTCGTGGTGGGGTAAGTGCCTCAAATATACATGTTTGTACTAGGAGAGTACTCTCAATGCATTCCAAAAGAAAGTTTTACTCGCAGGAAAATACCCCTGTACAATATGGAAATGGTTATGGTTACTCATTTCATAGTATTTTTCTCACAAAAGGCTTGAAAAATAAGTTTTTCTAATCTATATACATAGCATATAAAGGTGCTTGGGTACCCTCTGTGAGAGCGTCTCCATAAAGTATGCTCATAATTGTAATTTGTATAATCATTAAAACACCACATTAAATTGATTTGAACCTGTTTGGCCGAATCCCGTTTCGCCGAACGACCTTATAGCTATTTAGATCAAATCTCTTATCAGATCTTGATTTGGCGAAAGGGGATATCCCGTTTGCCCGAATCCCCTTTCGCCGAAAATGGAGTTAGGGAAATCTTGACCTGTTTGAGGGAAATCTTGACCTGTTATTCTTTGAGAGTCAGGGAAAGAATTTCCTTGACTGATTAGGGACTTATGTTTTTCATGGGAATCTAAAGGAGACAAACAAATTCTCAATTGTGTTGATTAATAATACATTGAAAAATTATTTTCGTTCGGATTGGTTTCAAATTTATGCATGTTTTAACTTTCTTTTGCAGGGAGATAATAACTAAAGGTGAAATGAATACAGAAACTGCGGTAGCTCTGCCTACTTACGATAGTATTAGACACAAGTTGTACAATGTACGAACTTCAGCTCGTCCACCACTTACACAGAACTCAGAAGATTTGCTATTGGATGGAAGATATAAACAAACCGTGGACGGGAGAGAGTTCCTCTTAGTTGATGATGGAGTTGGATCGGATCGTTTTTTGGTAATACTTTAATTTATTCTCAAATGGTAGTGTTTCTTTGGGTAACAAATCTTCTTGTTACAAGATTCTAAACAAATACAGCAAATACAGCAAAAACTAGTCAAACCAGTTTTTTTATCTTTCATTTTATTATTATTATTATTATTATTTACTAAAGCTGGCAAAGAGATTTGAACTTGGGAATTTTGCAATTACTTAATCGATTCTTAGCTTGTTCATAGTGATACCTGCTTTATTTACATGAACAGCTCAGGCCAATAGAATGGTAAGCGCCACCTCCATATCGAAATTACGCTTTTAGGTGAAATGGGTTGGGATAGGATCACAGGATAGTATGTAAGTGGTTGATTTTCTGAAGCTCCTTGCAATTCTTTTTGAGATAATGCTTTATTTTTCTTCTTCTTCTCATTTTCTTTTTGGTTCTTTGCCTATCTAATTACATATAAGACTCATTTCTTTCTGTTGCAAACAGTATCTTGCTTTGCTACATTCACCTAACACATTCATTCTTTGCAGATATTTGGAACATTAGAAAATCTGCAGAAGCTGTGTTGTGGAAATACAGTTTACACGTGATACGTGGCTGTTTATTTCATTACACTCAGTGTATTTGGAGGAAAGTGCAAGAGTTAGGATTATCTACTGCGTACAAGAAAAAACAGGAAGTGAGGAAATGGATACGTCGAGCTGCTGCCCTCCCATTAGTACCTGTAGAGAGTGTAGGAGATGTATTCATTTATCTACAAGAAAATGCACCGGACGTTATCAATAAAAAAGAATTCCATGATTATTTGGTGGAAACATGGGTTGATGAATCGGACGCAATTTTTTCACCGTGAGTATTTATGTATTATCTTCTTCTTTAATATAAAACCTTTACACTTAATTAGCGTGTGTAGAACCTAGTATATAGCAAGAATATTGTAACAGTTTCGGTATTTGCAATACAACATTTGCGACTAGTGAAAATTCGGGAAATACAATAGAAGAAAAGATAAATAATGTTTCTAAATTGCTCTATTTTATATGTATTTTTAAATTATCTATTATTGCGGTTTCATTTTTTAAAAACTGAATAGGTGTTTTTATCCCGTGGTAAAAATCAAATTAGGCAGCTCAAGTTATAATATTATGTTTGTACATTGATCTTTTCTCAATTTTATTTGATGATATTCATCGTTTGGGTGTGTTTATTTCAGCGACATATGGAACCACTTCAATAATGATGGTCCTAGGACAACGAATCATGTGGAAGGATGGCATTCGAAATTCAACAAAAGACTCGCAAAGGAACATCCAAATATCTTCGTCTTTCTAGAACTGACGAAACAAGAGCAAACTGAAAATGAAATTGCAATGAAAATGTTGGAAGTGGTAAATACGTCAAGGAAACAAAATCCGTATTATAGGCGGCTGAATGAGAGGATTCAAACTCTTAAACAGAGACTAGTGTCTCGAGAGATAGATCTTTTCCAATACGTAGATGCAGTATCATATTGTTTTCATCTAGGTACGTGACATTTGAATTTTCTGACTGAAAGTTTCTGCCTGTATCGTAACTAGCAAAATTAATACTGATAGGGATGTATGATTCAGCATGCGAATGATTGTGTACCTCATATTTAATTCTATTCCATCTATAAATCGTGCTGTATAGTATTTTTTTTTTGTCTTGCCTTTGTTCCTCTTATCATTAGTATATTGGTGGTACACTGTAGCAATTTAACGCAGTTAATAAGGTATTTCTTGATAAGCCTGCTTAAAATAAAAGGAAAGCCCTAGCAAACCACTAGGTACGTAGAATTGAATACATTTTCTGTAAATATAATAAACTTTTTATAAGAACATTCATCACAAGGGAAAATATAACCTTTAATTTTTGTTTTCCCTTATGAAATTGTAGATTCTCTTAATCAGTTCGTTAAGTTCCCTTTCAAATGTACTAAAGTTTTTATTATTATTATTATTATTATTATTATTATTATTATTATTATTATTATTATTATTATTATTATTATTATTAATTTTAGGATCTGCATAGTGAAGGAACTGCAACCGTGAAGTGAGAAGAATTCAAGAAAAGTAATGGACTGCGAAAGATTTTGATGGATACCATGATCAATGATATGTACTTGTATGTATGATTTTCAATAAATCCCATACAAAATTTATTTAAATTATATGGTATGTTTGAATTGCATTACAACGTCAACTTATTTACATTACCATATCCGCCGAAAATATAAAAAATAAACCACATTATGTATTAGAAAGTACACATTACTGATAATAAAAGGGAGGCTAGTTCGAGTTTTACTTATCGTCGTTGTGCACGAAATTGTTTCAATAAATCAAGGAAATTCTTTCCCTGACTCTCAAGGAAAAATCCCTCAAACAGGTCAAGATTTCCCTTACTCCATTTTCGGGGAAAGGGGATTCGGCCAAACGGGATATCCCGTTTCGCCGAAGATAAGATTTGATAAGAGTTTTGATCTAAATAGCTGTAAGGTCGTTTGGAGAAACGGGATTCGGCCAAACGGGACTACACGCATTAAATTTAGGTTACAAATATGCATAATTGCAATTATTATGAATATTTATTCAAAGTAGTTTACCTTCTATTAAAAAAAAACAGTATTATACACAAAACGTAGAACATATACTTGTTAAAAATTAGGTACAAAGTTGAATGAGACAAGTAAGCAATTAGAAACACAAGTATACAATTTTCCGTAACTCGTAATTTGTCACCTTAAAACAAATCTAAAATCGAGTTTCCTTCCTGTTGGCCTCCAGAACTTTTTCGTGGTAAATCATCCATTAGCAGAATGATGTCCACCCTTCAGCCAAGAAATAACTAGCTCGTTTACTTGGAGCTTGTTCAACAGTGGGTCATTAACATTGATGAACTACAAGTTAGACAATGTTTGAGCACTTAGTCTATTTCTAATATCAGTCACCTGTAAATGCATAAGGAAAAATCCCCGTTCACACTCTGCGGTAGAAATTCGTAATACTTCTAATTGGTGATACTTTCTGCAACTCATCAGAGACAACCTTCTTGCTAGACTTATAATTCCGGAAGTCTGATAAGGATTTTTCTCAGTCAGTTTTGAAATACTCAGAAAGAAGTATCACCTCTCTATCACCATACAACATATTTTCCATAGTATCAGTGGGCCATGTTGACTCATGGAGAACAGAAACTTGATCTATCACACTTTTGGTAGGGAATCTTGCACATAAATTATCAATTAAAGTCTGATAAAATGATGATTTCTTATTTGTTTATAAATTTAATTTTTGTAATTATACATCAAGGCTTGATGTTATTATCAAGTTCCCCCCTAGAAAACACAAAGCGAACTAGGTTCTGGGGAAATATTCAGAGGTGCCTAGGAATTTAACCCCTTTCCCCTTTCAATTACCACACTGACTCTGTCCCCACTCATGTGTACTAGGGTTGCAAAAGAAACAAGAATTGTAGGCTATCTCATCTCTAAAAGGTGTCGTGAAAGTGATGTTTCGTCTCGGAAAGTGTATCTGTTTTTATTAGAAGTGCTCTGTCTAATTTCATATCTCATTTCAAAAATTCGACGTCTCGTCTTGTCGGCAACCCTAGACGGAGATCAGTAGGAGAATATGCACTGGAAAAAATTTTCTGTAATTTACATTACCAAATATCAATGTAAAATCATTTACTCTTCATATTGTAAGTTTTTATACATTTCCTTAGATTAAATTACAAAATTTGCTGTACTTTTATTTTTACAAATTTACAGTAAATTTATAAGAAAATATTATATTTTTATTGATAAAAATGTAATTTTACACCATTTCATATTAGTAATTTTACTTTAAAGATGTAAGTTGATTTACATAGAGGTGTGGCAAATAGATTGCCAACGTTTCTTGTAAATTTACCTACTATTTTTTTTTAACAGTGTGGGTGGTGGCTTTCTTATGAATAATGGGAGAAATAGTCATTCCTATATCTTGTATATTTGCACGATTTATTTTTATCTGCAAGCAGAACATTTTAAGATGTATACGAGAACGTGTTATTTGGCACACTGTACATTTTTCCTAAAACAATAGCTCATTCTATATTATCTTATGACTTGAAATGAATGGTGAAAAGAAAGAAAAAAAAAAGGATGAATGCATTTTCTTAGAATTATTATATCTGCAATGAGTAACACAATTAGATAACCTGCTTGCTTTGAATGAATTGAAATGCATTTGGTTACAGCAGGAAGAGAATTTAAAAACAAAAAAAAAGTTTTAGTGCTAAAAAGCAAGTACAAATTTGTTTCACATTTTTATGACTCTAGAAATGTTTCAACATATACAACTCAGTCTCTTATTAAGAAATGGAAAAACCGTAATACGACTTCCTTATGTTGACATTATTTTGTTTCCCCTTTTTTTTTAGTAGAATGTGTGAGTATGTGGAAGAGAAAATCTCAGGAGGAAATGAAATGTTTGTATCCGATTTTAATTTATGTTACGTTGTTACGTGTAACAAGTATGATTAACAACCCAGCTTCCACACTTAACACACATTTAGTATATATAGCCTATCACAAATGCAAATCTCAGTGCAAGGAAATTGCAATTAAAACTGAAGATATTTGTCAAAGTCTTTTAAGATTATGTCTCTTTTTCTTTTTATCTGTCTTTTGTTTCGGTTTCCAGGATGTTATTTCCGGGTCTTATATCATTGAATACTTAATACACGCAATATTATACTCATATATTTTGTTCATTTAATTAGACACTTGTAACTAACGAGTTTTCTGAGTAGATATATAATTTTGTCCTCTGTCCCATGTGGTAGAATATATTCGTATTTTTTATATGTATTATAACGGAATTATGACTATAATGTATACTTAAAAAAAAAAAAAGATATACAATTGATCTCCAAAACGAAAAGTCATATCAAGCCCCATTTAACAAGCAAACATGAACGGAATGAATTTCAGTGGGACTTCTTTAGACGAGGAGTAATAATATTACAAAGATTATGGAAATGCATATAGGTCTACTGGTGGAAGAACACTCAGTAAGATTCACAGACTTGGCCCAAAGTCGATACAAAGAAGAAACTGGTTGTTATGTTGAACCCAGCATTGCATCCTGGGACATCGCGAACATATTTTTCATAGTATTAAGAAGCATGCAGTTCTGATATCGTAACACCACGTGCGACAATACACCTACTGTTTGGGCGGGTAGTTGGTCATATAGACGCTGAATGTCTGTATGAGGTTTCTTATCGTAGCTAGCAATTGTAGCTGCCAGAACTCGGTTGTGGTTAGGTACAATTCCACCTTGTCCCATACCAGCTTAAGTTCGGAGCCTTAACAAGTCACAGTGGACAGCGACTCGTATATCACACACAGCTATCCTAGGGCCCTGGGCACACGTATTATCTGGCTGGAAGATAGGAACACGTGAAGTTTCCTCTGAAGGAAGACCAGAGGCTAGCAGGACTTGTAGCTTATTGCCTCCATATCAGAATGACAGGTGTTCTTTCTATATAATAAGTGGAAATACATTTTTCCCTATTCACTAGCATTACCCACGAGACGAAAGTCGAGGTAAGAAGTATATTTTAAAATTCGAAACACTTTTTCGAGGCACTTTTTTCGACACCAGACATTTTTCGAAACTCGTGGGCAATGCTAGTTCAGCGAAATCTTAGATCTGTTTTAATATTAATTATTCAGAATATAAAAATTATAAAGTGATAACGTGATAAATTGAGAAATTAATTGTATGAAGACAATGAAGAGCATTTATCAACGTTGAAAGGTACGCAAGTCATTACACAATATACTCCAAAAATAAGTGTGGTTTGAATGTTGTTGTATTACACCACTCGTGGAGTTCTCGTGACGTGGAAGGATTTCGATATATTTAAAAAAAAAAAAAAATCAGGGCAGAAATTTTGTACGTAAATTTACAACATGAGACTTGAAAATATTCGAGACGCGAAGCGATTTCTACAAATTTAATGAGACGAGACAAGAAAACTTTATGAGATTATGTCATTATAGCATCTCTTCTCATGGACAACGCTTACACTACTGTTCACTTACTCGTCTATGCACAAGCACACTGCACTACTTCATTGCTGATTACAACTGAATTCCATTCGCCTTGCCTTTTCAGTCTTCTGGCATAGAAACGTATGCACTAACTTCATAGAAATATATGAGCCAAGACCTCTCCCAGTTTCCTTAGGAACAAACATTTGTTCTCTTTTGGTAATCGAACCTACGCAAAGCGAAGCGTAAAGATCGATAGATTATAGAAGAAATATTTATTCCCAGGAATATTTCTGTAAATTATGATGCGTGCAAATTAGTTTAAAAATTTATTGTTCCTTATATATATAAGGCAATATTTAGGTGGATGCAGCGGTGCACGTGCACCCCCTTCCTCTTCGTTGTAAATGTACACTATCTAAAATGAGATGCTAACAATGAAAATAGCAAAACTTTCCCAAACTTGCTGCCGTCATGCTTCCGTTTGGGGCTCAAAGAAAGCAGTGTTGCAAAAGCAATAGTTAAAGTCGATTTTCTATAGGTAGAAGGAAAAAGATTCACCAACACTTCTCAAGTAGCAAAGAAAATAGAACCCAGGAGGAGATAACATTTTTTTTCCTGCACGCCAGTTGCGCCCTCTTTAAAACAGCTCCCTCCAATCTATACATCAATGTTGTCAGGAGCAAAGATTGTCACATGTCACTTTCATGAGTTTCAGTGTAATTGGTTATTTTTGTTGTTATGCTATTGGTGCACACTCCCCGTCAGAAAATCCTGGATCCAGCTCTCTCTCTCTCTCTCTCTCTCTCTCTCACCACTGTTAGAGAGACCCCAAACCACGCATACAGATATATACATTGTGAAATTCTGGTGGAATCTCTAAGGTTTAACTTCCATCCTACATAAATATCTTGCCGGGACTTTCATCCTAAACAATTTTCCTAACTCCGGTAAAAAATCAAATATTGTCGCTACAATATAAGGGAAGGAAATTTGATGTGACGTCCACTCAAAAGCCGTCATTGATTGACTCAGGAAACTTCTTAAAATGTTGTTAAATTAATGTTGTTGTGAGTACTGTAGAAGAGAGCGACCGTTAATTTCAACCACGAACTGTAGATACAAGTAATTCTCTAATTCGAATAAAAATCACGATTGATGTTTTATAATAAAAATGGGAGTACTTTTACGAAGATTTCAACGAAATATGTAATTTACAATCATGGGGTCGTTTCCTCATCATTTATCGATTCCAAGCAGCATTAAAAACGACTGGGAATTCTCAGGGGGGAAAATTCACGTTATATTCTACCAAAATCGAACGATTTTATTTTAGGAAAGCTATAGTGTAAGTTTTTTTTTTTTTTTTTTTTTTTAATATTGAGTCTGTGGGGAGAAAATGAGTGTAGACTGACTCTGATTTTTTTCAACCCTTCAACTCCAAACACTGGGAATTGTGTGATAGTTTAATAAAAATACACACCATATTGTGTTAAAATGGAATAATTTTTATGTAGATAATAGTGGAATATATATATATATATATATATCGGGATGGGGGAGAGGCGAGTTCAGTCTGTCGCGCTAGACCCAATTAGAGGAGATGATTGCAAAGCCTCAAAAAATATGCACAATCATGTATCAAGATAGGTTTTATTTCTTTACGAAAGTAATCTTGGAACTTCTAAAACAATGGTGGCAGGGGAAGTATTCACCGTGCGTTATGGGGCTAAATTCATCATTCAATTCTGAATTCATTGGTTTTAATCTCAAGCACTGAGGACTGTAGAAAGTACACAAAGAAAATGTACATAGAATTCTATCAAAATCGAGTAAAGTTATCGTGAAACTTTAAAAAAAAAAAAATCTAGGGAGTCAGTAATTGTTCTCAATGGAGCTTTAATCTCTTTAGCTCCATTGAGAGGGGATGATTCGGAAGGCTGAAAAAAATACGAAACACATTTCAACAAAATTAAACTTTCTTTTTTACACAAATTATCGTGGGACATACTTTTTTTTAATACCCTTACATTCTTGAGAGATTTTAAGATCAAGTAGAGAATTGGAGTTCCCTAAGTAAACGGCACGCTACGCTTTATCAAAATCGAACCTTTTTTTTTTAGTACTCTATTCTACAAATTTGTTGTGTATTCATGTGTTTAAATATGCAAATGGAGTAGCTTTGATCCCCCTTTGATCCGTAATTCTTCATGAATTGCATCCAGCAGGGCCATCTTAACACGTAGATCCGATAGTCATTTGCTTAAGGGCTCTACGAGCAGAATTACATGTATTACGTGTAAATTTTATGAGTGAGAGTCTGAGTATACTAGCTTGTCCAGGGGCCTATAATGTTGTTAAGACGCACTGTTAGTACCTCAAATAATAAGCTTAAAATTGCTAAGTGCGAGAGGTCCCGGGTTCGATTCCGGTGGGGCACTCTGTCGAAACAGTGTAAAAATCTTGTTCAGGCTAGACATCCTGAATGAGGTTTTTCTCGTTCACATCAGGCAAATGTCGAAATGATATCTAACTTATAGGTCCCAGGCCGCTTCCTTCCGTCCCCAATCATTTCTTCTTCCCCTTTCCCCAGATAGTGTGCTCGCCGAGGGACGTCATCCCTCATAAGTGACGGACTAAATGGCCGTAGATGCCGAAAGCTCAGAAATCTAAATCTTAAATAAGCTTAATTCGGAAGATTATTGAAAAGTATATACAAAGGTAGGTTTTTGGGTAGGTTAAAATTAGGTAGGTTTTTCAGAGTTATCGTGAAACACACAAATGCCGATCAAATCAAATGTTAGAAGCACGCTTCACTTAATTTCTTAGTTTCCATCCCAGTTGAACTAAGCTTGATCATTTATGATACTGTAAACTTGTAATTCCTTACTTGTACTTTGTTTTTCTTTCTTTTTAAGGATAGCCTAGCTATCTGATATGAATAAATTATACTGTATCCATTTTAAAGAGTCCAAGATTAGATTAGGTATCCGTCTGTCCATTAGATATCCACCAACCGCCTTCTGTAAATGCATCTAAATTTAAATCTGATCTGTATATGGCCAATCTTTTAAACAGTAATGCATAAGACTACAGTTTATAGTGGACAATAGACTGATTTCCTTCTTATTTAATATTTTATAATTATAAGATCATAGCACCTATACAATAGCTTCCTATGATTTTCTTTTCGCATTCACATTGTAGTGAAGAGTGTAATATGCGTAGGCTTCCTTTCAGTGACATCTGGAGACTGAAACAGCTGTGTCGCCTCAGAGGTCTTCGGAGGTCAATCCGTGAGAAAATTCTGCTATGTTCAAACAGTTTTTTTTCTTCCTGGTCTTCTCTTCCAACATAGCCTAGGAAGCTTTTTTTTTTTTCCTTTCTTTCCTTTAACTGTTTACTGATGTGACGTCTGCTCTATTTCTTTTTTAAAACAGTACTGAAACAAAGGACGGAAATGTGTCCTATATTAGCGCACAAATTTTTCACATTGTGTTTAAAATACTTTTTCAAAATAAACATGATGCAATGAATACATTAAAAATAATTAAATCTACGCAGTAATGAAAAAAAAAAATCCAGAGCAAATGTTTTAAGTATCGTGCTCCTGAACAAAATTCGTAATTCTCATTCACAACCTTGAATTTTGTACTGATTATACTGAGTGTCGTATTTTTGGTTTAGAAGACGACAGAGCACTTTTTGAGTAGTGAACCGGAAGGGAACAGCAAAGTCTGGTCCAAAAAGTCAGAATTAATGGCATTGATAGTCAATAAATGCGTATCATTTAATTGAATGTGCACCAATATGACCAAGCATAGCTCTTCGAGGGGTATAGCGTGATGAATTTTAATTTTAGTTATGACGTCACAATGTACACTTCCCGATTTCTGGCTTAGAATTTTTAAAAACTGGAAGATGATTTTTAATTTATTTCACGGTATTTCAATCGAAGAAATTTGCCCAACTCACTCACTCTATGGATTAAGAAATTCGAAGTATCATAGTCCTTATCTATCCATTGGCTCCATAATTTAGTATACTTTTACCCCAGGCCCGCAATCGACGAAACGGCTCAGACCTTATCAATCACAAATCAATCGAATCAGGGTTATTACTATAGTGCTGCCAAAATATCTTGAGCCGTGGCAAAAATGTGAACTAAAGCTCACAGCCCCGACACACCCACGCGTTGAGCCAATAAGGGCTCAAGCTGTTGCTAAGCGAGAGAGTTTTAACGAAAGGGAGTGGAATTCCTTCAGCCGATAGCAGTGTTCGGAACGGAAGACTAGGTGTCAAGTCAATGTGGTATATTTATAGTAATTTCTCATCTTCTTCCTGACCAAACCTAAATGCCTTTTCCCAGAGACTTTCCATCTAACTCTCTAAGCAAACAATGTGATTTCAAAAAAAGGGGAGAGGGTCTCTTGTCGAACCATAAATAATAAAACAAATAACAAGGTTTGTTAATTAAAATAATTATATAATAGGGTATAAAAAGATATTCTAATAAAAAGTTAAATTATAATAATCTTTGAAAAAATTAAAACCTATGCATTTATGAAATTCACTATAAAGGGGAAACTTTTGGGGGGGGGTTGGATAAAAGGAAGAAATATCTAAGTTTAACGTCTCACAATTATGTTCTTTAGGCTAAAGGAGACGATGTTTAAGGCAAGTGAATGATAATGGAAAAATTGGTGGAACGAGAAAGTGAGAGGAAACGGGAATACCCCGAAAAACCCACTCACACGATGTTGTCCACAAAAAAAAAAAAAAAAAAACAAAGAAATGGGGTTAAGACTAAAACCATGTGATCAGTTATAATTCATTATTGCGAACCACTTCCCTGAAATCCAGATAAACATTAGCCCTCAACCTTAAGAAGAGTGCCCAACGCTTTTAATCTTAGTACCATTTCTTAATTTTACCCAACAACAAAATTGTAGTGCATTTTTTAAAATTATCTTTTTATTCATTTATACTATGACCACCTCTAGTCGAAAATATCCAAAATAGATCGTTGACGAAGCCACTGAAAGGTAAGGCATAGCACTAATAACTTTCGCGTAAATAATAATAGTAAATAGCCTTGATGTTCAATGGGACACTAAATGTAATTCAACCAACCAACCTGAGACAGCAAAGTCAGACGTGCAAAAACAACTAGGAAGATAGAAGGCGCTAATTCTGAATCTGAACACTATTTCGAGCCGCGTTTGGCTCAGTGGCAGAAGGTTCATCCCTAGTGCGTGGGGTTCCTAGTCCGATTCCAGTTCTCACAAAATGTGCTTTGTAGTGGACAAACACCGTATGCGTAGCTTTTCTCGGGTTTCTCCCTGTAAGTTTCTTAATTCTACATTTCGTTTTTATTATCATCTTCATCACCGTCTTCCTTACCCTCGATGCATAATCGCCGAACGTTAAACTAAAAATAAATAAATAAATAAGAAATTTTCTGTCTGAAGTCCGTTACCTTTTTCGACGTATTGGAGTCTACAAATGTTAATTTTGCATCGGGCTTACTAATCTCAACAGGGTTCTCGCTCTCTCGGAGTCAGCCTCACTAACTCATGTTGGGGCTCGAGCTCATTAATTTCACTGCGGTTTGCTCTCTTTGGAGCTAAAACTCACCTATTTCATTCGACTCACACTCAGTAACCTCGCCGGAGCTCGGGTTCGCTACCCTTAATTATTGAATTATAGAATTATTGAATTATTCAATTATTCAATTATTGAACCCGAGTCGTATTGAGCGCGAGTACCAGACTTGCAAGCTCCGGGCTTTCAAGTTTGGTAAACTTTGTTACTGACACCAGTAGTGACAGAATAAAGCAACTTAAAATCTATTTTCCTAACAGTACGGATTAAAAAATTGAAAATAAAAAGAAGGAAAGAGATAATCTGAAAAGGAACATCTATGGCTAGTTGCCTATAAAGTCACCACATGATAGACTTTGATTTTAGAAAAAAAAAAGAGGAGAAGAAGATGATTTCCTTAGATTTCATTAAAAAAAATCTACTCGAGAAATCTCTTAATGGCATATCAAGAAAATGTGGTTTATAAACTAAGCTTTTACAACACCAGTTACGGAATTATGAAGTTTGTTTCTTCCTAAAAACCTGCACGAGCCATCCACTTCAGATCTGAGTCTACAATATCACACTCTATCGCAGCTTCAACACCGAAGATGTCCTCTGATGATAATTCAACTTCTGAAGGATTTAAACCTGATCAACATAGTACACATGCTCCGCACCTACCTGCCAAAGCTGAATGCCGCCGCAGATCTCCTCAGCAAATTCACCATCCCCACGGATTTCTTCTTTGAACTATTAAGAGACCTCATCCTGGCGAAATTAAAATACCGCTAATTTTACAGTAATTATGTGGTATCTTCAAATAGATAAAAGATAATCGAAATGTGGAACAAAAGCGCCCTAGACAATATCATTTTACATGAGATACCGTTATCACGACTCACTTATCTGCTTTCGATTTCGAGCCATTTTGAAAATCGGCATTTATTTTTGCGTTTCTAAACGGCTGAAAACGGAAAGCCACTAGGTGACTTGTGATAACAGCACCTCACGCAAAATAATGTTGTCTAGGGTGCTCAAAATTAGCGGTATTTTAATTTCGCCGGGATGAGGCCTCTTAATCGTGCAGTCAAGAAGCCTTTTCAGCACTTTAGCGCTTCATTTTCCTTGTTTTATTTTGTATTATTCTGTATTTTTGTATTTTGTAATACAGTAAAACCCGTCTTCAACGGACCCTTTATTAAACGGAAAACTGTCTTAAACGGAAATATTTCACGGTCCCATGAATTTTGGAGAACAAAACGTGTAAAACTCCCTTCATTAAGCGGAAACTGTGTTACGCGGACAACGGAAAGAAAAATAAACATTTAACGGAAAATTCTGAGTTCCGGACTACAGCGTTTAAAAGATGTTTAGACATTCTGTGAGACATATACATTACACTGTCTGCGATAAAATGTTCGTTCTTTTGTTAAATATTTCTGGACAGTGTTGACCTTCCCCAACCACTACTCATATTGACCCCCACAAATTGTCCTTAATCCCCGCAACTTAATCAAGAATCATACGGAATGTCGGAAAGAAGAAAACGAGATATAGGAAGAAGAGGAATAGGATACCGAGTTCCAAAAAGAGTGTAGAATAAATACATATCAAGATTCTCTCAGAAGTTTAAAGGAACTGCAAAAATTTGCCTTACGAAAAAATGATTCTGATTCACTTAGTATAATTTCTCAGGCTATAGTGTATGCGGAAAGTCAAGCAGCCAAGCAACAATGTACACAGAAAACCCTGCTTGGCTATTAGAAAAATAAAGAAAACGTGTGCACAGCATATTTTGTATTCATTTTAATTTTTTTGTGTATTTATTCGTAGAAGAAAGAAGTACTGTAATCGAACAATGTACGTACAGCAATATATTTTTCCCAGTATGCTCCTTTATAAGCATGTATTTTTTTAAAAAAAGGAAAGGAAAGGTCTACCTCCACTAAGCGGAAACCTGACTTTAACGGAAATTTTTGCAAGTCCCGATGGATTCCGCTAAAGACAGGTTTC
This sequence comes from Thermobia domestica, assembly GCF_964235325.1. NCBI lineage: Eukaryota > Metazoa > Arthropoda > Insecta > Zygentoma > Lepismatidae > Thermobia > Thermobia domestica. The sequence continues at coordinate 105,766,520 of NC_137455.1, forward strand.
ACTGTATTTTTATTGTACCCAGCCAAATACATCAATAAATAAATAAATCGTGTTACCCATCTCCAAATGAAACTACAGATAAATGAATACTTATGTCCCAAGAGAAGGCGTTACCTCCTGCGGCCCGCCCATCTTCAGAAATGGGAATGAAATCGCACTTTAAAAAAATAGGGGTCAAAAAAGATAACGTATTCGGGCAAAAGAGGATATTGTGGTGCTATTCTCACTTTTTAACAACCGGTTCTATATATACATAGAGAGAGGGAGAGATTAGATGGATAGGTAGATAGACAGATATAACTTTCTTAGGTGAACAAACGAAACAAGGTAAACAAAAGCAATTTTTTTACTGGATACCACAAGTGATAAGTAGAGACCTACACACCATCTTAATATAAGGTAGTGTGACGAAATTCGGTAGCACAGTGAGTATCTTGAAGACGAATTATCCAAGATAGAAGGTTGTCAAAAAGTATAGGTAAGACTTTAATCTAGCAATGGATCAATAATTGTAGATGTGCGTTCCAAATATAAATAACCCTCACAACTACCCTCATGTGATCCCAGTTCTCATTCTTGATATCTGAGCGTTTGAGATTGAGAAGTAAACGCTTATACCTTGTTCTGACAGTGAGTGATCATATTTGTAACCCTATAACTGTAAGAATTTCTAAAAGCAAAGATAGTTAAACTAAAATTTACTTTTCCTGGGTATAACTGGGTAAAAATTTACTGTTATGCCTGCACACAACAAGCGATTCTGCGAACTCGAAATGTTTTAACAACCGGTTCTAGCGAACCGGTGCGAACCGGCTGAATAGTACAGTTACTAAATAATGCATAGCGAAGCAAGGAGCAAAATTAGCACGTAATATCCACCCACATGTATCTAATAAATATTATATTCAACATCTAATAGACATCCTTTGTTAGCAAGAGCACATATGCACAATACATTGAACAAACCAATCCCATACACATCAATGTAACACGTATATACTAGAGAGATACCCTTGCGATTCAGATGCAAACAATGCTTTTCCAACTACAGCTAGTAAACTTAGCATCTGAAGTCCGTTGACATTGTTTCTCCTATGATTGTTTCAGTTACTACAGCGGCAATCAACATGTTGGATATGTGTCGTATCAGTATATACATAACTGTTCACTAAGGATCAGTATTGCATCTCATTAATGCATAATTTAACGGATGTTAAACAACACGTGTGACAGTTAATAGACAGCGAATAGATTATTGTTATAGTAATATATTCAGAAGTTATTATGATTTCCATCTGAATTTATGTAATACTTTAATCAATATATAATTATTATGTAATGTCTTTTTATACATGAATATGTAACTTTATTCTAATAAAAATTAGTGAAAGTCATAATGCAATATAATATAAAGTGTTCCTCTTCGATTCCGCTTCCTAACACTGTTTATATAATTATGTTAATTTCAAGGTAACAAAATGTTTTTTAGTAATACTGGTCGGTTGAATTGAATCCAAAGTCACAAGAGTCTGTAATGGAGAGTGTCGTGTCTCTTCATCGTACGGGATTCTCCTGTTTGCTATCAATGTCTTCATTCTACCAGTTCTTTTATTATCATGTACTTTCATTTAGCATCTGTTTCTGACGTCTTGCTTCGCAATTGGAGGTTCCAGTTCAAATCCAGTGATCAGTCATCTTGATTCAAATTCTTCCATGGTTTTCCATAAGACACTACATTATTGATATAAAAAAAAAACTACAAGTTTAATATGTCCCCATCAGTCCAGCTTCATTAACGTTGTTTACATTGAACTATTGTGCTATTCTTTTTAAAAAAAAGAAAAGAAAATTAATAAAAGTTTCAAAGACCTGAAATATGTAATGAAAATGATTTTTGTTTCATGTTAAGTGGAAAATTTTAATCCAAACTAACTTACTCTAAAGTGGAATACCTAGTTGGTCAGTTTGGAAAAAATGAAAACAAAATGAAATTTTTTTGAGCCTAACGCCCCACAATTGTGTTCTTTAGGCTGAGAGAGACGATGATTAAGGCAAGTGAATGATTATGAAAGAATTGATGGAATGGCAAAATGTGGGAGCCAGAATATGGGAATACCCCGACAAAATCCACGGACACGATGTTGTCCACCACAAACTTACTTGGTCGGGGATCGAACCAGGGACCCCACTTGATCAATTTGGAGCTTAAAATCCCATTTCAGGGCAAAGATAATATAAGATGTGGGCCTATAATTTAACGTGAAATCCGGATCACATGAGGTTTCATGATAATTGATGATTCCAGGTCTCTCGAATGGGAGGGATGATGATCATATAACCCTGAAGTATTTTAGCGTCTCGTGTATATATATATATATGCATGTATGTATGTATAAGAAATTTTTAGAAATTCGCCCACTTGGTTTGGTTGGTTGGATTGGAGCCCAGCGTTGCTGTCATCACAGAGGTTATATGATCTAAGGTGGGATCTGAATCACGAGCTCCCATCAGCAATTGAACCTGGGTCCTCTTCGCGGAAAACGCGTAAGCTAATCATAATAGTCACGAGGGAGCTCTGGCCTACCAAAAGATGCTAAGATTTTTCTATATTACCACTGCTAGAGGTAAAGGCACCAAGTTTGAAATTTGTCGCCCTTCTGGTTCAGATAAAAGGAATCTGAAAGCAATTTGCTGGAATGTGATACAGTGTGACACAGGCTGTGGGGACGCGCTTCGTTTAATCCATAGATATAGCACTTGAGCCACCGAATATGAGTGTGTTCTCTCTCTCTCTCTCTCTTTTTTTTTTTTTTTTTTTTTTTTTTTTTTAACTACGAACATGTGTGAATCTTGCACGAATTTAATGCGGATGAAACAAGTGGTAAGGCTGGTGAGTGGGGATGAAAAACTGTTGACACGTAGGAGTTAATTAATTACTTCTACAAATTAAAAATACGTATTCTTAGGTATTTTTCTTCTCTATTGTTGGCATTGCAATCGAATATATACATCAATATATCTACATCAATATTGTTTCCTGCTTTTCCACTAACCTTAGAATCAGTGATGATTTCAGATTATTTTCCTCGGGACTTTCAATACACAACATGGTACTGCAAATATGCTGGTTTTCTATGTTCAGCACGACCGGAGATATGTTCCAAAGGAGAATTTCAGAGCTCTGGAGGGAATTTTACTCCAGACCACCCCTTGAAACCATCATTGCTTAAAATTGTCTTTGTATCAAGAGTATCACGGGTACCATACTCAGATCGATATTTTAATGGTTATTTGACAACAAGGAATAAAGATAGATCTGTATGAGAGCACAAGATTGATACGCATCGAAACGAAAACGTCTGATTTTCTTGTGCGTCATTTCAATGTATAGGTAGGTACTCATGCCAGCTATGGACACAGAATTACAACTATTTAAAAAAATGGAGCATCCCAGTGAACACCCAGTATCCATATAATAAATGTTATTTGATTTCCTATGGCCAGTGATAACTTCAGAAGTAGCCCGCTGGTAATCTCCCCTGCGGAGTCATATATCTGATTTTGATCAATGTCGATTACCAATATTTTTCCAGTACTACTTTCATCCTTGTGTATCACAAGTCCCCCAGGAGAAATCTGAAATTATCATTGCCTGTCATTTCTGTAATAAATAGCTAAAATTTGATTTTGAAAACAGAGATCAAAATCAAGAGGAAATAAGATTGAACTAATATATCCTGTTTTTTAATAATAGGATTACCATTCTCTGAAGTGCCAAAATGCTGACACTTCCATTTGGCTAAATCGTTATAATTGCAAACATTAGTTTTCAATACAAGATTGATAAGATTTTTTCTTTCATTTTCAATCTTTGTGAAAAAATATATTAAAACATATGAAAAATAATTAAACAAGAGTAAGCCTATTTACACACCATCAAATTGACTTTGCTTATTCACATATTTCAGTAGGTCTGATAATCTTTTATCTATTCCTTCTTTAAATATAGTGGCCCAGCGTAGCGTACTCGCTAACGCTCTCGCTTTCGGTGCCATCGGTCCCTGGTTCAATTCCCGGTGGAGGCACTCATTCAAAAAAGTGTAGAAAGCTTTTTCAGGCCAGCAATCCTGAATGAGGTTTTATTGGGTTTTTCCGGGGTGGTACCTAACTTATTGGTCCCAGGTCGCTTTCCCAATCCTTGCTTCCTTCCCTTATGATCGCCGACGGACGTCATCCTCATACGTGACGGGTTAAATGGCCATAGATGCCGAAAGTCCAGAAATCTAAATCCTAAATCCTAAATCTTAATTCTTCTTTGAATACAAATAGCCAAACATAGCTTTATATGTAAAATATCTTATATTGAACTGACAGTAACTTGAGCTTAGAAAATAAAAACAAATCAGGTAATTTTGGAAAATGTAGCCAGATGGGAAATTTCTACTCTCAAAATGCGGATATGTCCGTAAAAATGCTGACATAATGGTAACTCCATTTAATAAGGAATAGGTAAGTCGATGGATTGTACCAATTAATCTCCGAGAATTTGTATATACAACTCTATTAGCATATATTCGTATACAATACGCATATATATGTTTTACAGTACGTGACATGTAACTGACAAATTGCACTCTTTAACATTTTCTATATCTACTGGGAACTTAATTAAGAGAAAAGGGAAAAACGAAAGATAAGTGTTGTAAAATTGAACAAAATTTCCTTTTGTATATATACAAGAGGTAAATGATGTGAGTATACGTATTTATTATAAGGAACTTTCACCCTGCACTTTCACTGAACCATCTTAATTGGCCATATGCATGCACTGAAAGTATTATTGTTATATATGTACGGGAAGAAGCAGAAAGTATCAACGACCTCTGATGGTTGCAGTCTATCTCACTGTCAGAACAAAATATTGACGAATTGAAATGAGAAAAAAACGTGAGATTGTCATGAATTCCCCAGAATAAGGACTTTTTCCTTAAAGAAAGATAATGGAGGAGACCATGTCAATAAAATTCGCATATACGTATCCAGCATTATAAAGTTTTCATTCGTTAACTTTGCGAACTCTTACCAGCTGTTAAGCTGATATTATCTTTATCAAGCTCGTGACCGGAAAATCACAGGACCTGATTCGAAGCTTGGATCGTACGAAAGTATAGGTATCTGTCAAGAAATCTTGTGCTTTTAGGCAAAGAGAAAATTTTAGGAATAGCACACTAAAAATAACGTGTTAGATAAAGCAAGTAATTTTCGAACTATTAAGGGTCCAATATTCTAACAAGGGGGCTGCGGTGGCTCTGTGGTAGAATTCACCTCTGGTGCATGGGATCCCGGGTTCAAACCCTGCTTCCGCCAAGTGAACTTTGTGGTGGACAAACACCGTGTGCGTGGGTTTCCTCAGGGTTCTCCCGTTTCCTCTCACTTTCTTTATTCCACCATTTCAATCATTTCTCATCACCGTCTCCTTTAGCCTAGCCGGCATAACCGTGGAACATAAAACTCGAAGATTTCATTTCATTTAATTTTTTCCAATACTCTTAACAAGAAATGTAAGATTTATAATAGAACTGAATATACTTGATACCAAATATTGTTACAGCCGTGATAATTCCCTGAAATGAGACCTAAATCACATTTGTGATCAAACAAAAGGTATCTTTATTCTATTGAATAAACTACTTATATTCCAAATAATAATTAAAATACATGTCCACTCACTGAAAACTCTTCTTCTTTTTCTTAATCGCTTAAGCATATTAGAACTACAAAAGACTTCTCATACTACTTAATTTATTCAACAATTTATCAGTTCCAATTTCAAGACTAATAAAATGGGAGTGATAAACCTAGGCTTGGGACGTTGAATATTGATTAGATAGATTAGGGTATAGATTATTATTATCAAGATATTTAAAAAAAAAAATGTTTAGTTCAACCAAGAAGAATAAGTATTGCAAAGTAAAAATAATACATGAGTAAAGTTACGATCACTTCATGGCCATCCATATCTTCTAGGCAACAGGGAACGTGTAGATCTTCTAATTTTTTCGTGGTATTAGGTAAATAATGATATTTCCAACTTTTATATATATTTAAAAAGCTCGTTGTCTTCTACCTTTTTTTTTTTTTTTTTTTTTGATCTACTAAAAATTTATTATTGAAACCGCATGTAGCAAATTTATATAACTTGCGGTTTTAATAGAGAGATTAAAGCCAAAGATTCAATCTCTTCCTAGGATATTAAATTCATATCAAAGAAATCTCTATCCATTAACGATTTTGCTATGCGGAAATCGATATAGGAAACGGAACTTGCAGTGGATTTCAACCCCTTTCAGTTTTAGTAGAGTTACAAAGAGCAGAAAAAGGATGTCTATTTTTTTTGGATACTGAATCCATTTATCTTTATTATTATTATTATTATTATTATTATTATTATTATTATTATTATTATTATTATTATTATTATTATTATTATTATTATTATTATTATTATTATTATTAAACATACACTTCTCGCCATTTCTTATCCTTCTTGCTTTATAGCGATTGTTGGGAGATAATAGTTCCTTAATAAGTACCTGCTTATGGCAAGTTGGAGAGTTAATAATAAAATAAAAAATGAAAAAGTAGTTTGTGAATTACTACGTTCTTCAGCTTTTGTTCCACCATTTCAACCACTTCCAATTTTAGTAGAGTGATAGGGAGGAGAGAAGGAGTCTTCGTATTAGATGATGAATCCATATAAGATAAACGTTTCTCCCTTGTTTATCATTTTCAGACTTCCAAAGTTCCCTATGCATAAGTATCGGGAGTCTTATAGTACAGCTATGTCCGTCTGTCTATCTGTCGAAAGGTATCAGAGCAAAAAGGGTAAGAAACATCGTGTATCGTTTTTGTCTAGAATCGATTCAGCGTCTCAAGAATAGATTCTGTCTTATGCGTTAACCATTTATTCAAACCGAAAGTAGTTGCTCATGGGATGAGAAGTCCATTTGATCCGAATTTAGTGTTCAAAATGTAGGCGCAATAATGACTCTACTAACCGTCTAGTGCAAGGTTTCTCAAACTTGTTGTTACTGTGACCCATATTAAATAATAAAAAATATTTTGTGGCCCACCTACTTTTATGCAAATACACATTGATATTCTAGGTAATAGTGGTGTATTTCAAAGCAATTAAATTTTGTAAATGATATCTCTAATTGCAATTCGTTCAATAACAGTTCGTATGAGTGATTAACATGTAATTTATTGGGATGTTGAGAACATCCCGAGCGACCACGAATATTACGAAATAGAGTTCGCTGCTTAAGTTTTAATAAATCAAAATTTAGTTAATTGGTTTCTTTTATGTCTATCGTAAATATCTCATTTAGAAACTAAATTGTAATGTCAATTTATGAATATAGTAACCCTGTCGGTACGAGAATATCAGTCGGTGACGATCGAGCAAGTGTAATGTATTTTTTCCTCAATAACTGTATCATATGGAATTGCAAGCATGCATAAGAGGGTTCAAGTGTTTCCACAGGAAGGGAACACAGAGCTAGCACTACTCCCTACACACTGTCCTACCCCGTGAAAGATTTTGACTCACCTACTCTCTTTCCGTCCTAATCCAGTATCTCTGTTGACTGCACAACAAGGCAGGGCTCTGAGTAACCACTTACTCTTCACCTCATTAATAAACGCTTCCAATATTCATTTTCTGAATTGTACTTCACAACATATGTTTCTAAATCAAATTAAAATTTTCATAATTAAAAGGATTAATTTCTTGCGACCCACCAAAAAACGACCCACCCGAGACCCAATCAATGGATCGCGACCCATGATTTGAGAACCACTGGTCTAGTGAGCAATACTAAGCAAAAGTGGTAGAAATTATCCATTTTCGGCTTTAACCTTGATCGCCAAAGAACAGAAATGGAAACAGAGTCAAGTGGCTTTCTATAATCAATTCAGCATCTTAAGAAAGGATACCATTAATTACATCTCTCTCCTAAACCGGAAGTGATAGGAATTTATAACTGCTTCTGGTTTCAATGATGATCTCAATAGAGTAAAAACAGTAAGATATGGTGACGGTTTTTTTTTTTTTTTTTTTTTAATTGACTCAGCGTTTCTACAATGTCCTTCCTCCATGTGCCCCGCTAATTCTCTATTCAAAGCAGAAGTGGTAAAAAGTAGTAATTTTCAGTTTCAACATTGATCACCAAAGAGCAAAAACAGTAAGAGATAGCAAGAAACAGTCTTTTGAGATGGATTCAGATAACCAAGAATTTTTTTCTATTTCATCCGTTAACACTCAAAAGTGTTGGAAATTAACAATATCCGGTTTCAAAGTTGATCGTCATGGAATAAATACGGTTAAAAGAGATAGAGACAGACGGGTTTTTGCAATGGGTTCAGCGTCGAAAGAAGGAGTTCCATCCGTATTCACATCTCTCTACCATACATAGAACTGGTAGAAATTTGCTACTATTTCATGTTTCAATATTGATCTCTGTAAATCAAAAATGGTATAATAATAATAATAATAATAATAATAATAATAATAATAATAATAATAATAATAATAATAATAATAATAATAATAATAATAATAATAATAATAGTAATAATAATAAAATAGCAACAAGCGGTTTCTTGAAATCGATTTAGCCTGCTACTCTCTCAATCCTCTATTCAAACCGACAGTTGTACAAATTGCCATTTCCGGTTTAAATTTTGACCTCTATAAGAGCAAAAACTGTGAGACGTATGAAGATTTTTTTTCAGATATGAATTCAGCGTCCCAAGGATGAATTATGTCTTGACTTTTTCTCATAATTCAAACCGGAAGTTGTAGAAATTTACGGCTTTCAGTTTCAACATTGATCGTCACAGTCAAATAAACGGTAATAAATAGTGGCAATCAGTACCAGAAGAATATTTCACTTTATTCCTCTGTTGCAACCAGAAGTGATAGACCAACTACCAGTTCCGGTTTCCGTATTAACCTCCATAGAGCAATACCAAATAATGTCGTTTTGATACGGATTCAGGACAGGTTCTATCTTTGATATTATCTATCTATTCCAACCAGAAGTTGTAGACAAGAGATGGAGTGGGTCAGTGGGTCGTGGGTCAATAGCATGTAACTCAATGCGACCCACCAGTCACCGTGACCCATCACCCACCATGACCAACGCCACCTGTATGCAGGTGGCATTGCCATGACCCACTGCGAATCACCACCCTCTATGACCCACTCTGACCTACCGACCCACTCTGCTCACTGCATTATAGACAGCATCTTCTGAGCACTGGTGAATTTGTCTACGTTTTACTTTCAAGACCTCCACTTCCCTTCCTTTTTCATTTGTTTCTGTTTACTTGCTTGAGATAAGTACATCTAAGTAAAAGAAAAAAGTAAAGAAACGAAAAATTCAGGCACTTTTGGATATTTGTAATTTTAATAATAACAATAGGACTTATACTACTACATGGCTTTCGAGACAGCCTGTGAGATTGTAGAGAAGCTAACTACTGGAAAAAAATACATTTTTGAATTACTGTAAGATAAATATATAGATAAATAAATTGTTATATAAAAAAATAAATGTAACTATGTGTGCCTCACCATTACGGCCAAATTGAAAAGTCAAATGAAATGACTTTTGGTATATAGCCAGGTCTTAATCCAAACTAAAATGTTAATATATCGCTTTAATTACAATACATATCCTAAGGGGGTAGTGAGGATCCGAATTTTTGCGGAAAAAAATGAGTGTCTATTAGGAATAGACACGAGCGAGTTCGAGCAAGTTTTCTTTGAAACTCGACTCGACTCGAAACATACATTTTTCAGCTCGTCTAGATAACTTGACTCGAAAAATTTCCTCCAAAACGAGCCAATTCGAGCTAAACCCTGTGTGTAGTTTCAAGTACTTTTTTCAAGTGTCGTATATAGACAATATAATTATCAATAATACTACTACTTCTTATATTTTATTATTATTATTATTATTATTATTATTATTATTATTATTATTATTATTATTATTATTATTATTATTATTATTATTATTATTATTATAACAACACATGTATAGCCATGAAAGTAGGTGGTTTGTATCTGAATACTGAAAACTAGTTGACTGTAGATCTCGGTCTTCAAAAAGTCTTCAAGGGGCAAGGACATCGGTCACGAGGTCCTGGGTTTGAGTTCCGGAGGAGTAAGTATTCCGTCTCGGGACAAAAGTTGTTAAAAGTTATAGTACACCGGCCAAAGATGTTAAATACTGCTCGGCCCGTGATTTATGGTTGTCAACAGCTCGAGCGGCTCGGCTCACAGCTCAGTCACTATCGAGCCGAACCAAGAAGTGACCCGAGCGAACAGCTCACTTAATTGAGCTGGCTCGAACAGATAGCCCATCCGAGGAGAACCGAACTGAGCTGATTTCTCACCCAGTTCGAGCCATCGACTCAGTTGATCTGAGACGAACCAAGCCTATGGCCTCGTTTCAATGGAGCTAGCTTGAGCCGATGACTCACATAAGTCGAGTCGGTGGCCTAGGTTGGCTCGAACCGGCCCAACCTAGCCGGTTCGAGCCATTGGTTCAATTGAGCTTTATGGTGGCTTGTCCGAACCGACCCGATGGCCCATCCCAATCGAGCCGACTCAAGTAGCTTGTTCAGTTGAACCGAGCCGAGCCGGTTGACATCACTACCCGGGTTGGGTTTCTTCTTGGGCTCGAAAACTCGACCGTACAGGTCTCAGCCTTGATGGTAAGAACTACATACTTATATTGGTATATATTTATGTTAGTCTCATGACATTTGAGGCTGTCTTGTTATAAAAATCTATTGTCGTCTCGTTATAGAGACGAGACGATACACACTAAAAGTACAAGTACCCCACAAGATGCACTAAAAGTACGAGACGAGATGCAGCCCTGTCGTGAGCAACACTAATAGTATTCTGCAATACTGCTTACATTTCTCATGGCTTTCGTTTTCCAGTCTAATCAGGTCATAATTTCAAAAGAGTTAGAACGAGCTGAACAAGCGAGCCATTTATCAAACTTGACTCGACTCGAAACCCGACCTTAAAACAGTGACTCGACTCGGAACTCGACTCGAGAAAATTACCTTTGATTCGACTTGTGCCCATCCTTAAGTATCTCGCAACTCGCAAGCCGTTAAACTTACGGAGCTGAAATTTAGTATATTAACTTCTTATTGAAAATGAAGAGAATGCGTCCTTTCTATTTATGGGGGTGGGGGGGTACGCTTTCTATACATGGAAAATTGATAGTGAGTTGGTTTGTAAAAATATTCAAAAACCATCGATATTAGTTTAGAAACAATTATTAATTGAGAAACCAAAAAAGAATTCAGTGCTTTATATAGCCATTGCTTCCATAATTACTGAAACTTATGTTTATTATATGGAGCGCTTAGAGCACAGGGCAATCAACCCATAAAGTTGTGAGAAAATAGACATAAAATGTTTACTGTAAACTTAATTACGCGAAAAATTTAAGTTTGGACTGTACGCTTAATTATATGAAAAATTTTACACTTTTTCTTCCTTTACGTTGGTCTACTTACCTTGATTTGGAACTTTCAAATTTCATTTTTTTTTTGTACTGAAAAGTATCGATAGTTTAACAAGGAAATAATTATACCATGATAATTTAATTAATATTCATCGTAATTGGACCTATGACAAACACTTTACCATTTTCTATCGTAAAGGTCAGATCCACCGTTATTGTAATAGAGCGGTGTTTGAGCGATTGATCATGGAATTCAAACTCCGATCAGTGATAATTTCACAACCTAATTTTATTACAAGTGTAAACGCTTTAGACAGTAGAGAAGAGGCCATGGGTCATGTGTCAGAGTTGATGACGATGTGTTTTGGTGGGCCAAAGTGAGTCACAATGGGTGAGAGTGGTTTATGGTGGCTCGGAGTGTGTCATGGTAGGTGGTGGGTCAGAGTAGCTCAGGGTGAGTGGTGGGTCATGGTGGGTCGTGGATCAGAATGGGTCACGGTGGAATGTGGGTCAGTGGGTCGTGGGTCAAGTTTTCATTGACCAACGCCATTTTTGGTGGTAGGTGATCTACTTCCAATTTTAGTAATCAAGTCGTATAGTTTGGAAGTCTTTGAAATTATGCTCATACTGTGAAATAAAACTCACTTTACGATTACCACTGAAACCGGAAATGGCACCACTTCTACCACTTCCAGTTAGAGTGGATAAGGACGGACACCTATTCTTTTGGATGCTGGATCCATATAAGAAAACCGTTTCGCGCTACTTCTTTCCATTGTTGTTTCAATACCTGTCGACAGATCGGTGAACTAATATATTGTTTTCTAAAAGTCTTCCCCTCGTATTGTAGAACAACATCTGTGTATAAATACAAAATACTTTAGATAAAGCAGGAATATATACATATGTATTTATGCCTGTTGTATCAAAAGTCTGGGAACATAGGCCAACTACCTTATGAATAAAGATACGACAAAACATTGTTGGAAATATGTTGTTTTCAATATACAATAGTCAGTTTCCTTTTGATAAGTTGTATCCTTGTGAGTAGTTGAAATTAAATCAAATTTATTTGAATCTTCTTTTCTAGGGTCGCCCACGAGACAAGACAGGATTTTCGTGAAGAGATACGAGACGAAACTGAGCTCTTTCAATGTATTTTCCGATACTACTCATCATTTTTACAACACATTTTCGAGACGAGACAGACCTTAAATTCTTGTCTCACGGACAATTCTATTTTATTTTTTTAAGACCAGTTGTAAAGTTTATTACAAATCAAAGTATTTGAAATTAAAATTTCCCATGTATGGTTACGAGATGGTAGTTTTTAAAATAGAGATGGATGACCAAGTTGGTTTACTAACAACACTGTTCAATGTCTTCAAAATTTACGATGAAAGTCTGTCAATAATATGCCACATTTTCAAGGTTAAATATGGTTAAGGTTATACATAGCACATTTTTATGAGGGTAACTTCTTACATATATATAAATTTGAGGATTTTTTAAAAAAAATTCTGTAAGTATCCAGAGAAGATATATGAAAAGCATATTGAAAAACACTGATAAATAGACTGATCCACTTTTATTAGTGCCTTTGTGGCTATAACATTATTTGCTTTATTTCTCTTATCTCGCACAATGTGGATTAGTTAATGATGCTGAACTATATTGCTCATCGTGAGATCACTGTGTAAGATCTAGAAAAGAGAGAGAGGTCATGAAGCATTGTGGGATCAAGATTTTTCCAAGATTGCTCTTCGGTTAGTGAAAGTTCCAGTTTTCTTCTACTCCCAGGGTCGAGCGAGAGTTGTAAAAATCTTGGACCGTGGAGGGAACTGCAATCAAGATGAGAAAATCCACGTCCATCTTCCATCCCAGCCTGTTTCAATTCTTTTTGTGTTGAGTTCTCTTTCTTTCTAAAAAAAAAAAAATATAATTGTATCCAATGACTCTTACTTGTTGCTTTCCCATCTCGAGAGCTGTACAAGTATTGTTCTGATCTATATTAAGTTATATTTCACTTGGGGATAACGCATCCTCATATTTTGTGCTTATTCATGTAATTATCTCGTATTTGTGTGTATATACCCACCACAAAGTAGGATAAATTTGTATTATCTGTAGATGGGCACAGTATTTACTGTCTATAGCCAAGTTGTGGTGCATATATAGGCCTATACAAATATGACATCTATATAGTAATTAACATTTGCATCATTTTATTTTAAAAAAACTGTATATGTAATGGAATATACAAAAATTAAATTTGGAGAATATAGAATTCTACCCATTAGATCTTACTATGAAATAAAATAGTAATGCAGCTGAGGGATATAGTCATGTCATGACATCCTAATACTATTTTTACTACCTATCTCTCAACTGTAAACGTGATCTAAGAAAACTTGAGAAGTGTATTTCATAAGTGGTGTATCAAAGGGGAGATTATAGAAGTTATAACACCTCCTCCCCTCCCATTGACTGCTTCTTATATTATTGAAATGGAAAGGATTTCATTTCAGATTTGAGTTTTCATCTAATCGTGGAAAGCTAACCGAAACTTGAAGAAAATGTTATAAACGATTGTTTGAAGCACTGGGCCATAATAACATTATATATACGGGTAACCCCGAGTGCGATTCTCAATTAAAATACATACATTTCATAGTTTTTCAGAGGAAAGTATTGTGTCGGACAGTGCGCCATATTTTTTTTAAAAAAATTGCTAAAAGTTCAAAACTTTTCTTATTGTTATGTAAAGAAGGAAAACCACGATCGAACTGGTGTAATCCAGTGAAATTGACGAACAATGGGCAGATGCAATATACGGATCTTGTATCTGGACTCTGAACATGAAAAAGGGCGATATGTTTATGTGAAGAGGAACGGTGTTAGCGAAAGATATGAATACGTAATCATGTATTCTACGAAACACAATAAAAGTTTATATTATTATTATTATTATACTTGTAACAAATCTCTTCTTGGAATATTTCTAGCTAAAACGTAGGTTCTCCAAATCTACATGTATTCTGCAAATTTTAATTTTACCTAATCTTTTACAATTATTTTGAGAATATAAAATACAGCGGCGGGAATTGGTTCTCAATCCAATATCTGAGCTCCCTTGTGGAAAAGCGGCTACACTTCTTTAACGTGGGAGACCTAGGTTCGCTCCCCGGCTAGAGGTCACGCGGTTCGGATTCCACGTTAGGCTGTAGGTCCGCGTCTCATATAGCCTCGCTGCTGAAAGAGACGGTAAACTATGAATCGAACCAAAGTAATCCAATATCTTCCTTGTAAAGTATCCTTCAATCGCTGGCCGCAAACTGGGAGATTGCCATCAGCACAGTTTTTATTGTTCTTGCCCTCAAGACGAAAGGAGACGAGAAATAATGTTTGTTCATCTCGTCTCGTCTTGATCCTTGAAGAATACTATCGCGTCTCGTCTCGATTTTCGAAAAAAAAAAAAAAAAAAGCTTGTCTCATGAAAAGCTTGAACCGTGGATTATGCTTCAGGTGATTAGATGGAAGTATTGCGGGTATATCAAGGTTAGGGACAAGCTCCTGGGTGGACAAAGCGCCTTCTTTTATCTTAATTATTTTCACACCAGTGAACAGGGAGTAGGCAGAACTATGTTTCCAGTTCTTTTTACAACTATCAACAATATATTTTTAAAAAATGTATATTAAAGACGACCGGAAATCAGAAATCAATATTATAGAAAATTAGTTATAGTTTATTAGAAGCAATTATTGTCAAAATGAAACAATTTAGCCAGAAATTTGGAAATCCAGAGTATCAGCTTACGAAGTATTTATTTTAATGAAGCTTTTTTTTTTTCTCATTTCACTTTCTTTGTTGCGTGTAATTCTCAATTAAAAACAAGCTTTATTGCTTAAACATTCCTGCATTGATTGGTCTGCATACTGAATAATGCTAGAGCGGAAACCTCTTTGCACATGAGTTTCATTTCAAATGAACGGATATCCGACCGCCCTTGGCAATGACTCCTCTTTGTCCCCAAAGGAATGTGCACTGATTTCATTAAAATAAGGACTCCTAATAAATTAAATGCAACCAATTTTTTTGAAAAGAAAACTTCCACCTTTCTCTTACATTTATTTTGCAGTTATTAGTTTTAAATTGATAAAACAGTAAATATATAAGCCATCTATATGCAACATAATGTATTTTATTATTTTAAAATGAGACTCAAGAGATGTCGCATAAATATCTGGGTGCAAATTTACTTGCAGTTTTTCCTCGTGTTAATACACTCGGCAACAACAGAACAAATTCATCAAATAATTACATAAAATTATATTAACAATTCTCTTTCTGTATGACATTACTATATGTAACGAGAAAAAAATGTTGCATATCGTGCATATAGTTTGTGCGTAAATAATTTTGCAATATAAGGTATAATAAGGTAAACGCGCCTGAATTCGACAGGCACCCGAATTCGACATACCTGTGCTTAAATGTTGTGAAATAAGTGTAAGATGTCATCCCTGCGATCGTGAATAGAAGTGGCAACATTATGGGAGTGTCTTTTCTCGTGTCAAAAGTGCGGTTACAGGAGATGAGTCATACGCATGGAGAAAAGAAGTACATTGTTGTGAGTGTGATACACTCTTCGAGAAAAAACACATAATCTTAAGAAAATCATAAGACGGCAGGTTATTTTCATAAGACTTTTATTAAAGTTAGGTTTGCTTCAAGCAAATAGTGGTACTTTAATGTTGTAAAGGAGTTTCAATCAGTGCGTTTTGTTTTCTTCTATGAGGACAAAGGTTGTGATGTAACATGAACGGGGGGTTGTCGAAAACACGAGCCTTCATTTATAACGTGAACCGGATTTCGACAATGTTGTCGAATTCATGCTCAATAGTGCAAATATAATTTTAACTGAATATCTAAACGTACAAATATGTTCAAAGTCTTTCATAAAGCTATTTGTTGCTCCGGTAGTTGTAACCTCAGTTCGACATGGAATGTCGAAATCAGGTTCCAGCATGTCGAATTGAGGATCATCGTAGTAACTACTCAGTTCAGAAAATTTGTGTTATTTTACCCGTCTGATAATTTCTGCATAATAATAAAACAATATTTGAAGCTGAGAAGATATTACTACTAATAATAATGCCGAGTTAACGTTTTACATGGATATAATTGAAGGTGTCGAATTCAGATACCACAACTGTCGAAACCAGGTGAAGTGTGTCGAATTCGGGTTCCATTGGCGAGTTCCAGTTTCATAAAAAAATTTAACATTAGCATTTGAGACTTGAAGTGACTTTTAGTATTAGTAGAGGCTGTACATTTCAAGGAAAAATGGGCCAACACCGACCAATATTATGGCCACAATAGGCAATTGATTTTGAAAAAGGTCCTTAACCTTTCGAAATCCGGTGCATTTACCTTAAATCACATAGGAAAAGAATTTATAGTATAGAGAATAAGAGCTGAGATCGTAGTAACAGTTGAGTTTTACTAGTGCGTCATGAGTAATAGTAAAACTTCTTCAAAATATGATTTCTCAGAAGGGGCTTCAGCCTCCAATATTAAATACAAAACTCGGACAGACACATCTCAATCTGAAGAACGTGAAAATGGCCAAGAGAACTTTTAAACAAAAGAAAGAAAATCCTAGAACAGTGCCTACGCAAAATAGTTTTGATGTTCTAGCATCTAATAAGATACCTATATCAGATCAGGACAAGAACATGGATCAATGAAGGTCAAGACGAAGAACATAATGAAAAAAAACCTGTACATACGCAGACTGTTGCGGTCATCGCAGAATTAAACGGAAAGTTAAATCGTTAGTCATCTACGGATACCCGGAAGGCAAAGCATACAATCTCACCTATGGTGCAATTCAAGTTTGTGCACAACTACCATACTGTGCGGTTTATCCTGACCGTATTAAATTTAAATGTCACTCTGATTCCGACTATACAAAGATGATAAACTACTGTAAAACCTTTAACTGACAGTATGCATTCGAAATGATTAAAAGTGAACCTCTGATTAAAGTGGTTATCCGCAAATTACCAATTGACACTGAAGTGGATAATATTCAGACAGGTTTTTTTTAAAAAAAATAGAGGATATAATGTTCTATCAGTGAATCAACTCAGAGGACGTGGTGGAAAATTCTTCCCCCTCTTCTTAGTTACTCTACGTAAGATTGCAGACGCTGCATCGATCTATAAATTGGAATACATTGAATTCTACCGCATTACAGTGGAACCATATAAACCGAAGACGTTTCTACAATGTTACCAATGCCAACGCTTTGGACACACCCAATTACATTGTTGGGTTAATCCTAGAAGTATGAAATGTGCCGAACCGCATGCCAGATATGAATGTAAGAAACAATCCGAAGATTCAGCTAAATGTCCGAACTGTGCAGAAGGTCACCCAGGAAACTTCCAAGGATGCCCAGTTCTCCATAAATAATATCAAAACGTACGAATCAACAGAAACTACCATCTAAAGAGGAATTTCCTGCTTTAACATCTGACTCACCTGCTGTGCCCCCCGGGCAGGCACCGGCTCATGCAGGTACTTATACCCAGAGGACGACTTCTATGCCAAAAAATTTAACTAAGCGTACACCTAAAGATGATACTCTGCCTGATACAGAACCTAGTTTAACAGAACTTTTGATTTTCCTTCGAGATCCACAGCTACTTAATCTTCTTTAAGCGTTCAAAAGCAGACTTCCGCGTTTACAAAAAGCTGCAGATGTATTTACCGAATTGTCGATACTTTATGAAATTCTGGAAGACATCACGCAAGATACTCCTTGAAGACATCTTCAAATTACATTCAGGACAACCACCCTTATGAGGGCCACTTCAGACAACCACTCACTCAGGAACCAATCATCGTCAGTGCCACTAGTTCTTCATATAAATGCAAAACATCAGGATCACCACTCGATTTCATCTCTCAGTGCTAACAGACATATGTTACGAAGGTGCGACAGTTGCCCTTCAACATTAGCTCCTATGCGTTTACTACATGTGCTCATTCAGCTCAAATAAGAGGCAGGGGTTCTCAACTGGAACCTGGAACTCTATACCTGTTAACCCGTCAGATACCAGAAGAAGAAGAATTTATAGTATAATGTTATGATTACTGTGAGAAATGTGTAAAATTATTTGTCTGATTGGATTTTCATTTTTAAACGTTTTTATTCTCAGCAAACCTAGTATAAATTTTTCATAGACCATTTACGATGTACTGAAAGTACACGTCGAAAAATATCAGTACTGAAATTATATATAAAGTTTTGTTTTAAAATGTATTTAGTTTCTTTAACTTTTTTAAAAAATATATTTTTATATTCTTTTTTTATTTTTTTTTATTATCATGCATTTCATTTAAGTGTTCTTAACAAATCATGAGAATTAGATACACAGAGTATCATTACAATATAAGCTAATTTGTATACTGCTACCTTCGTTTTTTTTTTTTTTTTTTTTAAGTTCTAAAGACCGAAGCTATTTCGGACATAGACCTACAATTTAAGGTGAAATCAGAACTACCGTACTGATTATTTCTATTAACTAAGTGCATATTTCTTTACTCTTACGAAAGTAATTATAATTGATTACGTGATTAGCGTGATTCGTAAGATATAAGTACATTAATTTAATCTAATATAGTTAAAAATTTCAAGCTTAGTTTCTCCAGAGTCATTCAGGATATAGATATTAAAAAATACTGATATACACTATTACAAAAGTTACATAAAATATAATTAATGTAGTGTTTAGAAATGCTTGCTCAAAAGTTTATTCGTACAATATGTAGCCTAGACTGTTTCTTAATTACCGTTAGCATTCTTTGGAAACCTTGAATGTGAACTATCATAACGTAGAAATCGCACATTAATTTAGGTTTTAAATTAAAAGTTACGGTACATGACGAATGAAGGTTAACAGAGAACAACCAAGCATTATTTCACATTAAAAGTATAACTGCTAAGTGTAGGATTAAGGAGTCACACATGAACGATCTAATTTAGCGTTTGATAAAGAGGAGATTGTTGAATGTACTTTCAATAATTATAAGACCGCCTTTGGGTGCTGCATACGTTTCTATTTCACTATCCTGGTGTAAGAAACAAATAAATAAGCTAGATAGAGTAAATTCTATACATTTAGTTCATTGGTTACTTGATTGATTGATTAATCCAGCGTTTCCAAACTGTAGTTCGAGGACTACAAGTAGTCCTTGAGGTCTGCACTTGTAGCACTCTTAGGTTATTGTTAGAGTCCTTTTTCAGCAACAAGGCTATGTGGGACAGGGGCCTACATTTTAAGGTGGAATCCAAACTACTGTGATGCAGTCAATGCTCTCCCACTATGCACCAGTGGCGTGTGCGTTAGCCACAATACCATAGGGAGGGCATTATTTCTGTTCTTTTCAATATCTATGGCCATTGAGCCCATCACGTTTGAGGAATGATATCCCTCGGCGAGCACACTATCCGGGAAAAGGGAAGAAAGAAATTATTAGGGAAGTGGCCTGGGACCTATATGTGAGGTACCATCGCGGCATTTGCCTGGTGTGAATGAGGAAAACCTCATTCAGGATGACTGGACTGAAAAAGCTCTATACACATTTTTGACCGAGTGTCCCCACCGGGAATCGAGCCCAGGGTGGCTCGCACCGAAGGCGAGAAGCGTTAGCGACTACATGCACATAAAGTATTCCCTTTATTGATGTTATATGCCTATGACACTTGCTTACAGGGTACTATGAAATGCTAATATGTGCTCTCACTGGAATTGAACCCAAGTTTTCTCCATTAAAAGCCAGAACGTTAATTCTTTAGCCATGTGCTCGTAATTATTCCCTTAATTTTCTTCCCCTTATATCTTCCTTGTGATACCATCCTACTATGAACTCTGCATGTACTTCCTTAAAAGCAACACAATAGATCCATTAATTGTACTACCCTTTTCATTACACATGACTAATAAGTTTTTTATATATAATTATTATTACAATGAAATGAAGTTTTCCTTAACATTTCCTATATGTATTTTATCAATGAATTGTGACTAAAAGTTCTATTGTTGCCGCATTATCAGAATTGTTCATTCTTCATTCTTCTTTACAATTGTAATTTTTCTCATTCAGGAAATACTACTTCGGTTTTCCTTAAACAAGAAAATTCTTCAGTTTTGTTCTGCTAGTGTTAGTATTAACTATTTAATTACCCTAACTAGAATAAGATTTGGCAAAGGAAAACTGAACCAGAAATACCCACAACAGAGGTGGAAAAAGAGTATCATTGAAAATTTTTGACAGGAAAGGCCAACATTTTTAAATTAGATAAATTATTGACTAAAATTTTGTGACACGTTTTAATTATACCCTGCACTGAAAGAGAACAGAAGTTCTTGAAAATCAGAGACATTGAGAAAATTTAGAAGTAAATAATGCTTTTGTAGATGATGTTGACGAGAATTTAGACGAGGATGAATCATTCCTATTTTAAACACAACTGCGAGGCAGAGCCTCAGTCAGAGTGAGAGGAAACATCATCAATCATTTATCATCATACGAATTCTGCCATTATTAGCATGTCACTTGCCGTAATTGAGAAGCTTCCATGCTTCACGGCTGCCGCTAACCTCTCCGTCTTCCCGTACGATTTCTGTGTTTTGATAATGACCATTAATTGTAGTCTCCTTCGTCACCTCCCTCTTTTTCTTGCCATCATACCCTCCAGTACGTCCCTTATGATACAATTCCTTCTTAGCGAATGTCCCAATCAGTTTCTTTTCCTCTTCTTAGTAATATCTAAACTTGTTCTTATCTTCTCCACCATTGCTAACATTTCATTCGTTTCCAGCTCGATCCAGCTAATTCTCTACATTCTTCTCCACACCCACATTTCGAACGTTTCCAGTCGTTTTTCATAATGTTTATGTTACATTCATGTTTCTACCCCGTATAGTACAATACTCCACACGTTAAATAAACAATGGTTGTTAGAAATGTTTTCTGTCTTTTCCAAACACTGGACCAAAATCTACGTAATATCTCTTAAACTTTAGACTCTTCCTCATCAATTTACTTCTATCTAAGATGTTAGTGAGGGGCATTGCTAAAATAGCTCATCAAAAAAAAATCAATTACACGTTTACCTATCTATTCTTTATAAATCTTGTGCAGACTCTCAGTCAATGCGCTTGCTCTTGAGATTTATGCATTCAAAAGATCACAGTGTTCCCCTTTTTTCTAAATTTTGTCCTGACTTCAGGTCCGGTCTTGAGGCCTTACCATCCAAATATTAACATAAGAATTCTCCATCGTTAGGATAATTCATCTCACAGAATAAGAATACTCCATGCACTCCCATTAACATTTTCAGTTTAATTATAAGAGTTGCACTTTCTTATCTTTTCAAAACAATGTCATGTTTTAATTTATCTCCAGTATGTCATTTTTTTTTCAAAATTTAGAAATTTGTTCCAACATTTTCTCATTACTTTTACATTCATATATCCTTATATATTTCTTTGTTCTTCTCCATGCCCTCTTTTCCAGATATTCTAGTTTTTATTTTCCTATATTTGCGTTTGGTGGCCTATAATGCAATATTCCATACGAAATATTTTATGAATCTTTTCCTCAATGCTTTATTGAACGACGCACAAGTACGTTTGTACTTTTTTTTTATGCATGAAGTTCAGAGTTTCTAGGGATTCAAAACACTGTAATGAGTTCAACCCCGTACCCTATGCACCCTATGCATGTTGGCCACTAGGCCACTGGAAAGGGCAAAGTATGTTTCTCTTCTTTCTGAGCTCCGCTTTCGTCATTTTCATCCCTGCTTTTATTTCTCGATTATACTATCTGCTTTCACTAATACTCGCAAGCTGTTGAAAGGCTCGATAGATTTCATGATCGATTAACAATCAATGATGGAACATGGGTACACTACTACACTCCAGAAACAAAACTCTGCGTAAGCAATGAAAACATTATGATGAGCACCTAAAAAAAAAAAAAAAAAAAAAAAAAACATATGATATGAAATTATTGCAAAGATCATGGCATCAGTTTTACGGAATTCAAAAGGTGTACTTTATATTGACTATTTTCCATCGAATAAAACCACCACAGCTAAATTCAAAGCTTTAGGACCAACTAATTTTTTGATCAGCCATAGAAAAAGACTTAGTTTATCAAAAGGAAAATTCATACTACATCACAACAATTCTCACTCCAACATGCAACAGCCAAAATGAATGAATTGGATATGATTTGCTTCCACATCTACCTTATTCATCATATTTGGCTCGCAAGTTGTTACCATTCGAAATGAATGTATGGAAAAGATTAGAGAAAATGGGCCGGTCAGAAAAGATGATGTATTAGAAAATCTGGAAGAAACAAGAGTGATACTGAAAATAACTAGAGTTCCCTCGCGGCTATACGCTTAACAGTGATGTATCCTAGGGAGATTTCTAATTTTAATTCCCTTGAGAAAATATTATATAAAAAAAGATATATCTATTACATTAAGATAGTATATGCAAAAATCATGTTTGTCCTGAAAAGATATGAAATTTAGTGCTGGAACCCTCTTAATGGAATTCTGAGTACGCCACGAATAATTAAAAATCGGCAAGGAAGATCCG
Organism: Thermobia domestica; assembly: GCF_964235325.1. NCBI lineage: Eukaryota > Metazoa > Arthropoda > Insecta > Zygentoma > Lepismatidae > Thermobia > Thermobia domestica. Next base: position 105,789,772 of record NC_137455.1, read on the forward strand.
AGTTCGATTTCGGGTGGAAGCTCATGCGATCAGATTTTACGTTAAATTGTAGGTTATATAGCCTCAGTTCTGAAAGGGACACAATGAACGAAATAAACTCAATCAACAAAATGACCATAATTAAAAAAGAGAAAACAACTGATTAGGAAAATGTTAGATAAATTGCACTTTGAAGCAGAAGTGAACGTATTGTAACCGGACTTCTGCACGTTTAGGATTAGGAGTTAAATTTCTGGGCTCTCGGCACCTATAGCCATGTTAGTCCCTCACGTATTGTGGATGACATTCCTCCACGATCACTCTGTCTGAGGAAAGGGAAGGAAGGAAGCAGCCTGGGACCGGTATGTTAGGTAACATCCCGGCATTTGCATGGTGTATATGTGTAAAACCCAGGAAAACCTCATTCAGGATTAGGGATGAGCACGAGACGAGTCGAGACAGGATTTTCCTGACAAAATTCGAGTCGAGACACGGCTCTTCCAATAGTGAAATATACATTTTTCGAGTCGAGACAGGCTGGCTATTCAGGATGGCTAGCCTGTGAAAAACTTGTACACTTTTCGACCGAGTTTCCCCACCGGTAATCGAACCCGGGGCAACTCGCACCACTTTTGCAGGTTTAGGCTCACTTTTTTTCAATAAGGATCGCGCACGCTAATCTTAATGCGACTCACATTTCCTCAAGATGGCTTGCTATTCTCCATGATAGGCCTAGCTCGATCCCGGCATTATAACTTCATTGGAGCTCGGGCTTTCTATCTTCAATAAGGCTCACATTCGCTCACACTTGCGCTCATTAAGCTCATTGGGACTCGTGCTATGGAACTCGGAATCTGGCTCACTTTCCATTTATTGAGCCCGAGACCCGAGCTCGTGAGTTTGAGCATCTTTTCTTTTAAGAATGTGATAGCCATAGAACGTATGCATATTTTAAAAAAAAATGTTAATGGTAGCCGGAATGAGTGAGCTTCAAGAGCAGATAAAATATCTGAGATGACTCGTATAGATGCATCGCATTTTATTTTCTTTCTACTGAAATTTCCTTTGAAGTTGAATGTGTTTAGTGATGTAAGGATTTTCTCATTAACTCATTAACTAAAATAAAGGGGGAAAAGGAAGTTAGACCATCTTTGTTTGAAGATATTCACACGGAGGGACCTCAGGTGAAAGCCAAATGCGGAATAGTATATAAATTTTAGGATGTTTGTTGAATGCAAACACCAGCGTTTTACCTAATTCACACGCAGCACACTTAGCGTTGTGTTCAAATTCACTTTCTTATCCTGACTTTGACACATCAAGGCTGACTGTGTGAGTTACAACACATTATCACCACACATGTAAATTGTTTCTTTCAATACAGTATCTGAATATTTATGATGCCTCGGAGTGTGAGTGACTATACGAGCGAATTGTTTGTTGTTTGTAATACAGTATTACTGAACCGCCTGCGTTTCTCTCAACTGGTGTCCAAACAAGAAATCAACTATATGTTTTCTTCGGTGGTTCTTCAAACAGTTATGTCTTCCATCCATATTCAATGGTCCAATGATCTTTCATGACCATGTTACTGGTTTCGGTTCTATGTAGTGATATAGATTGTCACGCACTGGATTCAGGGGAAGGGCCGTGGGGGCGACCCCCAAAAAACTACCTTCTTATAAACCTATATATTAAATATTGTACTGTTTTATTCTGATTCAATGTAAAACCCCGTATTTCAAGCCCTAGAGGCGATCTGTCCCCTTCAAACGTCCCTACTAGTGTCCGCTAGTTCTAAGATCCGCTAGTGTCTTCATGTCATAATTCTCTGGTCTGTTAAGTGAATAATCAAATAAGTTCTGGAAATGAAATTTTATAACACTTGCATAGCGTAACACACGAGAACACTTTTAACCTCCCGTCAGGGTTGGTTAAACTAATTGTAACTTCTGTCATTTTATCGCTCATCTACTGTAAAATCTCTTTTTTTTCTGTGATACCATAACACATAAACAAAAGTCCAAATTTGTCTAAAAGTAAGTTATGTTACACCCATAAGATTTGTTTCTATACCGCATGTATAGTAATTGTAGTATTAACTCTTGTACTAAAGACAATATCAATAATTTCAGAAGGAGTAAACGCTGGAAGGTATGTAGAATGTAAAATGAAGGTTCTCGATTTACATTTTTTCTTACTTGTCACAACAAAATTGTTCATCCACTTTTCCAAACCACTGCTATTCTCAAATGGAAAGTACTAGTAACGTTTATAATGCATATTTACAATAAAACTTGATTGACTACTGAGTCCATCCGATTGACGAGCGGTCAGATTACCTAGTGATAAAAAAAAAGTCTCAAAAATAATATTTCAAAATACATTCATAAGTTATCTAGACTGCCAAAGGGTCAAATTTTGTACACTATGGTTTATTCTTTCGTTATTTGTTTTTTAAAAAGGTTATTGAGTGGAGTCTTTCTTTTAATGACATGTGATTCATTCTTAATTGTCCCATTACTATAGTTCAATACATATCTATCTCTAGGGTATTAATACATATCTTCAATTCTAGGATATATTCAATATATATCTAATAACTGGCTACAATAACGCCAGGGATACAATAACGCCGTTTGTTTTCAACTGTTTTCAGCGCAGAAACTAAGAACGTGACAGCACTCTGCAATATGCCAATGCATGGGAGACACATATATTGTTTTCGCTCGTGAATTGATTTCCTGTGGTGTAACGTGTGTGTTGTGAGGTTTTTGTGTTATCAATTCAGACCAGAAAATTGAGAACAGAAAACGTAAGTAAAGTTTTTGAATGTCTTTATATTAATATCACTACAGGCGACTAATGTGTAGAATTTTAAACGGTATATATATTATGAAACACAATGGTCAAAAACAAGTGTATCGACTGTGTTTACAGAGTCAATGTGTTAGTAGAGAGCAGTGGAACGATGGTATGTTCATTGTGTTGTGTGGCTGCAATAACGCCGAACGTGATGGGTTCAATGGGTTACTGTCTAAGTTAAAGCTGCTACCCCTCAGAATGCTTTTCAAGCTGCTGGCATATACGCATTCGATCATTTAGTACTCCCAGAAACAATCTTTGCACCAAGTACCATCTCTCCAGTGTTCCCGACACAAGCTCCTACCTGAACTGCTTGGACAACAATTACCAGCCATCTACTGAAGATATCAACAGTTCTCATTCGTCAACATCATCTCCATGTATCTGTAATTTTGTAGCTAATGCTTCGTTTCAGTCTTCTCAATCTACATCCTCTATTGACAGCTATTTCACTGAACTTATTCCAACTCTAAAAATTAACAGATCTCTTCCTGGAAGGAACAGATCAAAAAACGTCCAAGCAGTGGTAGCCTGTTCAACGAACGTCCTAACATGATGGATAAAGAGTCAAGTTCGCAAGCGGGTGAACGAGAGAAAGAAAGTACTTATAAAAAGAATGGCGAAGGTAAAAAAGTTCAGAAACATGTCATCGCAAAGATAGCTCCTATTATTGCGTTACTTGCAAAAGGGTACTATTACGACAATACTGGTAAAACTATTGATTGGTTGAAATGTGGAGCCTGTAAGGAGTGTACCACGAAACTTGTGATGACGTATTGCCTCGTATTGAATACTGCTCCTCTTGTTCCAACTAATTGTACTTGTTCCGACGTAACTCAGTTCATTGGTTTCATGATAATATGAATAATTATAACCTGTCCTTAGAGGGGGGGGGGGGGGTGTATCCATAGCATATGCAATACCGCCATTTCACTTTGCGCGACATTTTTGTGTATTACTTGTACTACATATATTTTTTCCAGATTGTTTGCACTATGTTGTAATCAGTGAACACTAAGCTACTAAAGAATGCAAATTGTGTTTCTTTCCATCAAATATTAAATGTAAAATCCTCGGAAAACTAAGAATGGTGGCGTTATTGTTGCCAGTTACCCTCTATCTATCTATCTATCTATCTATCTATCTATATATATATATATATATATATATATATATATATATATATATATATAGAGAGAGAGAGAGAGAGAGAGAGAGAGAGAGAGAGAGAGAGAGAGAGTGAGAGAGAGAGAGAGAGAGAGAGTTTTCACCACTTTTGAGAAAATGAGTGTTCTATTTTTGCTCTCTCTTGTAGAAGTCTGATTTTTGGTTAGAAATTTATATTGGTTTGTAGTAACGGATATAGAAGGTAAATACTTCGGGGAGGAGCAATCAAAAGCCTGACTATGATAGCTATATCATAAGTTTACTATAAACTTTCAAAAGTATATAAATAGGTTAGCTTAAATTTGTTTTGTCACTCAAAAACTGGGGGCCCTAGTCCCCTTGCCCCGGGGGTAGATTCGCCTCTGTTGGTTTGCAACTTATCTGCATTCATTGTAGAGACCTTTTCTTTTACACTGCTTGTGTAATAAAATATCACTTCTTTAAAAAATATTATATATTTTTATTTTTTCCTAAGAAAGAATAAGGAGTTACTCGTTTATTTAAATTTTACGTTTTTTACTTCGTGTGTGATCGTCTTAATAAACTTGCTTCTATATTTTTAAAAGTGTTGTTGTGGAACCCTCAAGAGTCGCCGCTAGCTAGGCTTAAATATACAAAATTATGAAACTTTTCTTTTTGTGTCTCTTTATTTCCTCCTTGACTTCCATAATTCTTATTTTATATACTAATCTCCCATCAGCATTAATTACAAATACTCGACTGTCACTTCTCCACCCTAATACTACAGAAATTAAATGATTTTCCAGTCTTATGAGATAATAGTTATCCCAACTACAGAATACGTAATTAACGTATGTTATTTTCCTACTATCTGTTTTCCCTTATGACACCATTTCCGTCATGTTATGAACATCTCTTTAAACTTCCATTTATTATCTAACATTCACTCTTGACTCGTGCAGAAGCCGTCCTTAAGACCTCATTTCCTTCTTTGTTTTCCAGATGTCTTACACAAAACTTTAACTTTTTTTATAGAAAAATATCTCTCTGTTAGCTATTATCTCAACACTTGGAAACCCTTCCATTATACATGAGTACTTGATCACCAAACTACTGTGTATCCAGCAGAAATAAGATTTTTAAAGGATTTCATGACATCACAGCACCAAAAATTTGGAGAATTTTAAGAAACATTAATTGTGGAAGCTTGTGTGCATTATTATATAAAATGAGGTTTTTAAACTAGATCCGGTGGAATGGTCCTATAATCCAGCTACCTTGGAGCGGAGATGGGTAGTGGAAAACGATCTATGTTGTAAGGGTTTATTATGCATGATTGTCTGTCCTTCCGCCAACTGTACGAATTCAAGTCTCAGTCTTGATTAGGACCCAATGTTAATAGAAGGTTATGTCGTTTATATCCTCGGTATTACATAAGAACAGACAAATTCAAACGTTCGAGGTTGATGACCACTAAATGCGTACGTTCTACTTGAAGATTCATTTTTAAAAAATATATAATTACTATACAGAATCTAATATCGGTAAGTCTAGGACGCTCAGGTGTGCAGGTCATTTAACCATAATGGAAGAAAAGGGAAGCGCTTTCAAAATATTGACTGATATATCCCAATCGGAAAAAGACCATTTGGAAGACCCAGGCGCAGATTGGAGGACAATATTAAGATGGATCTCGCAGAAATAGGAATACAAAGTAGAAACTAGATCCAGTTGGCTAAGGACAGAAACCAATCGAAAGCTTTTGTGAACGTGCCATTTATCTCCGGGTTCCGTAGGCCATAGTTAGTTAGTTAGTCATCTCAATTTTTGCCTTGGAGAGGAGGGAAGACCCTACGATATAAAAAAGTTTTAGGTTTTTCATTAGTATATAGTAATAATATTGCTTAAATTGATATATAGTCTATATCTTTTTAAGAGGATCCTTTGCTTGCAGTCCCAAGCAACGCCACTGGCCGATATTGGTTATTTCGTACTCATTGACACTGAAAAGAACAAAACAATTAATATAATACTTTATCCTTTGTTTATGCTAAATAAGGTTACAATTTTCGTGCCAAGTGGACTTTGTGGTGGTCAAATACCTTGTGCGAAGTTCTCCTGTTTCCTCCACCTTCCTTATTCTATTATTTCGTTCATTATCATCATTACTGTAAGACGTTAAACAAAAAGAAAGGAAGCAAAGAGATTATCATTAATTACGAAGCATTATATATATTATATATAATATTATATATATATATATATATATATATATATATATATATATATATATATATATATATATATATATATATATATATATATATATATATATATATATATATTTAGAAACGTATGTCATTAATACTAAATGTTATAAAATAAACTTGAATAGTTAATACCATTTAGTGAAATCAAGGTACAATGATTGTTCCGCTTTACTTATTACTGCAATTATTTACTATGTGTACATTTAAAATTAATTTTATTTATTTATGTTATGTTCCGTAACAATAAATAATAATATATTAATTGAGCAATTCACTGGTGCTAATGTTTTTTGATATGAAAAATCTGTAAGAAGAGCCAGAATAACTGACCTTGATTGTAAGAAAAACCACAATAACTGTAAATTGATAATGTTGCTTCGATTTCAGCAAGACCTCACTTTTCCAAACTTGGGACATTTTAGTCAATTTTCAGGTTTTGCTTAGATGGGAAGGAACGAGTCAGGATCCTCGAATATAAAGTAAAGATTCACGTTTCTAATGTGTATTCAACTATATTATAAATTAAAATATGTGTTTCTCAAATAAAATATATGCAAGGATGGTAATTCCTCTCCCATTACCCTAGAACAATTTTTCTCAAAGTGTGGGTTGCGACCCATTGGTGGGTCGTGATAAATTTTTCCTTTTAATTATGAAAACTTTATTTTGATGCAGAAACGTATGTTCTGAAGTACTATTCAGAAAATGAAAATTGGAAGCGTTTGTTAATGAACACGTAATGGTGAACAGTAAGTGGTTACTCAGAGCCCTGCCCTGTTTGTACAGTCAGTAGAAATGCTGGGTTAGAATGAAAAGATAGTGGGTGAATCAAAATCTGTCACGGGGTAGGACACTGCATCGGGAGTAGTGCTAGCTCTGTGTTACCTTTCTACGGGAATACTTTAACCCTTTTTGCGCGTTCGTACAAATTCATATGATACAATTGGTTAGAAATAAATTTATATTACACTTGCTCGATCCGCGATCGTCACCGAACCGACTGATATTGTCGTACCGTTAGGGACACTGTATTCATAAATTTACATTTCAATTTAGTTTGAAAGTGAGATATCTACGATAGATATGAAAGAAACCAACTAAATTTTGATTTAATAAAATTTAAGCTCGAGCTCTACTTTGTAACCTTCGTGGTCCCTCGGGGTGTTCACAACATCCCCAAATAAATATCATATTAATTACTCATATGGACTGAACGAATTGGAATTAGAGATTTGATTTGCAAAATTTAATTGCTTTGAAATACACCATTCATTACGTAGAATACCAATGTGTATTTGAATAAAAATAGGTGGCCACAAAATACTTTTTATTATTCGCAGTAACAGCAGTCGTGGGTCGCAGTAACAGCAAGTTTAAGAAGCACTGCCTAAATGAAAGCCCCTGTTTCAAAGTAAAATTTCCATTCAAAGCTAAGCCTCTTTAGGTCAAACTTCAGAACTAGGATATCTTTAAATACTTCCTCCTGAAAATAGGCTATTTCCCAGGATGGGCTCAAGTCTGACATTGGCTGGTTCGATGGCATGTGTCGAGTTTTGTAGAATGTTATTCAGCACGTCAGTATAGCTGTTATTTCTAGCTTTCTAGATCGGAGTTTAATATGTCAAAATTCGAGTAATTTGGTATAATTCATTGTTCTGTCGATACTTGGGCAGAAATCGAACGTGAAACCACGTTCACTAAAAGGCAATCATAACGATTATAAACCAAATAAATGTGTTATTAATCATAACTTATGTTTAGATTTTCTTGGGTTCACGTAAATGCATTAAATTATGGGCAGAAATAAAGTAAAACTAGGTGGAATCTGCTAAAATGGTATTATCCTTTGACCAGTTGTGGTCTCTAAACGAAATGCATTATCCCTTTTTACAATCCACAGCTTATAGCACACCATTGGGAGGACTTGGCTCATTCAGTCTACGCACCTAATCAGTCTCAATGCAAGTTAAATTTATTTGTGAAGTTGAAAAGATTTTCGAACAAGCGATGATACTTCATTGCCTTCACTCACTATACAATGACATGAATTTCTTTATAAAACCATTGCCTAATATCACAATGAGAAAAGGGTGGCAATTAGTGGAAAGTATTGACATATGAATATAATTCTTTCCTTTTACCTGCTACCAGCAAGTTTCATTTGACCCTTGAAAATACTGTACATTAAAGGACAGGCTCAGTCCTATTATTATTATTATTATTATTATTATTATTATTATTATTATTAGTAGTAGTAGTAGTAGTAGTAGTAGTAGTAGTAGTAGTAGTAGTAGTAGTAATAGTAGTAGTAGTAGTACACATACACGTCTTGATGCAACACCGAGGTTATGAAACACAGGACCTACTAATAACGTAGATTCCACACCACTATCGGGACTTGACTACTGTGCAATTGGCGGGTATAGAGAATCAATCCTCACAGTATAGAATCCTTTCCCACCAGACTATTTAACCACTAAGAAAATTGGATTGTAAATTAAAAATAATAATTATTACACATGCATCTTCCTATTAAAATTGTGTACAGTACAAAAACGCCCTAATTTCTGAATTCTGGTACTATTTGAAACTATGTCTATCCCCACTAAAAATTGTATAGCTCACAATGCAATTGGCGTGTTTGCAGATAATTTCGTAAAATTACCTCACACGGGAAAGGATCTTTCTTACCATATCTCACCTCAAATTTGGACTACTTGATCAGGCCAAAACCTACATTTAATAGTTTACATTGCTAATATTTTATTTATATTTTTATGAACATGAGTGGAAAATATAACATGCCAGGAAAATATATTTTTAAAAAGTCAATAGTAGTGATGAGTGGAATGAAGTAAACTGTCAATTGTAAAAGTTGGAAGGGAGAAACTGGAACAGGTAACATTTATTTAAGTTAATGAAGATTTGAAGTGTTAACGAAGAATCAGAATAAGGCTATAAATAACGAAAGAAACCTACAAAGTTAATCGTTGAACAAAAAATGAAGAAAAAATTCAAATGAATCGGTCATTACAAAATCATTTTGGAGAAAAACGAAAAAAAAAAAAGGAATATTTTTATCGTTCTATTATGTAAGTTTATTAAGACCATCATGGCTTGAGATGGATGGTTCCATGTATTTATTTATATTCTCAATAACAATTCTCTATAGTCGTTAATGTTTTGAATATAACAATTTAAAATATTACACATGTATCCTTTCTGCACTAAACGGTGAAAGAACAAAATACAATAACTTTGCTCGAGTTAATACTTCTTTACCTGCAATGCCTGTTTCTTGTACAGGGAGAACAGGTTACGGAACGTATTCTAACCATTTTCGCCCTTAAAATACTTCCCCTTCCCTTTTAGTCACTTCAATAAAAAACTGAAATGATAAAAATCCATACTATCACATCTTTCTAAATCCCACCCTTTACAACGATGGAAGCAGTGGCGTAACTAAGGGGCCTGCAGGGTTTGGGGGCCCACCGCGTAGCAAATGCCAAGAACTATAGGCTACAAAAAGTAAGCTGAATACGGAATATCCATTTCCCTGAACAACATTATTTACTTTAGAAAAGAAAAACATGCTCTGGGTGAAAATTCATCCATTCTAGCAACATCAGTTTAAAAAAAGATCTTAGTACTCGAAGGCAAAATATTTTTTGCTTTTTTCGGTGACTATTAATTTCAATTGTAATTTTATTATATTCCATGGATTTATTAACCATTGTTTTCTACAGAGACATAATACAGTGGGAGGTTAATGGGCATGGAGAGGGGGGCCCAAAAATAATCCTGTGAAGGGCGACATTTTTGCGTTACGTTACTGGATGGGAGATGAATCTGGACTTACTGGTTAGACAGCATCGAAAGAGACTATTAATCTCAACAACACCGAAAACTATAAATTGGACACTGATATTGGTCGTTTTCTGTTATTTTTCAAGCCACCCATTCTCATCATTTCCCCCATAGGGTTGAATATTGACTTTGACGGCATCGGAAGTGTCAAACTATTCATCTCAGCTACCCCGAAAACTATCGATTGAACACTAATATAAGTTGTTTTCGATCAATTTACCTGTCAACTCCTTCGAGCATTACCCTCACCTCCATGCCAATGAGGGATGAATTTGGATTTAAGCAACATCCGAATTGTCACTATTCACCTGAGCGATCCCGAAAACTATGGATTGGACACTAATTTCGATCGTTCTCGAGTACTTTTATGTCGTCCTTTCCCATACCTCAGCCCCTTTTTGGGAAGTCTCTCATGAACCCTTTTTGTACAGAATGATAGATCTACTCTTGTAGACCACAAATTCACCAATAACTCGATTTTACCTAAAGTGTCACATGTGCCCTTTCTGCAAAAACCAATGTATTGTGAGGGACTATTGTAATCATAGACTATATAGACACTACACAAAAATTATCAGAAGTTTTCGAAATATGGATGTGAAGAAGAATGAAGAAAGTTAGTAGGTCAAGCAGAAAATGAATAAGGATGTACTAGGAATTGTAGAGATAAAAAAGAACCATGTTAGAAGTTATTAAAATGCAGAAAAGAAAAGGTTAGGACATTGTGTGAGACAAAGTTGTAGGCCAACTACAAGGAATATGGTAGAATATATGACGCAAAGAAAACTAAGGAGGGAATAAGAATACAATTGTTTGAAGAATTAAACTGTATAGTTCCAATGTTAAGGCTAAGAATATGCAAGAAAGAGAGATTTTAGTCTGTTTCGTCTCGAATCCAGTCACGAAAACTCTTCTTTGTTTCGTCTCATTCCCAACTTCAATTGACAAGAAGAGGTTAACTGAGGATCTATTCTGAGCCAGAATATTTAGAAAGATTAAAATGGTTATAGAAACTAAAAATGTACATTAAAGATACAAACTCCGAACATGAAAACTGCATCAACAGTACGGATTCTTGTACCAAAAGCTAAATACTTATCCCACGAGACGAGGCAGAATTTTCGTAATGAAACAAAGTTCTTTCAATAGAAACATTATGCTTTGCGAGACGAGATATCGCTTTCACGACACCTTTCCTAAACAACAGAACTCAACACAATTCTTTGTTTCGTAGGTGATTCTATAAGTGACCTAGGTGGGTCATGGTAGCTACTAACCTATCAGAAAAGTAACTTATATTCAGTCAGCATGAAATACAATGATAGTGTCTGGTAATTTTAATGATAAATGAGAAGTCCAATTTGGACACAAAGACCAGTTGTAATCATTCATTATATAAGACCTTACTTAACATTGAACGATTAACTGTACAATTGTTAATTTGTGATTCAGAGTAGATACGAGACAAAAAGGGTCTATTCTAAGCAGTTTATAATGTCGACGTGGTTGGTTGCCCATGACGGGAGAGTGCAAGAAAAGAGAGAGAAAGAGAGAAAAATCAAGGAACCAGTGATGATGATAAGGAATGCATGTATACGTAACTGTATGTTTACACATGACGACCGGAGAAAAAGAAACCTTTTGTGCGTATGTATACGAGTATATGTAGCAAAACTGCTTTACAGCGTCACTCCGGAAATTGCAGCTTCATTCCGTTCCTGTTTACTGCTTTTACACGGCGAAAATGAAATGCATATTATTATCTTTTCTTTCTTTTTCTTAGATTTTTTTTTAAATAGCATAGTGACTAATACACTTGAGCTGTGATTACACATGGGTTAATCAAAAATCTATTTGTAACGAAATTAATTAAATAATATAGTATACAAAGTGCTAATAAACTCCATGTTATAAATTTAGGAGGTGAATTCCTTTTATCAAATGAAAATAAAAAAGTTCTAACATACATGGGTAGGAAAACGCCTCCTTTTAGAGTTATGAACCGCCGAAAATGCGAAACATTGTGTTTTAAGCAGTGGAGGATCTAGAAGGTAAAAACTGGGGGGGGGGAGCTGCCAGATTCCAGACTTATGATAGGTATATCATGAGTTTACTATAAACTTTCAAAAATATATAAATAATAGCTTCAATTATCTTTGTCACTCAAAAAACTAGGGGGAGTTCCTAGGCCCCCCGGCCCCGGGCTAGATCCACCACTGATTTTAAGACTCCCTGGCTTGAAAATTATGGAACCTCTTACAAGCAGTTCAAGCAATAGCACAGAAACCAACATAGGGCGCACTTATGGGTGGGTCCACTGGGTTCGAACCTCTCAAAAACTTCCTAACTCAACATACATTTGTACACTTTCTCAAACTATACTTGATTGATGTAGTATGAAAATTAGATCTTATACTTAATCTGTATTCTTTCTCTTATAAAGACAATCTAGTTCTATCATTTAGTGTCTGAAAATATAGGTGGAAGTATTTTACAATCGCTTATTGTCTTCTACTCGGGTGCAGAATAATACCTGTTCAATACTACATAGACGTAGTGACTGGTAGTATTAAATCTTCCCCTGAAAATTTCTCATTCAAAAGGGAAAAAAGAAGGTAATGTTACTGATATTCTCATTTCTAATTTTATATTCAGAGAAGACAGAGTGTGTAGATTAAGTTGAGTTTGAAGTATGTAATTCTGTAGGCCTACATAAACTCTCGATTAAAAATAAGGAGGCCAAATTCTATAATATCCAAGCAATTGATATTGTACAGCACAATGCTCAAATTTCCGGTTGCATATTCATGAGATCTTATCCTTCCTGTGCGAAGACTGGGGACTCTTGGCAGTAAGTGAATAGTGTTACCACGAGACATTTCTTGTGTCTCGTCTCGTATTGTCTCATTTACTCCTCCTTTGAGGCGAGACGTGATAGGAGACAGTCTACTTGTCTCGAAAACGAGACGAGACGTCTCATGAAATGCCTCGTCTCGTCTCGTGAACGCAGTTTTTGAATTTGTTTAAGAATTTATTAACTCGGTCGAAATGTATACCAGCGTTTATTATATATTTCAAATGAGGACTATCCTACAAAGAACAGGGAATACCTAAAATTATTTTTTTAAATGATTCTTACAAATAGCTCCCATTTCCATTTTTCAATCAATTCAAGTTTAATTTTTTGTGTTAGTGCCCCAGATTCAAGTACAATGTGAAAGAGTTCATCTAGTGCCCCAGATTCAAGTACAATGTGAAAGAGTTCATCGAGATCAATGTTACAAAATATTGCATTCCGGGAACTGGAATGAAATCTTCAGTCCCCGGGACATTTCTTCACATATTTAAAAATATTACATATATAAAAATGTTAAAAGCAAAACCAAAACTCAATTTCACTATTTTCTATTAAGTTTAGCGTCCCATGATTGTGTTCTGAGGTTAAGGGAGACGGTGGTAATGATTTTGAATGAAATGACGAAATGTAGGTAGTGGGAGGAAAAAGGGGAACTCTGAGAAAACTTACGCACACCATGGTGTTTGTCTACTACAAAGTTCAATGGGTGTGACAACAAGTGAGCACTTTACCACTGAATCACCGCGGCACCACCTGATTTCCTGACAATAACAAAATACTCTGCTGTTTGGTATAAATTAGTCAGTATTGATGAGGCGACGTTTATTTTTACACTTCTATGAGTTCACAGATTCCAAATTCTGAATTAATTTTGGTCATGAAAAAAACGAGAAAAGGAAAGAAACGAAAAGAAAAGGAAAATAATTATAATGTTTTATAAAATATTAATAATAATAATAATAATTTGATTTTTTGAATTTATTGATAGTAGTGACCACAGCCTAAGCCATAAATGGTGACAAATATACAAAAAATATAGAATGGAAGATTACATAAAAGTAAATACCAAATAAAACAAAATAAATTAAAAAGAAATAGTACCTCAAAATATTTCAACCAGATATAAAATTGTATATTATATGCAAGCTTAGATTACACAGTAAAATTTCAACATTACCTCCATTCAAGTATCTATTAAGTTGAAAACTGTGATATAATGAACAGCAAAGTAAAATATAATGAACACTAATAAAATTTCACAAGAATATATATATATATATATATATATATATATATATATATATATATATATATATATATATATATATATATATATATATATATATATATATATATAATAAAGAATACGATTAGATAAAATAAACGTACATCAAACGAAAGACAATTGAAATTTCATAGACAATATACCAGACGGAACAACGGCGAATTTATGTATTTACTTGATAATACATTCTAAATATTGTTTTTTAAGTAGAGCAAAATTCACATTGAATAGGTCGATTCGCAGAGATTTTTTGTTTATATTATATACACTAATAAACAGTGGAGTACCAATTAATTTGTTATTATATAAAATAGATCGATAGTCCCAGGGGTTATGCGAAGGAACTCTAATATATAGATGTTTAATTAGGTTCACCCTAGAATGTACTACATCGTGAATAAACCTGATTTGCGTCAGGTTTCTCCTAACATCAAGAGAGAGCAAATCGAGCCTAGTAAGAATCTCTCCAATAGTCATCTCATTCAATTTAAATTTGAATCTAAGCCAGGCTAAGAAAGAGATTTGCATTGTACAACGACTCACCAAAGGTAGCCGTTAACCCTGGTCCAGTTAATATAAGTATATCTCTAGTGGCAATACTCATTTATACCTTAAAATATCTTCTGATGTTATATTCACTAAGATGATCACCTTTTAACGAAATTACAAGTTCATGATAAATATTAAATAATTTATTCTTTGATTACCTTTTAACGTATATTCACACAAACTGTCTTGCAATCAAACATGTTAAGTAAGTATATATAAACAACGACATAGCAACCAACAAGACAATAATATATATTTCTTATGTTAAAAACATTCTTCTTCTATTATTTTAATTAACGTTATAATATGTATAGTGCTTGTGTAAAAGCATTTTCTGCCCGAAAGATAAACAATTATGAATCATACAATTATGAATCGATACAAAGTATCTCGTTATATAAAATGTCGCTCGATAAAGGGACTAAATATAAAAGTTATATGGAAGCTTGACTTTTATATTTAAGAACCACTGGTCCGTTTATAATAATAACATGATAATAGTTGTGTTCTTTACATTTTGATCGCCCTTCATATATATAACTTCGTTCAGTTACCTCATATAAATACATTTATAATAAAACTTTCATTCCACTATTATTTATCTTTTATCATTAAAAAGTCGTCGCTTACTAATACAATTAACGAAGGATGCGAAATCAAAAGCATAAGAGATAATTACATTCTAAAACATAAATTACAATGATCAATAGTTTCATGCATTATTAAAAACGGTCATGTTAAAAATGGTTAATCTTTACAGAGCGAATTATATAATAATTACGTTAGATGACATTTTAAAGTATGTATCATATCAATAAGGTGTCAGGATACAAAAGAATCTTATCCGAGTATCATATAAGGTGACACATGGGTACGGTCGTCGGATAATTAGCTTAATAGAATGAGCCTTATACTGAATATAATCTTTGACAATAAGGTTCCAACACAAATCAATATAATATAAATAACCTTTGTTTTTAATCAATAATAAATCGAATTATAAATTTTCACATTAGCAAGATAGAATTAAAATCATTTGGAAATTAATATTCGTTAATGAGAATTAAAGAAAATTAAATTAAGTAAAAATCAAAAATAAAATGTAACCTATGCTCGGGCGAGCGAAAAGAAGGAATTAAATTTATTTTCACACAAACAGAAGTCTTAGTTTCCTTCATTCTTATTTATTTGAGCAAGAATGTCAGGTGCAACTAACCTTTTTACCAGCTGCATCCATTTTTCTCTTGTATACTGGGTAGGCCTCCAAACCTTCAACTCATCTATATTACGAAGTCCAATTGACGTACCTGTTTTAGCGTTCAACAATTCAAAAACTTTAGGGTTTATTTCCTTGAAACATAAATAAGGACCTGAGAAAACGTCACAAAATTTATAAATCTTCTTTAACAACGCATTACTTTGTGGGTGTTGTTTAACAAAAACTAAGTCATTGATCTTGATTCGATATTTTCCTTCTTGTAGAGACTCTAATTGAGAATTACGCTTCAAAAATTTGTTGTGTCTTCGAATTTTTACCTAAATATTCATAAGAATCAATAGCTGATATGGGTTTAACCCCTACCACATCAGCTGCAGTCAGTTTAAATTCGTACTCGTGTATGGTTCCAATAAAGTACATTGTATTGCACAATCCTGATTATGTTCCGCATTATTATTTTGTACAGGAATTGCGTGATTGTTTTGATTATGATACGAAGTGCCATCTCTTAAATTAAAGTTACGTCTATCAATACGGTTTACAGTATTTCCAGAATTACGCCATACATTTCGTCTGTTTTGGAACCTACTTCGGTTAAATGGTCTGACATAATTATTATCACAATTAGTTAGGTTAGGTGGATTTACATCATATCTTTGCCTATTCTGATTATTTAAATTTACTCTATTCAGGTTATGTTCCGTATTGTTTACATTACGAATATTTACATTCCGGACAGGTACTGACCTAAGGTTATCTGAATTATTTCTAATTTTACCTACTCCAGTTTGATTATTCTGTGCCTGGTATTGACTTTCGTAATATTGAACAAGCATTAGCAGATGATTGAAACTTATGCACTGTGTAGAAAGCAGAATTTGTTGCAATTTAAAAGGTAGTAGATTTCGGACAGATGCAATCACTCTGGATTCAGATTGTAGCGGATTTACAACTTTTAATTCATTGTAAGTGTTCACAACAAAATCAACAATAGATTTGTGTAGGCGAGGATGAAAAGGTTGGTTTCTAATCATAGCGTCTCTGTTAGCAAGTAAAAAGTCGTTCTCATAATTTGCGATCAACGCTGCTTTGAATTCCTCATATGTTTTGACGTGTTCCCGTACTGCTTTAAACCATAAAGAACACGGTGGGAGTAATAAATGAGGGATTATTTTTATATATTGAGATTTATCTATACACATTATACTGCATTCATCCTGAAATTTTTCCAGGAAAGAAGTAGCATTTTCATTGCAGTTGCTACCACTAAACTTACTCATAGCTCGTATTTCGCTCATTTTTACACTTAACTTTATATTTCTTTCACCATTTCGTGTTAAATGGAAATTTCTACCTACTGTGTTATGCGTGATTCCACCATCTCTTTTCCGCGTGTTATGCGTGGTTCCACCATCTCTTTTCCGCCCATCTATATTCCTTTGTTGAATTCTTTCCAAAATAATATCCTCATCGGATGGGTTACTTGAAGAAGAAGTAACGCAAGGTCCACGTCGATCTGCTTCGGGTGAATGTGAGGGCATCTCTTGTGAATGAGGGAATTCCAAACGATCAGTAACAACGTTGTTGGATGTATTGTCTTTAATCTGTAACGCCCTAATTTCCTCCTGTATGGTAGATATCAATTGTGTATTTGCACGTATTTGGTTAGAATTATCTGTCACCTGAATCTTTTGCTGACGAACAGAAGATTCTATTACTTCAAAATCTTTTTTTACAATATTGACTTCTTGGATTACATGATTGTAGTTATCCTTGCAATCTTCAGATAATCTTTTTAACTTCTCATCAAATTGTAGCGTGATGTCTCTCACAGCTTGGGTTACAGATTGATCTATTTGTTCTAATCGTCTACTCAATTCTTCATACTGTCTACTAGATTCTTCAGATTTTTGCTGTACCGTTTGTTTTAATTCTTCAGACATTTGAGCTAAATTTTGTTCCTGTCGCTGTAATGCTATTAGAATTCTGTCCTCTAGTGTCGACATTCCAGGTGTAATGGGAGCTATATTCTGCTCATTATTAACACCGTCAACAGTTTCATTCTCTACTGTCTCACCAATCGTGACTTTTCTTATGATTACTCTGCCACTTCTAAGAATGGTTGAGTTAGTATTCATGAACCTTCTTATCAAGGTAAATTCACCCTTACTTTAAACTTCGGGATATGAATTTACAAGAATCCCGGGTGAGGTAAACCAAAAATTTTACAACGACTCACCAAAGGTAGCCGTTAACCCTGGTCCAGTTAATATAAGTATATCTCTAGTGGCAATACTCATTTATACCTTAAAATATCTTCTGATGTTATATTCACTAAGATGATCACCTTTTAACGAAATTACAAGTTCATGATAAATATTAAATAATTTATTCTTTGATTACCTTTTAACGTATATTCACACAAACTGTCTTGCAATCAAACATGTTAAGTAAGTATATATAAACAACGACATAGCAACCAACAAGACAATAATATATATTTCTTATGTTAAAAACATTCTTCTTCTATTATTTTAATTAACGTTATAATATGTATAGTGCTTGTGTAAAAGCACTTTCTGCCCGAAAGATAAACAATTATGAATCATACAATTATGAATCGATACAAAGTATCTCGTTATAATTGACTCAAGATCTTGAGCAATACTAACAAGATTTCGGTTCCATATTAAAATTGCATATTCCAGATGAGATCGAACAAGGCACAATATAAAATTTTACGAGTTACAATATCTTTAAAGTCTTTACAAACCCATTTAATAAGCCCAATATTCCTTCTGGCTTTAGATACCAAAATAGAAATTTGTTCATCAAATAATAGCTTATTATCCATCATAACACCTAAATCTTTATTAGTTGAAACAACTTGTATTTATGATTATTAATTAAACATGAGAAAAAAGATACATTTGTTTTCCTAGAAAACTAGATAATTTTAGTTTTGTTCATGTTCAAAGGTAGAGCATTCTGAATGGACCATTGATAAACTGAATTAATATCTGCTTGTAATTTCAAGTGATCCTGACAATTTACTATTTTAGAAAAAATCTTCAAATCATCCGCATATAATAGAGAGGGACACTTCAAAGATTTACCAATATCATTTATATATATTATAAACAAAAGAGGACTCAGATTGGATCCTTGAGAAACACTCGAAGAACTATTGTACACAGATGGTTTGTAACCCATTATATCTGACCACACATCTACGGCCAAACAAGTAGGAAGCAAATCAAAATATTAAAGATTTAGAAATTTCAAACGAATTTCTTAAGAAAAATATAATGAGATATCTTGTCGAAAGCTTTAGCAAAATCAAAATAGATTGTATCGATTTGACCACGATTATGAATAACAGGAGAAACCAATGTCAGAAACTTATTCAGGTTTGATTCCGTAGATTTACCTTTCATAAATCCATACTGTTCAGAAATAATACAATGTTGAACGAACTATAAAGATAGTTATAAATAAGTTGACCAAAAATTGTAGGTATTACATCAAGAATTACAACTGACTATAGACCTATAGTCAGTAACAGTCCTTCCATTAGTTTTAGGAATTGGAGTTACAGCAACAGTTTACCATACATTTTGATAGTAATAAGATGATAACCTCCAATTAAACAATGATGTCAAGATTGGGGCAATTATTTCAAATATACCTTTAATTATAAAAATCGAAATTTGATCAAAACCTACAGAAGCTTTAACATTCAGTTTTTTAATAACTTCAAGTACCTGTTTAGTATTAAAAGATATTTGATCACTACAAAATTGATTGTGCATGGAAGTATCATTACTACCATTACTTCATCTTTGTGATAAACAATTTCAAATTGCTTGGCCATAGCCTCACATAACAGTCGAGGATCAGAGACCAATTCCTCGTTAACTAATATTGCCTTATCACCCTCTTTAGCATTAATTTGGTTTTTTGTATACTTGCAAAATCTTTTAGGATTAATTTTTAAGTTTTTCTCAATTTTACTCTAATATTTAGTTTTATCAATAAGAAGTTTCTTCTTAAAATTATAACAATATTTTAAAAATAGATTATACTCCTGAGCAGATTGGGATCTTTCAAACTTTTTATGAGCATTATTCTTTTTATTAAGCAAATAAATTAAATTACGAGAATACCATCTCGGATATATAGAAATTGATTTAGGTTGCTA
Source organism: Thermobia domestica (assembly GCF_964235325.1). Classification (NCBI taxonomy): domain Eukaryota; kingdom Metazoa; phylum Arthropoda; class Insecta; order Zygentoma; family Lepismatidae; genus Thermobia; species Thermobia domestica. The sequence goes on from NC_137455.1 coordinate 105,809,992, forward strand.
ATGGAACATTGTTCCTAATTGCTTCTTATATAACATCTTTAATATTTTGAGCAACAGCATCAATATCTTGATTCAACAAAATATTGGCCCAGGGAAGTCCTTGGATTTATAAAGAGAGATAGTCACCCTTCTGATATAGCAAAAACTATCACTTAGTATCTCCTATATTTGACATGATAATTTGACAACAATTTCAATAGGATCGTTGATAATAATAATAATAATAATAATAATAATAATAATAATAATAATAATAATAATAATAATAATAATAATAATAATAATAATAATAATAATAATAATAATAATAATAATGGTGATACTAGCAGTATATTAGAAACGTATTGAGTCTCATCTGTTCGTTCAAAAAGCCAGAAAAGTTTTCTATTTACTCTGTAACTCCGTCTCTGCTAAACATTGACCTTGAATAGTTGCAGTCAATTAGAGACTGTTATGACTGCAGTATGACCTCAATATTTACATTAGAAATGATACCATCCAGTGAAACCTAATATCAAGTTTATAGTAGTCAAGAATTTACTGCAAATGGCGAGATCTCTTCCCACTTGAGTCTCAGTGGGTGGCCTCGGAAATCAAAATTAGGACCTAGCAGTTCTTTCATAGTTATTTCGTAAGATTCGTCATAATTAATGAAATTTGTTGAGTTGTCATAGCAAAAGTCTTGTTTGTGTGATTGATTATTTCATCGTACGCTCATTTGATTGATTAGTTCATTGATTGACTTGAATTTGGTTAATTAATTTATTCTTTGCTTAATTCAATATCGTTTGTTTATTTGATTGTGAACATAAGATACCTTTCAAAGCTGTGGGTATGCGTATGATATAAAGCACTTCGGATTGAGTTCTAGCCCACTGCACAAAAGGTCAAAACATTAAGCACTTAACCACTGGGAAACCATACAGTGAAAGAAACGTTGGAAAACTTTATTAAATACTCGTAGCAAAAGCCAAATTTAATTTCATCTTATTTTGACTTTTGATATCTTTTATCCTTTCACTGGTTCAATTTACGAAATATTATATCCTGTATCATTTTTAAAAAAAACTTCTTATTATTCAGTCGTGACAAAGTAAATGATTGCACCACAAGTAATTTTAACATGTTATCTAGTGGTTACGGCGTGTGACTTTGGTGCCAATGGTCCCAGGCTCGATTCCCCGTGGAAGAGCCCAAAAAGATTAACTTCACGATCATTCTCTTCATTAACTTCATTAATTGTTCCTCTCCTTTAGCCTAAAAGGCGTAACCGTTGAATAGTAAACTAAATAATAATAATAATAATAATAATAATAATAATAATAATAATAATAATAATAATAATAATAATAATAATAATAATAATAATAATAATAATGTTTAAATGTTTATTAGGGACAAACAGCTACAACCACAAAGTGCCCCCAAGAAAGATTATACAAATATAGGGTGCTTACATTTAAACATGACATAAAAATGAAACATGCAAAAAAAAAAAACATGCAATGGGTATTACAGATGAACATACAATTAAAATCATAATGAAAAAACAAATAAACATAATTATCATCTCAAGTACATCTCAAACAAAGTACACCCAGTCATGAGACTAAAATAATAACATATTGATATGAGTATACAATACGGAAAAAAGTACATAACATATTAAAAGGAACATACATATAATCATAAAGTTACAAATGAAAATACATGAAAATCATTAAAGAATAAAGCGTAATTTTCAAATCAATTGACATCTTAATTAAAGTACACTCATTCAAAAGACAGAAATGAAAAAGAATAAAATAAGTATACCAAAGAATACAAAATAAGCATATGGCATGTAAAACTCATAACCAAGATAAAAAAAGAAAAAAGGAGAAGTGTAGTATCCAAAAAAAGGGAACAAGGATAAAAGAGAAAAAGATGATAGGAAAAGAGAAAGAAAGTTAAAAGAGAGAACAAGAAAAACCTAAAAACCTAAAAAAAACAAAAAAAAATCTCAAATGGCACCTTACAAGTTAAGGAGAAAAAAAGTATATATCCTTTAGAATTTTAATTAATTGTGAACGGATTTTAACAAAATTACTTTGAAAGATATCTATAGCATAGTGACATTTATTAGCTGTATCTATAGTTTTATAAATTGAACATTTCAGGGTAGGAACATTCAAAACAATAGGTACAAAACTTCTTACATTGCGATATGAAATTCTTATGGACCATAGACCATCAATAGAAAAGACACCTTGAAGAATATTATGAAAGAAACACAAATCAAGAATACACCGCCTATCAGTTAGAGGTAACAGATAATGCTCTTTAGATATATAAGACAAACTCATATCTTTGAAGTTTTTAAACTTCCATCGTTACCAAGCCAAAAAATTGTTTTGAATAGATTCTATAGCATTTACAAAATACTAGTTTCACAAATAATAATAATAATAATAATAATAATAATAATAATAATAATAATAATAATAATAATAATAATAATAATAATAATAATAATTTCATTAAGTTTTATTACATTATATAGAGTTGAGCTTCTGTACTTGATAATGCATTTACCCACCAACTGGGAGCCCAGCAGTGATGATTTCATAAGGTGGAAGGAATTTCAATACACTAATGGTGAAAAGTAGTATCATACTGCAAAAATAATGAAAATTCATCATTGACACGATAAGATATATAGCCCCGAGTGGGAAATTTTGTAGTTTCGGGGAGGAATATTTCCTCATTCAGCCCCTGAATTAATCACTTGTTGCCTTGACTGAGCCCCAATAGAGACGGACTTCCTACGGCTTACCTCGGGGCCCTTCATTGATTTGATACATTAATTACAATTTTATATGTATCGACAATGTTTGGGAGGTGATTCCTGATAGCAAGATAAGACAAAAAGTATAGAATATCCTGAGTGCACAAATGCTTCCTTTCGGAGTTATAGGCTGCCGAAAACATGAAAAAATTAACTTTAAATGTCCATAAGCTCCAAAACTATGGGACCTAACACAGTCGGGTCAAGACTTCACTTAGGAACAGGTATGTGCCCTATTAAAATATCCATGTTTCAGAACGTTAATAATAATAATAATAATAATAATAATAATAATAATAATAATAATAATAATAATAATTTGAATTTGAATTTATTGATAATAAAGACCACAGCCGAAGCCAAAATGGTCATAATGTACAATAATATACAATAAAAGATTACAAGAGATACAGACAAAACAAAACAAATAAATTAAAAATACATCAAATCATCTAGGCAAATACCAAATAAAAAATTAGCACATAAGTTTGATACAAACTAAATTATAAAGTAAAATTACGACATAACCTCGACTAAATGGCTTTTAAATCGAGCATAATGTATTATTAAGAAATTAAATATAAAATGAACATAATAATAAAAAAATGAACAAATTACAAAGAAATTATATAATAATACACATAAACAGATATAAACAATGTAGATAAAACAAAGATAATAAGAATTCAACAGACAATATACCAAACCATGGTGAATTTAATATATTAATTAAGTAGAACATTCCAAATATTGTTTTTTCAATAAAGAAAAATTCGGATCAAATAAATTAATTTTGAGAGAATTTTTATTTATATTGTCAACACTAGTAAATAGTGGAGAACCTACCAATTGATTGTTACATAATATAGAACGGTAAACCCTAGAATTATACGGGGAAACTTTAATATATAAATATTCAATTAAATTCACTCCAGCATGTATTATATCATGAATAAATTTTATTTGCTTTAAATTTCTCCGAACTTCAAGAACTAGTAAATCAAGCTTAGCAAGAATCTCCCTATTAATCATCTCGTGTAATTTAAATTTATATTTTAACGAAGCCAGGAAAGAAATCTGGACTGACTCGAGAACTTGAGTGATACTAGTAAGATTACGATTCTAAATTAAACTAGCAAATTCCAAATGGGATCGAACATATGCACAATATAAGATTTTACATGTTCCAATGTCTTTAAAATCTTTGGCAACCCATTTGATGAGTCCCAGATTCCTTCTAGCTTTAGATACCATACTAGAAACATGATGATCGAATAATAATTTGGAATCCATCATACCACCTAAATCTTTGTTGATTGAAACAGCTTGAATTGTATGCTGATTTATTGAGTATGAAAAATAGGATATATTCGTTTCCCTAGAGAACGATATAATTTTTATTTTGTTCATGTTCAAGAGAAGTAAATTTTGTATGGACCATTGATAAACTGAGTTAATATCAGCTTGTAATTTAAGGTGATCCTGATTACTTACTATTTCAGAAAATATTTTCAGATCATCCGCACACAGTAAAAAGGTACAATTCAAATATTTACCAATGTCATTGACATATATTAAAAATAATAATGGATCCAAATTGGATCCTTGAGGAACACCCGAAGATGATAATAATAATAATAATAATAATAATAATAATAATAATAATAATAATAATAATAATAATAATAATAATAATAATAACTTCTCTTCCACTGCCTCTTAATTTAAGTACCCATACCTTCCCTAACTCTCTCAATATGCTGGATCAAAACCGAAAGTTCTGGGTTCCTAGTCGGGAATGAAGCGCGATGGAAAAGTGCCGTACATGAAAAGCTAGAAGAGACAAACAAGAGACTTTTCTCTGAACAGGGATAAAAACGAAAAAAGAAAGAAAAAAGGAAAGAAAGAAAGAAAGAAAGAAAGAAAGAAAGAAAGAAAGAAAGAAAGAAAGAAAGAAAGAAAGAAAGAAAGAAAGAAAGAAAGAAAGAAAGAAAATTCTTTATGTAAAATATATATCTTACTGTTTTAAATTCACGAATGTATATTTCCTGTTTTTACAACAATGTGTTAAATTTGAATGGTTAAATTGAATGTCATTACAAACGTGTAAATGGCGAACTTTCCCATGTGCTCGAAAATTATTATGATATGTGCATGATGATGATTTGTGTATTCTCATGTGGTTATTTTTAATTCAATTTCTTACTAATTAATTTTTTGTAACTTTTTATTTTAAATAGTTCATTTATGGAAGTACTGATATAACCGTGAACTTAGTTTACATCCAATAAGGTATGGGAAGGAATTTTAGAACGAAGTTGATTCCACACGCTATATTTAATTGCACCATTCCAGCACACAGCTACTGGATTGAACAAAAAAGCTTCGGTAAACTTTCAATCAGTTAATTCGGTCATGGGAGTCGAGCCCAGAATCTTCTGATTAAGAAGTAAAAATGTGACTTATTCCTCTGTTTACACTTGAAACTTTTCAATTGTATTTATTTTATTTATTTATTTATTTGATAATTCTTATAGGTCCTTAAACTCAACTAATTTGATGACATCCTTCACCTTGTAAATAGTCAACGTTCTCACTCTCCAATCTTCTAAAAATGTATTTATCTTGGCTCAATACTTTTTATTTTAAAAGAATTGCATAGTGGGTGGTCCATAGGCACTCACCACTAATAGTAAAACAATAAGCAACTATTTTATGACAATCATAGGCGAAAGAAGGCCAAACGTTACCCATCTTCTTTATGGGTGGTCTTCGCTTTTCTTGTGCGTATTCCTGAGTTCGATTCAGAGTGAGGACTAGGTGTTGATGTAGTATCTTGAGGTAATCAAGCTAGCAGACCCCCAGAAATAATGGAACTTGGAATTGATGTTCTGATTACGCATCAAACAGTTTAATAAACACCATCTCATCGGCCGTAGCCTTCCACGGTTGTGTGAGCGGTTTTGTGTGTGTGTGTGTGTGTGTGTGTGTGTATGTGTGTGTGTGTGTGTGTGTGTGTGTGTTTTACTTCCGATTTCAAAACTCAGGTTATAAAGAACAAAAGCTTTCTGTATTAACTTAAATTCCGAATCACCTGTCATCGTGTAAGATCTACCCTTACAGTTTAGTAGGCCGTTTCCCACCACTCTATATCACAGCTAAAAGAGTTGGTTTACAAAACCATGTCACTGGCAGATCTTTATGGTTTGGATTTTAAAGGAATTGAGTTGATAATGGCAAATCTTAACCGTTCATTTATCAACTTCCATAAAGAAAAGATGGTACATTCTGTTTTTTCCACTTTATTTTAGTTTCACATTCTGTGTTATTTACTGTTTCTTGTTTTAAAGACCTTCACCTTTTGCTGTTGATGATGCATTAGAAATTCCAAAGAATTTGCTCCAAAATTAGCGTCACAATCATCTACCGTGACCTTGCCTTACAAGGTGTAATGTTTTGTTGTTGCTCATCGGCTGACTCTCTTTCCGAACACGTCAGCGAAGTTTCCCGAAAGGATGACACAATCTTCAAGAAATGCCGTACTTATTCTAAGAACCGTCTTACGTTACATGACCAGTTAGCCTAGCAGCGGTGAAACAGTGGCCCCCTTTCATTACTCCAAAACTTATACATGTATCGATAAAAAGGTCTGTTGCTCACTCAAAGATCGCCGCGCACTGACTCATGGTACTTTTAACACGCAAAATCTCAAAACCAAATTCATCTGTAAGTAGCAGTAAAAATAATTTTTATTTCGTTCGTGAAAATTACCTGAATTATGGACGACTGTTTTTGTAAACTCTATTTTTCAACTTTGCGTGTTTGATACTACTGTAATCGGGTGTTACTTCATAGTTACCATTAATGTGGCCTTCAAATCAAGACAAGCATTTTGAATGTTGTGCAATTGCTGAGTGCATAATCTGGTGCAGTTGACGAGTGCCAGTCATTATGTAATAGCATCCCTTCCTACTGTAGTATATCGCCTCCAATAAAGCTGGATTCCAGGACCATGCTAGCGCCTCGGATAACACAGAGGGAAGGGAAATGGGTTACAGATGTGTTTGAAATCTGCTATATCACCAATAATAATAATAATAATAATAATAATAATAATAATAATAATAATAATAATAATAATAATAATAATAATAATAGGATCATTCATCAAATTTAGTGTGTAGGAGCTTTATGTTTCAGAGAATAGGATGTCATTCACTTTCACATATAAAGGATTAAGCGGGAGTGTGTCTAGGAAAAAAGATCACACACACACAAGACATCAATATGTGGAAACATTTGGTATTATGCTTAAATCTATAAATATATGTTTCAAAAGATAAGATGTCCAGAAGTTCTTATATCTTACTTTTTTTTTTTTTTTTTTTTAATGCTCAGACCCGCCTCTTCAGTTTTGGCATCTGAAGATTTTAACCGGCCTATCATCATCACATTTTATTTTTCCTTTAGCCTTTTTCATCATCCTTTATTTGCGATAATTGGAAGGAAGAAAGAGAACAAGGAAAGATCTTGCATCGTTTGGCCTAATCCTCGTTTCGCCTAACCAATTATCTGACACTTTTATGACAGATAAAAGATAAGCTTTATGTCCGCTATTTTAGGCGAAAAAGGATACTCGCTTGGCCTGATCCTCGTTTTGCCTAAAATGTTGGACTATAAAAAAATCGCGGAGATAAAACTGGAGGGAAATTTTTCGAAAAAAAAAAAATATTCCCTACTATGTGAAGAACTGAGAAATACAGACGCAAAACCAATTAAATCCCTCTTCCATATTCAGTTCCATAAACTGTTAAATCTCAAACCTGCAAATAATCTAATGAGAAAAGCAGAATCAAACCCAGTTAATTCCATATTTCAAACAATTTCAGGTTTCGTACTGTATAGTATTAGTTTAGTAATCTGAATATTTATTGCAACTCTTCGTAAATAATTCGAAATTTTATTTGGCAGAATTTGAAGTGTATGCTTTCATTATTTTTATTTATTTTTGGACTGAAAATTGAAAAAAAAAAGAAAATGAAATCTTTAGTTTTACGTCCCACGATTATGCCGGTTAGACTAAAGGAGACGGTGATGATGAGAAATGAATGAAATGGTGGAATGAAGAAAGTGGGAGGAAACGGGAGAACCCCAAGAGAACCCACGAGCACGGTGTTTGTCCACCACAAAGTCCACATGGCGCGAGCTGGGATCGAACCAGGGACCCCAAGCACCGGAGGTGAACGCTCTACTACTGAGCCACCGCGCACCCTGGACTGAAAATGGAGACACTATACATCTTAACCTAACTGTTCGTGAAACTTTTCTGTGCTTATTTGCTTTTCTTTAATAATTACTAGACAAATGCACGCGAAATCGAAAGAAAACAATACTCTAAGCAGCGATGATCATAATTTTGTTATCAGACAACACCAAAATTGTCTAGAAAACGTACAAGACACATGAAAAACTGGAAACGAAATGTAGCCAAAAAGACAAGGTGAGTGGACTATCTATGGTTAAAAGTCGTTTGTTTTGTATTTCAGGGTAACTCTTTACTTTGAACAGAACATTGTTGGATTAGGTTTTTCTCTAAACGGTCTCTTCAGCTTCAGCAGAACCTCTTTCTTAAAATGTCTCGTGTCAATTATCATTCAAAATTATAACGTTTCTGGTACAACATGTTAAAAATTTCTGCCACTTATTTACCATTTCTGATTCTCTTTCTGCCGCTGTTTTGCTCAAACTCAACATTTGCACATTTTGTTTTGCTATATTTCAAATTCATATATTGGAATAATTGGCAAATTAATATTCACCCTATGTTAGTCCATAAAAGGTTACAAACTCTTCCAAAATATACGGTAGTCATTCAGTTTAGAAATGTATACGGATAGGTATAATTAACTCCGCTTGTAGTTACGAAGGGTTTGACGATTGAAAGCAGCTCAAAGCTCACGTTTTACAAAGAGGTTTTTGAGGAATAGAAAACCGAGAAAATGGTGGTGCACCAGAGGACGACGACGGTATGGATTTCCATTTAGTAGATGATTATGAAGAGGACGTTACATAATTCAATTTTTTGCACATTTGGATACATTGTTTTCAATCTAGAACAAAATTAATGTAGCATTTATGTATCCATATTCATTTGTGCCAATCGTGTGCAATGTATAGTTGATAATATATTACCCTCCCCACCCAATATTTTAGTAGGCATAATACTGATTTCTGACTCTGACTCCCTTTCTTTTTGATAGGTTTTGTATCTTGAGCCTCAACAAAAATGGCCGCTCGTCCAGATGCAAAAGCTGTTATTTCCATTTACATACGCAAAACCTGTTAAATACAAACTATTTTCTTCAATAACACAATTTATAGACTAGTGTGATTATACAGCTTTCGACAGACCAACACACATTATTCTTAATTTTTTAATGTTCTCTAGTTTCTAATGTTATTTTACAATTATGACGTGTTTAAACAGTTTTTCTGGATTTGTCACAAATTTTAAAATGTGAATTTAACGGGTTTTGCTATTCACCTACTCATATATATTCGTATATATCCATGGTCCTAGTAAATTCATAAAGGAGTTTTGGTAATCCCAACTCCTCGAAAATAGTTAATATAATATTAATCTATATATTTTGCATTTCTTAACTCTTTATATACTAGGGAATTTTCTCTTATATAATTTCCCTCTAGTTGAATTTCCACAATTTTTTCTTATTGTCCGCCATTTTAGGCGTAACGAGGATTAGGCCAAACGAGGATCCTTTTTTCGCCTAAAATGGCGGACACAAATCTTATCATTTATCTGTCATAAAAGTGTCAGATAATTGGTTAGGCGAAACGAGGATTAGGCCAAACGTGGCGACACGACAAGGAAAAGGGTGGAAAGGACGAGACCACAACACTCAACATCCAACAACAATGAACAAACAAACAAAACAAAACAAAATTTCAAAAACGAAAAGAAAAACAAAAAGGACTTGAGCTATCTGATCAATATTAACTAACTAACAAGAATTTAATTCCTACCTAATTTTATTATCATATTATTTAACAATATTTGATTACCTAAATTGTCATCTTTATTAAATTGACAATTGTTACTTTTGCTGCAAGAATAAAAACAAGTTCCTATTTGGTTGTAACGTGGAATAGTACATGATCAGGGCCGGATTTAGGGTGTGTGTGCACCGGAGCACATGCACCCCCCTTCACTATAAATATACACTATCTAAAATGAGAATCTAGCAGCAGGCCGGTAGCCAGCCCAAAAATGTAAGAGGGGCCGGCTGAAGTTAGGGGGGCCGATCCAACCATTTATAGTTCATCACCATATTATAGTGCATTTGCAACCCTACCGTGAAAATTATAGGGGGGCAGCGAAAATTTAGGGGGGTGGCCTTTCTAGATACGGGCCTGTTTAGCAGTGAAAAAGCAACATTTTCCGAAACTTTCTGCTGTCATGTGTCCGTTTGAGGCTTTAAATTAAGCTTAGTTTTGCAAAGCAATAGTTTAACTCGATTTTTTGAAGGTTGGAGGAAAAGGATTCACTGAAAAAAGTAATATTCCTCATTAGCATCACAGATGCCTAAAGGCACTTAAAAACTTAAAAATTTAAATTAAATGTAGTTGTAGTTATTGGTGCACCTTCGTTTCAAGAAATCCTGAATCCAGCCCTGTATACGGTATATATATATTTAATTTGACTGTTCTGTTATCTTGAAGGTTTCTGTTCTTATTGACTCGACAATGATTCCTTGCTTCTCTCAATAAATCATAAGTTTAAATTCAAATGTTTAGTCGGAAGCAGCATTTCAATAATTCTGCCAATCTGTTTGTTCCAATATTTCTTTTGCTCTCCTCGTTGGTCTAGTGGCTAGCGCGTGCACCTTTTGTGCACGATCTCCCGGGTTTGGTTTCAGGTGGGTGAGCCTAGAAATTTGTACGCATTACGGAGACTTGGATTTCACCTTCAATTATGGGTCCTTGTTTCATATAGCACTAGGGCTGGAAGGGACATATATGAACGATCTAGATGGTTATTTGTTTTCTGCAGGCAGCCAAATTTCAAATTTACTAGATAGAATACATATTAATCTTTGTAATCAATTTTTAATCTTCAGAAGCCGTGAAAATCACATTAAACTGTTTTAATCCATTTCTTGTCTGTGTACTTAACTGGATGTGTTAGTTTTACTCTCTATAAGTGACTTGTAAAAGTTCGGCTAAGGTTGCCACACATGCCACATTACTATTACTCTGTAAATTGGGTTTTGCAGAAGGTTGGACATTTCATGAAAATCAAGGTTGGCCAATTTAGACACGTTTAATTTTAAAATTACTGTCACTCTGTAAGTTGATCGTCTGTATAAGTTCAACACTTTCTAAAAACACGAAGGATGGTGAAGGTTAAAACGAGATGTTACTTTTATTTTATGAGTTGATCACTTGTGTAAATTCGACAAATTCAGTAAACTAAAGGGTAACCAATTTAAATTTGTTTGATTTGTACATGTTGCTGTTACGCTTTAAGTTAGCCATTTTTATAATTCGACATTTTCTGAAGAACCAAGGGCGACCAATCTTCACAAGCTTTAACAGTATATGGGGCCGTGGTGGCTCACTAGTAGAGCGTTCACCTCTGGTGCATGGGGTCCCTGGTTCGATCCCAGCTTGCGCCAAGTGGACTTTGTGATGAATAAACACCGTGTGCGTGGGTTTCCTCGGGGTTCTCCCGTTTCCTCCCACTTTCTTCATTCCACTATTTTATTCGTTTCTCATCATCACCGTTTCCTTTAGCCTACCCGGCAAAGTCATGGGACGCAAAACTCGAAGATTGGATTTCATTTAACAGTATATGTTACCAATATCTGTAAGATCTTAACTTGTATAAGTAGCACAGTTTTCTGTAATATCAACAGTTCTGTAGTACCTTTCACTATATTCAGCTATTGGTAACCCTCTTTGTCAGAAGTGTTGGATCAGATGTTGAAAATTATTAACCACCTCTAGAGTCGGTAGCTATGGAACCAACATAAGCATCTCAATCCAGCCGCCTAAGATGGACACCCATATATAATAACATTCCTTCTGCTTACATTCCTCACGCATGTAAACAAAACTTTGATATAGACAAACATAAAAGAAGAAGAAGGTTTAAGGAGCTAACAATGCACACGCGTCGTCGCTGACACAAGAGGAAGAATCGAAAAAAAAAAAGATATTCTTTTTAATCCCCGAGGCGGTGTTCTCACGGAGGCAGCTCTCGGCCTTGTGTTTCCGGTGACCTACGCCAGCCAGGATGTTCCCTCAGTGAGAAAACAAAATGTTGCATAGCTCCAGAAAGTTAGCTTTCCAGAAACGTCAATAACCTCCATTCTTTTTTAAGGTCTTTTCCCTTTCGTCACACGGTTTTATAAAAGATTTTAGATGCATATACCAGTTGGTGTGTGGACAAAGTTTCACAAGGGAACTAATAAATGCTAACAAAATATATGTATACGGAAAATTTCACTTTCATTTATGTATTAGATTTAAATGCTGATGGATAGGCAGACATGGATGTTTCTAGTTACCTAGCGCTAGTTGAGTTTCACGCATAGATACAAACTTGATGGTTTTAGATGGACGTGGTAACATATGCACACGTAGAGAAAAGGTGGGATTTCTGTTGTTCTTCACACTGGCTCGTGTGTCTAAGCAGCGTCTGATTTTCCTAATGCCTTAATGCACGGATTACATTCTGCTATCGCTAGAAAGACGCTTGTCGACTAAAATGTTCAATTAACTCGAAAGTGGATCATGTACCCTTATTCTAGTCATTGACATTAATAAATTAAAAATGTAGACCTGTTAAATTAATACTGTGCGTATGGAATATATGGAGAAAGACAATCAGAACTAAGCAGCCACTATCAATTATATTGTTATGACGATGTTGTTAAAATTATTACTTCAAAACAGGCCCGTAGCCAGCCCGAAAATGAGGGGGGCCCGGTGGAAGTTAGGGGGGCCCGATCCAAAAATATTAGTTCATCCCATATTATAATTCATTTGCATGCCTACCATGAAAATTTTAGAGGGGGCCAGTAAAATTTTGGGGGGCTGCCCTCCTAGACCCCCCCTGGATACGGGCCTGCTTCAAAATACTTGTTGACTGAAATTTAAAAATTCGGCAACATCCAGACCTGAGGAGTGTCGGATTTTCGAAAATATCAGATTTGAATGGTTTTATGTTACATTTAACAGAAAAGGACTACTAGTAAAATCCTTTAAAGGACGAAAATTCAGGAAATAAATTATAAAAAGAGCAGGAATATCTGTTAGCAGCTGCAAGCAAGACCCAGCAATTGATTATCCATTACAAAGCTATCAAAACATAAACAGTACCTCCAGAAAATAGTGTAGCGCCAAAGCGGTAAATTTGAAAATCCGCTACGAAATTTATGCCAAAAATCTGAAGGGACCGAATTATTGAAGGCCAGATTTTTTAATGTAATTTGTAGGTTATTTGAATTAGTGAACAGATGGCGTTCAGTAATAGCTGAACGATTTGGTAGGAAATAGGGGGCTCTCCATATAATATTAGTAAGCAGGTCTCAGTCCTCTCAGAATTTAACCCTTGTCTTTATGTACTACCCAAAGTTTCTCTATGCGTAGAAATGTTTTTGAACCAGTTTGTTTGAGTGTTCTGCCCAAAGCAGTTCTACCCACTTACTCTAACGTAGATATGCGGGACTACTAAGCGAGTTAGCAGGGCCGAGGTGGCCAGTTCCTTTCTCCTGTGGTTCCTGTGACATACTGGAAATTGGAAGCTGAAATAGATTGAAAATCACCCACGTATACAGGAACTGTAATTGTTGCATCATTACGTAGATAGTTCCTTACATATAAATATTAATATTTCTCTGGTATAAGACAGTCTAACTTCCTATAGTTCCATGGAGCCAGAACCTTCACAGAGTAATAATGTCCAGATCTAACATTCATTGTCTGACAACAAAGGCAGCGCTAGGAAATGAAGAAGGTTGTGCCCATTAGACTTTTTTTGGGGGGAGGAAGACATACTTTTTCATTGAAATGGCACAATCGAAACTTTAATTTTGGTACGAGCGGTCCCGGGTTCGATTCCCGGTGAGGGCACTCGGTCATAAAGTATAAAATTTTATTCAGGTCAGCCATCCTGAGTGAGAGTTTTCCTCATTGATACCAGGTAAATGATGGGATGGTACCTAACTTACAAGTCCCAGACCACTTGCTTCTTTCCCTTTCCTCGGATAGTGTGATCGCCAAGGGACGTCATTCCTCATACGTGACTGGCTAGCATTGTCATAGATATCGAATGCCCAGAAATCTAAATCCTAATCCTCATTCTAATCCCGGAACTTTAATTTTACTATAATGATGCTATTAAGAACGGAAAATGTTTCAAAATTGAATAAAATTTAGGCTATGAAGTAACTTTTTTTTTTTTAACCCACTCCTCTGGTTACAACTGACTTTCAATCGATTTCACTAATTTATAATGCTTCTGTTACCTTTAAGAGTTCATTTTTTTCTGCTTAAAAAAGTGGAGATATAACAGTAACAACTGAAAAGTCGAATTGTAGACTTCAGACATAATCCACGGAAATTTAATATTACTACATAATGGCTTAGTCTTGGGGTTTGAATTGGAGGTGAAAAAAATAAAGGCTTCTCCCAATCGAACAAAATTATTGTTTTTAGTTCTTTCTTTCTGGTTTAACGTCCTACGATTTTGTTTCAAGGGAAAGAACATGATGATCGTTAAGTATTCAGTGATAATGATCATGAATGAAATGGTGGATTGAATAAAGTGAGAGGACACCTACGCACACGTCGTTTGTCTACCACCAAGCCCACTTGGTATTATCTGACATCGAACCAGGAACTCTATATACCCGAGATAATAATTCTACCAATGAGTCAACGCGACCCCTCGTTATTATGTTACTATAGGATTACTATTCATTAATACACTACCAAACTCAGGGGGACAATTGAAACCTCCTAAATGATGCCGCTGCTAAGAAGAGAAACATAGCTCTTGCTGTACTAAAAACGCATAACTTTAGATATAACTAAAATAAAGCAATGGAAAGCAGGAACAACAAAATATATTGAACTTCAGCTCTCAACCATAACTGGGGCTCATTGAGTACCGTGATTCAGTGGTAGAACCCCTTGATGCTAAGGGTCCCTAGCTCGATCCCAGACCATGTGAGTTTGTGGTAGGCAATATCATAACTGTGGGTTTTCTCGGGGTTTTCCCGTTTCCTCCCACATTATCACTCCATCAAACTTTTTAAAAAATGAGATGAAATCTTTCAGTTTTACGTCCAGTAGAAATGCTAGTTATGCTAAAGGGGACGGTGATGATGAGAAATGAATGAAATGAAGAAAGTGGGAGGAAACCGGAGTTCCCCGAGAAAACCCACGCACACGGTGTTTGTCCACCACAAGGTTCACACGGCACGAGCTGGGATCGAACCAGGGACCCCAAGCACCGGAGGTGAAAGCTCTACCACTGAGCCACCGCGCTTCCTTCAATCTATTTAATAGTAATTCATTTTCATTAATAATCCATCTTCTTTATCCTATAGAGCATAACCATGGTATGTAAAACGTAAAACTTCATTTCACGAATGTGGTACAGTTGATGGGTGCTCAAACCATCCTGAAAGGTCAAACTTCACAGTATAGGCCATCACACTATTTTGCCTTTAAGAGAACTGGATTATCAGACCACGTTCCCACTCCCAACTAAGCAGTGGAGCTCCTATTCCAATATACACCTGATAATAATATATGACGTATGAAATCTCTCTATATGTAACGCTGAAGCAACTGAAAGAAGTGGTACTCAAACGAAAGGAAATGTAGTGTCTAGTTTCTAACATTAAGAAAACTTAGTCGAAAAATATTATGTACTGCACAAGATTATGATCAAGCTCTATAGATAATTATGCTGCACACTGTCATTTTAGGTGCAAGTTTTTTTTCCTTCTGACGAAACTCCTATTGGCAAAGACTTTACAAATTATACATCATTTCTAACAGTTTTGTCTGTTGTAATGGATAATCACATCTTCTTTCTTTAAAAAAAATAGTTAAAATGATGAAACAGCTGTAAATTTGTTGTTGCAAGAAGTTGTGAGAATAATAGAGACAGAAAATCACTCTGTTTTACAATACCTAAATATTTCGACAAGTCCTAACTTGAAAACTTCCTGTTAATATTTGACAAGTTTGAAACTGGGAACTTTATGGAATTGTATTATCACTTTCTCACCTCCGGGCATGAAATAAGCAATTGCAGAAGTACGTCGCCAGATACTTTTAGAAGGGCTCCTTGACCTTTATTATGCAGAGTTCAGTCCCCTTAATTGGCAGGAAGAGTTTATAAAATCTAAACTAGACGTGCACAGACAAGATATGTATATTTCAATTGTATATTATTCGATTTCCAAAGTATGTTATGCGTTAAGTAATGGAAATCTTGCAGTACGAATATGTCTGGCGACAGCTATCAGAGTAAACATAGTTAAAAAGAAATAGCGGGATTGTTTTCTGATATAGATTCAACATCCAAAGAATTTGTTCTGCCTCTTTTCTTATATCTGTATTTCAATTGGGTGTAGGAGAACACGGTGAAAAAGTAGTTGAGTGCTTACCTCTTGTGCATGGGGTCCCTTGTTCGATTTCCGGCCAAGTAAGTTTGTGGTGGACAACAAACCTGCCCGTGGGTTTTCTCCGGATACTTCTGTTTCCTCCCACAATTTTATGTCACCCATTCTTCCAATTGGATGTAGTAGAAATCTACTATTTCAGGTTTTAACGCTAATCGCAATAGAGCAAAAATCGTTAACAGGCATAGCGAAAAACGGTTTTTTGATATGAATTTATTGTGAAAAGATTGATTCATCCTTGGCTGAATTCCCTCTGTGGAAATCGAAAATATTAGAAAACTACTACAACTTCTGGTTTCCACACTGTGAACTTACGGATACCATCCCGGCATTTGTCTAGTTTGAATGATTAAAACCCAGGAAAACCTTACTCAGAATTGCTGGCTTGGAAAAGCTCTTACGCTTTTTTCGACCGAGTGCTTCTACCTGGGACCGATCCTACGACCGCTCGCACCAAAGGCGGTTAGTGACTACGCTACGCGGATTCATATATAACAGATCGTTTATTACACTAGTCACCTAGATACGTGGCAGAATATTTATTATATAAAAATATACAATAAAAATAACAATAATAAATTAAAATAGAATCAATCGCGTCCTTAGAGCGCAAAGGTTCTAAGTCCATTTTTTTTCAAAATTGAGTTTTTTATACTTATAATGGCGCATGATGTGCTCTTTCACATGGCGACAAAAAAGCATATGAAATCGTTATTATTTACAAGAAATAATGAATGAAATATTGTCCTATGCCATATGTCTTATGTCCATTATTTTTGCTCTCCTTTAAAATTTCTAAAATTGGACATAGAACCTTTGCACTCCAAAGACGCGCAGTAGTAACTTAAACTCAAAAAAGATAACCACAATAAACTTTTAGTCTAACCCCCGTATTCAGGGTAATTTGTGATGACGCCACTGAATGTAAACACGTCAAGAAACCACATTTGCATATATTCAAAGTGGAATAAGTTACTATTGTATGTATGGCCAATACAATATCCATTTTAGTTCAATATAGTTGACTAAATGTAATTGTATAAGTTTTATTGGTTTTATTGAACACTTGCATTGGTTCAAATTACAACGAATAGTGAAATAACTTGTTTAGTTTCATAGATTTTTCTTTAAGTTACAATCAATGCTAAGTGATAAAAGATGTTAAAATGATGATATATATATACCAGTGTAAAGCAGGATTGAAGTCAATTTTATCCAGTTTTACCAGAGCGTCAAGGGGGGGGGCTATAGCTCCTATAGCTCCCCTTGGATCCGCACCTGCATATACAGGGTGATAATGAAATATACCGACAAAGTGTAAGAGGTGATTCCTCACATTAAATAAGAGAAAAAGTTCATATGGACCTATGGCGAAAAGTGCATAGTTTCAGAGCTAGAGCTGTTGAAAATCGCCAAAAAGACAAGTTTCAAGAAGCCCTATTTCGGTTTCGGGAAATTGTAGGTCTATATGAACTTTTTTTTCTTATTTTGATGTGAGGAATCACCTCTTACAGTTTGTCGGTATAATTCATTAACACCCTGTATATACAGTACGAATAGATACAGTGGGATATATACACAGTACGATATATATATACAGTAAGAATAGATTTACATTCTCAATTAGATCCATATAGCTAATTGGATATCTATAGGAATTTGTGAAAAAATATCACTAACAACACAATACCCTCGTTAGTTGTTTTAGAAGTCATAATGAAAATTTTGTTGTTCGTTTTATTCGCAGCTATCAAGAAGTAGGTCTAATATGATCATCCTATGATATAGGCAACCTTGGCTATCTTTTATGTAATGGTGGTTGCTTACTTGTCAGGCATACCGTTTAAGCTTCAAAATCAGTTCCTTTTTAGCGGTAAGGCTATAATGAGATCTAGATTAGACCTAAAGTGGGATATGAGTAGGATTATCATGTTTCTGCTATTCAAAACCGGAACTCTTTAGTCTTCAAACCGAGAGATACTCTGATGGGAACTTTACTTTCATTTCTTCCATTGGCAGAAAGCACTTAATCAGCACAAGAGCCATTTTTATTTCATTCTTGTTGAATGTGTCAATAATGATGATTAGAAAAGTAACAAACATATTAGATCCACAGTTTTATATTTATATAAATTGTATGTTGTGGTTTGATTCTCAGCGCCAACGTCCAGGAAAATGCAGATCCAAGCATTCCCGCACAGGCAGCGCATAGTACTGTGGGGCACCATCTTGCTGAAAATATTGCGGCAAGGTGGCATCAGGGCGGAGAAGCAACGGAAACACCAATTCCTGTAAAATGTCCATTTAGGGTGTCAGGAATGAATAAGGGTCTTATGGTCGACGTGTTCCATATGCCACACCACACCATGATATGATCAAGGGAACCCTCTTGCAGGAATTGATCGCATGTGGGTTTGCATCCGAACAATATCGCATGTTCTGGCGATTCACTTCTCGTATGTGAAAAGTTTGTCTCGTATGTGAAGAGAACGCTGGCTGAGAAATGCGGATCTTGGTCATATTGTGACAAAGCCCAATTGGCGAATTCCATGCCTGGTCTGGATCATACTCTGAAATGTTGTGGACAAGCTGCAGCTTGAGGGGATGACACTTGTTCGTAAGGAGAATCCTCATCACGGAAGCACGTGGTATGCCTGTTATCGCTGATAGTCGTATTGTGCTGCGCTTCGGACTTTTCACACTCGCAGCAAGCACCATTGTGGATGTGTTCTCATCTGTCGCGATTTGTGGGGACCTGACCGTGGTCTGTCAGCAACATTGCCAGTTACACTGAATTTCCTAATAGGTAGCTAACGTTGTTGTGGTTTATTGGTTTATTGCAGGTCTTTCGAGGTGGCGCGCGTTGAAGTCCTGGGCAATCACACGACTGTTTCTTTCCCCAGACATTACGATGATCTCAATTCTTTCCTGCTTCTTCAGTGCCATCTCGCTCTACCTGCAACGAAAAGAAAACCTGTCTAATCAACTTTGGGGCGTCATAACTTTGAAACGAGACATGATAACACATTTCTACTTGTGGGACTGCATTCCCCTGCAGAAAACAGTGTTAATTGATGTGTCACATGCCTACTTTCCTATTTGAAAAAATTAACCTGGATCCAAGATGGCCGCCATTCACCACGCATGCATCAATCGGTAGCTCCTTTACACAAGTCCTCCATCTCCTAGTCAGATTTGCTTTAATCATGTTTATTTCCAAAATAATCCATTGTACTAAGATTTATGGACCACCCTGAATTTTGTTCAGATTGTTGGGCACTAGCAGCATTTTAAGTTATTATCATTTTTTTTCAATGGTATCGTGGGTCCATTCCATGCTTTACTAATCAAATTGACACAACTTAAGAGGTATATATTATTTCTGATAGCCCTAATTGTAGATATTTCACTGAAATGGGATTAGATAATATTTTAATTTATAGTTTCTTTTTCTATTCTTTTTTCTTATCCTTTTTTTTATGTGGGGAACCTATTACATGGTTTATTTATACATGCATGTTCGTATAATATAAGGAAGTTTTATCTTAAACTGAGCCTCATTGGAACGACGACAAACTTAAGTGTGAGGGAGAATTTCCCCTTTCATCCCACAAGTTACGGCGCCACCGGCAGAACACCAGGACAAGAACCTTCAAGTCGGGACTGTCCGGTCCAGATGAGATATATGATAACTCTAGGTATGAATCACGTGCAATTTCACGAGAAATCGAATTTTCGTTTTCTGTTCTAAACGCGAGATCTTATTTTCAAGTGTGCTCATAACTAAAAGTTGTTAGGTTTGCTGACGAGAATTCATATCACATTTCAATTCTTTTTATATTTTGATTTTAATTTCTGTGGTTTTCCTACAAACAGAAAGCGAGTTGGATTTTGTAACATATATCCTAGTACTATAATCTTAAAGGAATTAATCTATTTACTTTCGAGTTTAAAGGAGAAAGGTTGGTAATTAAAAAAAAAAGAAAAAGAAAGAAAAAAGAAAAAAAGAGTTCGAAATTAGAACGGATTTATATGTTTCATAAGTTCTACATGTCGAAAAAAGTATTTTTGGCTCTTTATTTTTGTTTGTCTGTCCCTATAACAAATATGTACACTCGTTTCTTTTTCTTCCTATACCCAAAATAGGAGTAGCTTACTTAAATCATGTTAATGACTCTGTAACATTGTATATACAATTATTATTATTTTATTATTATTTGGAGTAGAGGGGAATCCTGAATAGTAGAATAATTTTCTCTTGGGGGGTAAGTTCTTTTCGGACAATTTTCTCAAAAATGACTCAGGCGATTTTGTTTCTATATCATTAATACACGTATCATTAACAACCCTACAATATGCTACAAAGAGCTTCAGGAGTGCCCTCCCCTCAAATTTATCACTCCCCCAGATTTTCCATTTTCCTCCAAATTTATATCCCCCCCCCCATTTGACATTCTTGAGTTTGATTATATTATTTTCAATGAAAAAGTGTGTCCTCCCAAATATTTTTATGGGTTCAACTTGCGTCTTAAAACTCGTCTGTGGTCACCTTTGCAGAGCTCCCTTATGGTTACATGGTAAGCGTATACGCCTCTTACCTAAGAGACCCGGATTCGAATCCCGGCAAGAGTTCGAATCCCGCATTAGGCTGTAGGTCTACGTCTTATATAACATTGTCGCTGAAAGAGATGCTAAATTCAAATCTAACCAACTGAAATGCTATACGTAATTGCTCATGAAAAAATTCAAACCGAGTAATTTACTTTTAAAAACTTCTCAAAAATTTCTCAGGTTATTTTGTTCATATTTTATAAATTCAAAGCTAACTGCAGCAAGTATGATTGGGAATGAAGAATTTATGAATTCATGATGAATTTATGAATTGGGAAGGAGAAAGTTTAGTGCAGTGATCAGTACTTTTCTCTTTCTTTCTTTCTTTCTTTCTTTCTTTAATTCTTTCTTTCTTTCTTTCTTTTTTCTTTCTTTCTTTCTTTCTTTTTTCTTTTTCTTCTTTTTTTGTCTGACTTTATCCGATGTACTTTCAAAACATAATAATTCCATGTAAAGGGTGGAGGATCAGATTACCAGTTAGATTTCCTTGAAATTTAATGGGTGATAAAACCGGATCTGTGAACTCAGGAGATCCGTGATCGGATTTTTTTTTTTCAGCAAATGTTTTAATTTGCTCCTTCTTCCTTACTTCCTATCAAGTTAAGAGAGAGTAAACTGTTGTAAGGTTTGTGAGCTAAGCGCGTATTTGGTATATTGCTTTGCAGATTGACTCTGTATTAAAAAAGTGATAATTACAAGCACCCTAATGCAAAGCAAGTCCCATTTATGGAAGTATATTGTATATTGTCTGCAGTTTTCGCGAGTTTGACCTACAGATGCAGTTCATGGGGATCCCTAACTTCCCCTGCGGCAAGGCAACTGGCATGACGCTCGTGACGTCATAGTCTCAAGCCACCAAAGAGCGCTAGTTTCTTAAACGTCACACACCGTAATAAGGTTCTGATTGGCTCTTCCAACTGCTGACTCGTTATCTCCGTTCTGTGTACGCTCTGGCGAAGCTGACGCTTGGATTTTCGTCTGCTGATGAGTACGACGACAGTGAGTGTCGGGGGAAGGTGGTTTCCGTTTGTGGGTGGATCGCGGTCTTTTACGCACGTGAGGTGCACAGTTCGGTGACTGACGTGTTTCTGCCAGTGATTACTTTTCTTTTCTTGAACCAAAGAAATCAGTGTGTTTAGTTTCGTATACTTTGTTTTCCGATTTCCAAACGAAGAGATAAATATAGTTTTTGTAGATTCTTGTGTGAACTTCGCAAAAGGACCTCGGAAAACCGTGCATCTAACAGGTGAGTAACCAAATAGGATTACTATTTTATTTTTAGATGTCTTTTTTTTTTTTTTTTTTTTTTTTTTTTTTTTTTTTACCAAACTCATAAGAAAATTCGTAACGTAATAATGCATAAATGTTTTGCTGTCATGATGACTTTATGTGATTCTTGTTGCTGATATTATTAGCATGTGTGCTAGTAGTTCAGGTTCGATTCTTGGTATAGGCATAATTATTTCATTGTTGATTCAACTTTGTAGTAAGGTAGTTCGCATGCTACTTGAGAAAATTAGGAAATATAACGAATACCTATTTAGGGAGTCAGAAATAACAAGAGCTTAGAGCTGTTCATCCACTTAACGTGGCCAGGCTGTAACGCCAGGAGTACATTTATTTGTTTTATTGATAACTTTTAGTCTTAATTTAATATTTTGTACACTATGGTCACACTCAAAATCTCGTGTTCGAGTCCCAAATATGTGTTCTCTATGTTTGATGTATGTCGCAAACAGCTTTAGATTAGTTGAGAGTTAAAGAATTCTCTAAAGATGTGCGGATGATTTTTTATTTATTTATTTATAAATAATTGAAAAATACATCGAGCGATTGTTAGATTTAGAGTATGACAAACCGTAAAAATTTTCAAATTTATTGTGTCAGATAAAGTCGCACATAATAAGAAACTGCAAGAAATATTCGATAGAGCAAGGGGAGTGATAATGTACTTGTCTCCTAATCTTCCTAGATTGATTCCAGAATCTGATACACACACCAATATTACCAATAAATTACCGATAAATACCGATTGTTTACCAATAAATTAACCACAGTTCTTTAGGTTCAGATCGAGGGGAGAAAAGTAATGAAAGTAATGACAACTATTTTTTTAAAAAAAATAACAATTAAACGTTTTATAAATTTTAATTACAAGATATGTTTGCTATGTAGTTGTCAAGCTTATGTGCAAATCAGTCGCACGCGTACAATCGTCAGGAAAGATAGATATCCTCTCTTTTCACGTACCTTTGACAGTTAGTCATTCGATATTTTTGATTGCGATTTTCTTCATGTAAAAAAAAAAAAAAAAATGTAATTATCTATACATTACCGGCAACTCTGCTCAAACAGGCAAATTTGTTCCGAGGTTATTAGCAAAAAGATATCTAAAGCGGGGAAGCTCATTTGCTAGGCACCTTTGTTTCCATACAAAATAAATTTTGTTTAGAATACTAACAATATTAAAAGCTTCTGTACAAACAAACTTTTATTTCATGACATTATTCTTCTACACACTTTAAATGTGATATTTCCTTCTTAGCATCCAACACAAATATTCCTAGGCTTTATCTAAAATGAGTCGTAATGAAAAATTAGAATCCGGGACAAAAATAAAGTGTTTGCATATATATGTAAAACAGGGACGCAAATAAGCAACAAAATTTTACTAGCCCAAGAAAAAGGCTACTAGCCCATACCCACAATAGAAATCATTTACTTACCTTTGAAATAAACAATAGTATTATTAAAAACTCGCCCGCACCGATGAACCACTCGCCCTGGGCGAGTGAGTGAGTAGTTATAATTTGCATCCCTGATGTAAAAGAAACACTTAGGTGTGTCGACTGAAATGAAACGATTACAGAAACCAATCCTCCAAGTACGAGATGGTCAGTTAATTTATCACAATTCCATCAATTGGAATGATTCCTTGTAACAGATTTAAGGGTCTTTTCTACCCTAAATCCGCTCCCTTGAATGTCTCCCGAAAGCAGAACTTCATTTCTATTATCAATACATGAATTTAAATGTAAAAATAAATAAATAAAAATAAAAATAATAAAATAAAATAAAGTCATGCTGCAAGCAAGGGCGAGTGTTTGAATATTTCACCCTTCATTATAACCCAAAACAAGAGAAAAAAGAAGACTTAGCTTATATTGTTAGAACAGAAACGAATGAGGTTTACATATCAATAAATCGTGGAAGAATCCCAAATGAAGCTGAAACTCAGCGGGAGAAGAGTGAGACGGGGCATTTGGAAGCGCCCACCCAGCAGGTGACACCTTTTTACCATAATAACTTTGTAGGTGTGGCTCAAATGTTTATAAACATAGGGGTTAAAGAGAAAAGAAAAAATAGATTCTAATTCTTTAATCTTGAATATTTTTTCTTCTTTGTCACGATCACAAACTAATATTAAATGGAGCCTAGCTGAGTACTTAGCGCGTATAAACGTGATGTTTTGTACTCGAATCTTTTTTTTTTTTTTCTATTACACTTCCATCAAATTTCATTACAATTCTGGGATGTATCTGATCGTTCAGTCTGTAAGTTCTTTCGTATTTCATATATCTCTGTAAGGCTCCAACTACTTGCTTATAAATTATTTTAGCTCAGAATAAATTTTCGAATATAGAATGCTTCTTTTTTGTTGGATTGGTGGTGGTGGTGGGGGACTTGGCCTGGTAAATTTATAGTATGAAGCCTGATACATACTAAATTGCTAAATTGTGATTTGATACAATGTTTTCAGCAAACTTTACAGTTCTGTGTCCCTCAGTACCTGTTAACTGATTTGATTACTATACAGAATTGAATTTTTAATCGCAGCAAACAGAAAGTTTTTATTTTATGTAGAAATTCAGTGAGTTTGAACTTCTTTTATCCTTAAGTTCATTTAAGCATTGCAAACCTTTATGTAAAAAGATCATGTATATACTTATACCCACTTGTATACATATGTAAAAAAAATGTTAAATCCGGATTCGATGGAAGTACGTGTGATTAGGGTAAATTGTTATATAATCTCATGCAGCCTTAGATGCTGAAATTGGAAGTTTAGCTCCAAGCTACTAGCTTCCAGCTAAGCATTTATTGCCATAGTGGCATGTTAAATCATCACAAAAGTTTTATATGTGACGGATCAAACTCGTTGTCGCGTTTTCATGTGACAAATAAGAGTATAAATCATTAAGATTTCTACTTTCGTTGTGAATGAAGTAATAATAATAATAATAATAATAATAATAATAATAATAATAATAATAATAATAATAATAATAATAATAATAGGTTCGAGAAGATTGAAGTTCTATAAAACTAACAATTGTAATAAAAACTTTCTTTAGGAGCCGCGGTGGCTCAGTGGTAGAGCGTTTATCTCTGGTGCGTGAGGTCCCTGGTTCGATCCCAGTTCTCACCAAGTGGACTTTGTGGTGGACAAACATCGTGTGCTTGGGTTTTTTCTAGATTCTCCTGTTTCATCCTATTTTCTTCATTCCACTATTTCATTCTTTTCTCGTTATTACCATCTCTTTTAGCCTACACTCCATAACCGTGGTGCGTGAAACTGAAACATTTCATTTAAACAAAAATAAATAATGGTCTTTTTTTTTCAAGTTTGTTATATTTGAATTTCGGGACATAGTGTCCAGACCTTGCATCGAAATATTTTGAGACTGAATGATCTCTTACGCCAATATATAATTAAGCCGACGTATTTCCGTCTTTGGGATTACAATTTGAAAGAAAAATGATACATAGCTATTTATATGCATAAGAATATTAAGGAAAAAAAAGTATCAGCACATATATAGATGCTCTGTTACGGTATATCCTTTCCGTATGTGTTGATGAGCACTTTTGCTGTTGAAAAAGAAGAAACACCCAGCTGCGAGACAAAATATTTTTTTCTTTCTTTTTTGGGTGATTCAGAAACAATGACTTGAAAGAATAAAAATCTCGCAAGACCTGTCAGTTTAGTCTAAATGATTTATTTCTGTGCGTTTGTTTGAGCACTCTCAAGTTCATCGTTCCGTGTACTCAAGAAATATAATGTATTTCCGTGTGAAATATCGAGACATTTCAGTTAGAATTGTTTTTTTTTTTACAACTGATTCATTTCTTAAATATAAATCAAAATAGAAGACTGCAATATCTTTTACTTATATCAAATTGTGACCTCATATTGTAAGTAATACTTAAAAGCTACATAACTGATGATTTTTTTTAATGTTCCATTTTATGTTACTTGGACGCAATTAAATTAAGTTCTTAAATTAATTATTGCATCTCTGGCTTAGATGATGAATTGAACAAGAATGAAGATCGCCTGAAAATCATTGTCTAGTTTACTAAGTCTAGTGGCAGACACGTACGCAGGAATTTATTTCGGGAGGGGTCCAAGGGTCTTTGGGTAGGATTTAAGTTCAATATGAGGATAAATTACATTAAAACTTATAAAATCGTCCTCTAAAATTAGACTAAATTTACAGAAAAGTCAAGATTTCGCTGAGGTTCCGGACCCCCAGGACCCACCCCCTGTGTACGTCCCTGTCTAGTGGTGTATTTTACTTTCTACAGAATTAAGCAGACAAATTATCGTATTTTTTGGCTTCTGCAGAACGACTAGCTAAAATCTGATAAGCATATTTATCTTCAAAGAATATAAAATGCGCATTTTTTTCATGCATTTTTCTTGTTTGATAACACAAATACGGAATGCAATTCCACTATACTTGATAACACCCAGTAATATTCACCAAAGTATTAGAAACTCGTTCAAGTTGATATAGCAAAAATTAACCATAATTTTAAAGTTCTTAAAATGTGAACGCTAAGTTTCGTATGGAAACAGGATCAGGAAAATACTTTTCTTTCTTCTTATTTTTATCACATAACCCGGAGTTAAGATATAGCGAGAGGAGAATTTCCTCCTGTCCCTCGCCGTTAGTCAAGTACTATGGCTAGATCACTTTGGCGCTCGTTTGAGTTAATGAATGGTCAGAACTCAGTACATCAGCTCTTAATGTCATCATTTCTGGCTTCCTAGACTAGAGTTAGTATATCCTAAAGTCAATTAGCTTGTAGCTCCCGGAATACTTTAATGTTTGGTCAATAATACCAAAATGTTAATACCATCATTAACAATAGAACTCTGGACCACTCACTCAAAGTCATATATTGTGACCCATTTGAAAGTGCATAAATATCTTGCCTAAGCTCTATTATTATCCAAACGTGTTTGTTACTTCGATTTTAAGTACTTTGAAGAAAGGAATGCGTAGAAAATTCCGTTGAAGTACATTTTACCTTAAATAAAATAAAATAAATGGTATATATTTTTACACAATTTTGATGTAATAGATGTAATGTACTAGAGAAAAGTATTCTTATTTCTCGAGTGACACTTGAAAATTTGTTGCACGATTTCTCTCACAAACATATATTGATTCAGTTTACTATATTCTTTATGATGTTAGAGCTCATTCGTGGCTAAGCGGTTAGCACACGTACCTTTGGCGTGGGAGACCCGGGTTCGATTCACGGCGGGAGCTCATGTGGTTCGAATTCCACGTTAATCAGTAGGTCCACGTCTCATATAGCCTCGTTGCTGAACAGGATGTTAAACTCAAAAAATCAATCAACCTTTATGATGTTAGAGAACATGTAACTCTAAGCAGCATGCCCTCCCCGCTGATCCAATGGTTAGCGCGTGCGCTTTTAGAGCACCAGGTTACGAATTCGATTCCCGGTGGGAAAGGATAAAAAAATAAATTTGAATGCATTACGGTAGCTCGGATTCCTCCTTAAACTCTAGATCCACGTTTCATATAGCCTCGATTCTGAAAAGAGACTCTAAACCTCATTCAACCAATCAAAACAGCAAAATGAAGTAATTTTACTACCTAATTAGGTACATTACAGCATAATGAGAGAAAACTGGAATTCTTTTAGAGATTCGGTCTTTTGAGTTTCATCCGACCTTACTTTTCGTTCCCACGAAACGAGAACCGAGATGAGAGGCACATTTTTTTAGTTTGGCACGAGCCGAGAATCGAGGTGAAATGAGAAATTTAACGAATCACGTAGTCAACACTAATTCACGCAAGTCTTAGATCTGAAACCTTGTTTCAGAGTTGCATGATTGATACTATAAAAGCTTGTAAATTGATAAAAAGTAATTGTACGAACATAATGAAGTATATTTATCAACGTTTATAGCTTCTTAAATCATTACACAATATACTTCATTAATAAATATGGTTTAAATACGGTTATATTACACACCCTCGAAGACTTCTTGTGACGTGGAAAGATGTTGATAACTTCTAGTTGAAATTAGAAAAGAAATCAGGGCATGGATTTTGTACTGTATATAAATTTACAAAACAAGACGAGATGAGGAAGGTTTTTACCGAGTCGAGAATCGGGACGAGACGAGAAAGCATCTTCTAGAATCGAGACGAGACGAGAAAAACCTCGTTTCTATCTTCTTGTCCCGTGGGCTACACTAGAGTGAAGTATAGGCCCTAACTGTATGAAACACATGAGCGTCAATGAAATTGTTTCTAAGAGGGGGAAAGTTTGGCTGATACCCTATTTTATAGAAGTTACATCTATTATTATTATTATTAATATTAATATTATTATTATTATTAATAATAATAATAATAATGCAGGACTAGTTGAATTCAACGAGTACTCGAATATTGAATTATCTCACAGAAGAAACTGTAAACTGGTAAAAATGTTCAGTACAATGTAATTGATATTCGAATTTTCTGAGACTTTTTTTAAAATTGTTTTTATGTTGTCAATAACTTTGATGTCTTCTCCAAACTTGTCAGTTCCTTTTTAAAGTGTTTTAATAATTTTCCTCAGATAGAGAGAGGGAGAGAGAGAGAATTGTGCTAATTTGAAAATGAATGAATGGAACATGGACTGGAATTATATTTATTTTAAACTAGATCGAATTTTGTGTCACGTGATTACAAATATCATAACAAGACAAATAGAAGCTTAAATAACTTTCTAATTATTATCATTATAATAGTATTATTATTTTCCTCTTCAACGTATTAATCAACACTTTAGTGACAAATAAGCAAACATTGTTACCTGTTCATTAAAAACATTCAATTTACATTTAACATTTGATTACATACGTCTTCCCTAATTTCCATTACAATAACATAATTGCATTATGCACTAAATTATTGCATGTAAAAACGGCTCTATGACTATCACAACTAAAAGAATGAAATGGAAAATAAGAGATTCTATTTTAAAAGGAAAGAAAAGAATCGCACTAGACATATAAATATACTAATATTTATTGATTGTATTAAGTAATAATTAAAAAGAAACATTGACGTGTTTTAATTAACAAAATAATTAATTTATTGTATTTCAATTCCTTACATAATAATAATAAGTACGATTTAGTTCTGTTTGGTTCTTTTGTCTTGCCTTAGTGAATATTTTAATAATAAAATATCAGAAGGCATGATAGATGTACTGATTAATAGTGTTGCCACGAGACGAGACGAGACGAGACTTCAGGCTGTCTCGTCTCGTCTCGTGCAAAGCATGTCTCGTCTCGTGTCTCGTCTCGAAAAAATGTGCTCGTCCCGTCTCGTGTCTCGTCTCGAGAGATTCTGTCCCGTCTCGTCTCGTCTCGTCTCGTTTGTCTCGTTTTGTCTCGTCTTGTCTCGTAAAAATAAAACAGCATACCATGGGAACGAAAGTAAAATGTAGCAGGCTGCACCATGCTAATCAAGATACAACTAACAAGGGAAGAGAGGGAGATTATATATCGAAGTGGAAGATGGTTTATATACCAATCGAAAGCACTAATGACGCCTATTACAAAACTGTAATAAAAATTTTCCGCATGCATATACTGTGCGAGTTATATGAATATACAGGGTGTCCAGAAAATCCATTTCCACCCCTTGAAATCGCAAACGATGAGACAGATGCTAAAACTGGAAAACACGTTTTTGATCATTATAAAAGTACAATGTATCAAAGCAAACATTGTTGTCCCAGGGCCACCCGCAGAGTCCCAGGCGGGATCCAACTCAAAAATTACAAAAGGTAAGGGGGTCAAGTAGTATATCGTTCGAAACTTCTTAGGAAATGAAAGAAGACGAACAAGTCCCAACTCTCTAAAATTACCCTGTGTAAAATGGCGGCCGGTCAAACTGTCAACAAAAACGTCATTGTAGAGTCTATGGCCACCCTCCAAAGAAAGAAAAAAACTGAAACGGTAAGACAGATGTCAAAAAAGAAAAAGATGTGTGTCATCTTTTCAAAAGTACAATGATTGAAAGTAAAAATGTTTGTCCCAGGGTCCTCCACAAGGTTCCAGACGGGGTCCTACTCAAAATTTTCAAATGGTACATATGGTCAAATAAAGCTGTTGAGAAATAAAAGAACACGGAACAAGTCTCGATCCTCTAAAATTACCCTGTGTAAAATGGCGGCCGGTCAAAATGTACATCTTCATTTCGATTTTCTGAGCACGTTCACTTTCCATTTTGCAATCGGCACTTGTTTTCATTCTGAGACATTTGTACGTATTTACTCTTCCTGGTGCAAAGAATTCTTTCGTTTGAATCATTTTATAATTGATAAACCAAATAACGAGCATAAGTACCACTGTTGTGCAGTCATAAACATAAATAAGTAGAGGTAAGAGTCTTTACTTCTGATGGCTCCAACCTCTACTTATTTATGTTCGTGGAAGTACATTATATGTTAACTAGTCAGTTCGATACTCAAAGATGTCAAATGTTGTCGTTTCTTTTCTTTATGTCTTAATTTGCTTTTATTTTATTTTTATTTTTTCTTTATTTAGATATTATTGGGCTCAAAGAGCAGAATCTCACAGTAGGGGCAGTTCCTTTCTTTTCGTTGAGTACAAGAATTAAAGTGAAAATAAACTAAGACCCGGTTACAGAAAGAACAACTAAAATGCAAGATGTTTGCACAGTATTATCGTAGAGCGTCCATACTTGTTCTTTCTGCTTTCATTTAATAACAGCTTTAAACGATGTACTATTTGACCTCCCTTGCCATTTGAACAATTTGAACATGACCCCGCCTGGGACATTGTGGAGGACCCAGAGACAAATATTTTTACTTCCAATCATTGTACTTTTGAAATGATGACACACATGTTTTCCTGTTTTGACATCTGCCTCACCGTTTCAGGATTTTTTTTGGGGGTGGCCATCGACTTTACAATGACGTTTTTGCTGACAGTTTGACCGGCCGCCATTTTGCACAAGGTAATTTTAGAGTATTGAGACTTGTTCCGTCGTCTTTCATTTCTCAAGAAGTTTCGAACGATATGCTACTTGACCCCCTTACCTTTTGTAATTTTTGAGTTGGACCCCGCCCAGTACACTGCGGGTGGCCTTGTGACAAGAATTTTTGCTTTGATACGTTGTACTTTTAAAATGATCAAACACATGTTTTCGAGTTTTGGCATCTGTCTTATCGTTTGCGATTTCAAGGGGAGGTAACGGATTATCTGGACACTCTATATATCCATATAACTCGCATAGTATATGTATTCGGAAAATTTTTATTACAGTTTTGTAATAGGCTTCATTAGTGCTTTCGATTGGTATATAAACCATCTTCCACTTCGATATATAATCTCCCTCTCTTCCCTTGTAAGTTACAAGTATTACCCAGAACACACAAGACAAGAAATGTCACGGTAGCTACACCGTGAAGCCTTCACCTCTGGTGTATGTGGTAGTCGGTTCGATCTCGGTTAGTGCCATGTGAGCTTTGTGGTGGACAAACATTGAATGTGTGTGGGGACCACGGTGGCTCAGTGGTAGAGCGTTCACCTCTGGTGCTTGGGGTCTCGGGTTCGATCCCAGCCCCGCCAAGTGAACTTTGTGGTGGACAAACACCGTGTGCGTGGGTTTTCTCGCGGTTCTCCCGTTTCCTCGCACTTTCTTCATTCCACCATTTCATTCATTACTCATCATCACTGTCTCCTTTAGCCTAACCGGCATAACCGTGGGACGTAAAACTCAAAGATTTCATTTCATGTTTCGAATGTGTGTGTTTTCTCGAAGTTGTCTAGTATCCTACCACTTTCTTCATTCCACTAATTTTCCCATCATCATCCATTCGAGGTGGGCCAAAGTTGCCTAAAGGTCTTAAAAATAAATTCAAATAAGCTCACAAGGCAAGGACAAATAGTTTACAAGATAATATATCTCTGCTGTTAGTTTTCTGAGGCTTCTCGACCCTGGCTTCTTCTTTTTTTTTTTTTCATTCTAAAACATTGAAATTTATTTCACCAGTTTCAATACACGAATATACAGTAAATTGCTCATAGGTACGTCGAAGATGAAGACACTAATGTTAAATAATGTTTACACGACAAGCAAAGTTCGATGTAAAGATGTCATCATCCCCGACACTATCGTATACTATCACCCCACTTGCTTTATAGTGTCTGTATATATATATATATATATATATATATATATATATATATATATATATATATATATATATATATATATATATACAGAGAGAGAGAGAGAGAGAGAGAGAGAAAGAAAGATGGAAAGATATAGATAAATAGAGAGATAGATATGTGTGTACACTTTGATTTCATATATTCCAGCCTTTAGGTTTCACAGTGTTAACCCATAACAATCCAAAAACTACTTTCCATTTTAGCATATATACATTTGTTGCAATTATTATTATTATTTTTTTTTTTTAAAAAAAAAAGCTCGGAACCAAATAATTTTATTGAGTAATGGAAAGTATTTGATTGAAATTTTATATGTTACTGCACACTAAGATCTACTTAAAGTGCCATAGTAATGGGAGCTGAACGACACATCGGACGAAAGAATGCTTGGGGCCAGTCTTCATCTCCATGGTTCAAATCTGTTCCCATAACCGCGGGGTGTGTGCTACTATGTGGTGCTTGCTCCGTTTATGTAACAAACTCATGACAGTACACCCAGATTAGCTAATGGCTTAAAAAAAAAAAAGTTGATTTTTGGGTGACCATTTTGGATTAAAGTTCCTTATATTGTCGGGATCTATTCGCAATCATACAACGTACATCTTCATACCAAGCCGAGCGGTCTGTGGCGATAGACCATCGGCTTGAAGGCCCCGGGTTGAGTCCCGGAAGGGTCATGTGTATGGATTTTAACAACATTTGTTTTTTCGTACTGTGTCAGGGGGGGGGAATCGTACGGGATAAAAGGATTTCAGTCTGAAAAAAATGGAGAGAATATCCTCCCCAGGATACTTTCATGGGAGTAAGGAATTAGTAAAAATGTAGGATATACATTTTATAGCAGGTTTAAAAATATGGTTTGGGTATCCTATTTCTTTTCTGTTAATTATATTCTTCAATGTTCGAATTTTGATCATTCTCATGATATTTTCTGCTTTCAACGGAGTTCCATAAATATTATACCAAATGTTCTTTACACTTATCAAGTTCGAGAGGTTTAGTGCGCCTGTAAGAAACAATTTCTGAAGATAATTCAGGTCCTAATGAATATTATTCACTAGGAAAGGGAAGTATTCCCCTCCTCTCGAAGCAGAGGGCAATTTCGCACTCTGGTCAGATCAAACATTTCCGCGTAACAAAACGAAGGTCCCCCTGTAAAACTTCTTTACCTAAAGTGTTATTATTAGTATCATAAATTTGCTGAAAGCAAACAATTTGAAGGGTTCGTCGATAACATCTTTGCTTCTTTTGTCGTCCGCCCGCCTTCCAAACGAAGAGGTGAATTTTACAACATGACTGCTGTATAATAAGCGAGCGATTCGTAAAATGGTAAAAGTGTGTTTTATGTGTGTGTATGTGTGTGTGTGTGAGAGAGAGAGAGAGAGGGAGGGAGGGAGAGAGAGAGAGAGAGAGAGAGAGAGAGAGAGAGAGAGAAGACAAAATTTTAGTTGCGAGATGACATACTTCAATTGCCGTTTTCGGTTCATATAGCAAAAAGAATACCGCCACCAGAGAATAAAGACAAGTGTAGACCTTACCCAGTTTTCAAATTGAATAGATGGTGGTGGTAGTTCGGTTTCTTGACCTTGTAAAAATCTTCCCTGTCTTTGATTTTGTTTGTCATCATTTCAGCCAGAAATAAAAGAAAATGAGAATTCCTCAGTTTACAGCAAGGGGAATTGGGGACAAGACATTAAGGATGATATTCCTGGAAGCTCATGTATCACGATTGTTTCATTCAATAGACAAAGGACATGTTTTCTCACAAAGGGGATTTTCCTTTTGCAATCTATATGACCATTGGCAATTTCAATCTTGGTCATTCCCGCCAGCGTTTTCATTTTCGAGACACGAGACGAGACGAGACATTTCACGAGACGTCCCGTCTCGTCTCGTGTCTCGTCTCGCTTTCGAGACGGGACAAGTAGTCTGTCTTGTCTCGTGTCTCGTCTAAGAGGGTTCTGTCCCGTCTCGTGTCTCGTCTCGTTTACGAGACGAGACGAGACGAGACACGAGAAATGTCTCGTCTCGTGGCAACACTACTGATTAACCACATGCAATAAAGTTACAATGCACTTTTTTTCTTTCTTTCTTGTAACATTCTTGTTGTTAGTTATTTTCGTACTCTGTTGCTGAGCAGCGAAGGTATTGGAAATTTTGTGATGTTGGAGGTGTTCAATTTTTTTCTTTTTTTATTTTTTTATTTTTTTAAACACAGCAATAGTCTGTGATAGCTTATAAATGTGATGAGCACATTGCTGTGACGTCAAAATCCTCAGAGCGTGTCGCATTCTCCCAGAAGATTATGATACATGCGAATACTTCTCAAAAGGTGAACGTTAGAAACTAAACAGGATGGAAAAAAAGTAACCAAAGAGAAGAAGTTGAAATGACAAGTTTCTGTTCATGAGTACATGCAGTTCATGAGAGGTCTCCGCTAGAAAAATCTAGCGGAACGCTAGATTGTTCTATTTTTAATTGTTTTAAACAAAATCACGAATCGTAATATACGTATATACCTAGCCAAAAAAAAAAAAAAAAAAAAAAAAAAAAATGGGCGCACGGGCATACCACTTCTTGTGAAATCAACTAAGTCAAGCAATGCTGATGTCCAGCTAATGTCGTGGGGATGATTGGGGAGCTACTTGAAAGAAAGAAGTAGCCTCGTGAATTCCTGTCTAGGAACCCAGTGTTACTAATGGCGAGGAGAGCCAATGTGCTTGCCCACACATCACTGCATGAATGCTACAAGCTGGCTTTGTAGGTCCTGTCCTCCTAGTGGCTGTTGAGTTTAGTTTTAATATATCTACCTACCTTTAGTTTTCTTCTATCTCTACTGATGTCTTTCTGAAACTCAGATCCAAATATACAACCTACTTGAATTATGCGCGCCTACAAGGACCCTACAGTTCCACTCTGATGTTCAAATTTATATTGAGTAAAATAGCACTTAGGGCAGGTACTGCCAGATGTTCAAACTCGTGAGCCAGCTCTTGGGATCAATTAACCTCAAGCTTAATAATTTAACACGAGCGCATTTGAGCACGCGCTGTTAAGTCGATAGCGACTGAATCAGAGAGAGCACAAGCCCCAAGCTTTTGAAGATGGCGAATCTAAACTCTAGCGAGTGCGAATCTGAGCTAGCGTGAATTTTGATGGAGATTAGTTAGCGTGAACTCTGAGTCCGGGCCCTCGTGAGCTCCGATTACAGTATGGGCATCATAGTGATATCAACTTGAATGTGTTTTTCAATGGTCAAAATAACACACAAACTTCCTTAACTTCACCCTTGATCAAATCTTTTAAAGGAGGTCTGGATCCGGTGGACCCCCTGTGGGTATGCCCCTATTATTATTACTATTATTATTATTATTATTATTATTATTATTATTATTATTATTATTATTATTATTATTATTATTATTATTATTATTATTATTATTATTATTATTATTATTATTATATCTCTATAATTGCATTCATGTTGTCTTAAGAGGGTTGAGAACAAACAGTTTAACAAGAATATGAAGAGAGAAGGTGTGGATTAAATCGAAGTTTTTAAATTTTATGCGCAAACAATAGCACAACCAAGTTCGGCTGAAACGCATATAGCATAAACATTCAGTTTTAATACTATCTCTTTCAGCGCATTGCTTCTGTTCTGTATAGCTTTCCACGCAACATACGCGTAATATAATGCTTGCTTAGTTTAAGCACTAATAAACATTTAATACTTAACTGTACACTTCTCTTTGACCTGTTTCTTTATAATAATTATGCATTGTAGCCTGATTAAATTACACATTAATTAGCTTGTTACTTTTACCTGTTTTGTGTTCTTTCATTGTAAAGGCGTGCTGATTTGTTGTTTTTTGCTTCTAAATTTTTAACGAGACTTTCCCACCTTGCCATACCATGGTTTGAAATACCTTGCAGAACATATACGAAGGAATTGTGCGAAATATAAAAAAGAAGGAAAGAAACGAGACTAAAGGAAATAGTCTAATGCGTAAAGGTAATAATTAAACAAGAAAATTATACCTTAATTAAAGATCAAGAGAAAAGATAGGTAAATGATGTTTTCGTGTGTGTGTATTTCTAACCAAAAAGAGAAAGAAAAACGAATTAAGAAAGTAAAATCCGAACGAGGTCCGTATAGTAAAGAAAAAAGAATAATAAGTTGTCATCTTGTGCACGTCCTTTCCATACAAAACTAACCATGATACTAAAATCCACTTACAAATGGTTCCCTTCCCAATGCCCAGCGAGTTCCTATTACACTTGGCATTACCAATTCGCAAACTTGCTAAAATAGTCGAACAAAGGCAAAAATATCTGTACACCCCAAGATATGCTTACCCTAGTATTTACGAAGTATAGTTTACCTCAGTTAGATTTCAGAAAGGTTTCAATGTTAGTTTCGCAAATATTAAACCTCAAGGAAATACAAATACATCTCGGGAATGTTACTGATTTCGTGTGCGATATATATGACACTTCTATACAAGTAACACAAAATATACCACACTTGATGGAACAATGTACTACATATTTTTATAATACTAAATGAACTTGCACTTTATACACAGAGTATATTCTAAGTGGTGGCGGATTAGAGTTTAGCGTCTCTTTCAGGAACGAAACTACATGGGACGTGGACGTAACGTGGGATCCAAATCACGTGAGTTTCCATCGAGAGTCGAAGCCGAGTGTCCCGCGCTAAAGAGATATACGCTGAGCATATATCGACGAGGGAGCTTTGCGCATCATTCCAATACTATCATGAATCTCCTTATAGATATTGGGTTGAATTTGTGGCATACCTCGAGAATGATGTCAATTTTATTTTATTTTATTTTATTTATTTATTTATTTTTCTGATAAATCCATATCTAACTACGCCTTGTTGCAGCTCTACAGGCCTCTGAAGTTGCCAGCATATAATAATTTTGCCGTTTAGATTACAGCAAAGCGCCTGCAATGTTCACAAACCCGCTATACGTATCTCTTTTAGTGGTTGCCTAATATAGGATATCAACCTTAGCAACGGGCTCAAAACGATCCCTGAAACGTTGAATAGAAAAATAACGGTACTTTAACAAATAAAAAATAAAAGTTCAATGAGAACTGATAAATCTACACAAAACAGTACTTTTCTAAAGATGGTGAGGGAATAAAAACAGAATTTGAGGAAGAAAGGAATAATAATCGTCACTGCAATGGCGAAGATAGGAATCAATTGCGAGTTTCTTATGCTGCCGAATCAGTTACAGTACTTGAGCTATACTAGAGACCAAGCCTACTTTTTAAATCTTGAGAAGTAAATTGACCGGAGCAGCGTATGTTATGTCTCTATTTAGGAGTGCTTGTGGTGTACAAGGGATGCTAAATTAGATAATGGGAGTCGTGAATTCATGAATCTAAAATAACATTTCCTCTTTGTGTTCCCCCTAACTAAATAATTGGAAAGCTTGTATGTAAATGTTTTAAATTAGCGTATGTCAATAACACCAGAATAGCATAGGGCAGGGAACAAAGGGATGTTCTAGTGGATTTAAACTAGCGTGGTGCCTGCTTGTCTCGAATGTCGTTGTATTGTCGTGAGAAAAAAAGTGTCTATTGAGAAAACGCTTGGCAGTGCTAGAATATTCACTGTTCACAAGTCATGGCTGTATTTCTGGAAGCTCGCGTGTTCAAACTCCGCTCTGCTACATAGGTCTCGTAGTGGGAAGCTTATTGTAGCGTCATATGTGATTTGAGGTTATTTCTGTTCTCTTCAACTTATCATTGCGTCAGTAGGTTTTATCGTTGTCTCCTTGGCCTACTAAATACATTACTTTATAACGAAGAGCAACTTACTGATGGTATAGTACTTATTTCTGGACAAAGAACTTTTGGGTGGATCCCAGGCTCTTTTTTTTTTTTTTTTTTTTTTTTTTTTTTTTGTGATGGACAGTATCGTATCTGTGGGTTTTCTCGATGTACTTCCATTTCCTCACAATTTCTCCTTACACGTTCCTTCCATCATTGATTTCTCACATATAGAGGAAGATTACCAAAGAGCACGCACTTAATATTCATTTTCAAATAGCTCCGAAAGTAATGAAGCAAAAATTTTATAAATTATACATAATTTTAATTGAAGTTTAGGCTACATTGTAAGAAATAGAAAAATTTACTACTAGATGTAGAAATGGAGATATACATTAAAAAGTTGAAAAACTCAAATGCGTACTCTTAAGGACCAGTGTCCCAAAGAGTGCGTTTTGCGGTATCTAAGAGGGCGCACTCAACACCTAACATACTTGAAACCTAAACCCCTTCGTAAATTTTACTTTACCCTAAGGTTTGCTTCCAATTGTTCGTATACAGGCGATTCTAAACTATTTTGCTTTTGTTGCTTCCAACAATTTCTTCATTACACGTCCATGTGGTTTTAAAGAATTTATTATGAACGTACACGAAATTTAAAACATTAAAGAAAATCTTCGTTTAGTTTCACCCATAAATTATGATTTTTATGAGTAAAATTAATGATGATTTTTTAAATTCTTAGTTCGTGGTTTCATTACATTATTCCACCAACTGGAAAAAAATCCTGAACAACACCTTTAGTGTATGTTTCTTTTAATTCTTAGTTCGTGGTTTCATTACAATCGTAATCGAAGCCATATTTCACTCAGCATCTTCCTCCAGAACACTTCCAGAATCTTTATTTTGATCATTTCCTCACTTCTTAGGACGACGACATCATACCATGAAAGGCAATGGCAAACTTCCATGGACCAAAGGCCTACCTTCGGGCAGAACACCACATCATCATTGTAATTTAAGAAATTTTGTGAATTTAAAATACTTCTTATATATGATTTACAGTTGGTGCTTGAATCGAAGACAAACAATTACAAATAATTCTACAATCCATTCAAACATCATATTATACTCCGAGAGTAACTGATGAGAATAACCACAGTCTGTAATATGAATGCCGCTACCCACACACACTATCAAAGAAATTCTTCCAAAGAGTACGTGCGCGTTCTTTGGTAACTCACGAACGCGCACTCTTTGGGAAACAGCAGTCAACTGGAGTAAAATTCATCCATGTGGCTGCACATGCAAGACCCCTGAAACAAAGCCATGGTAAACAATTCTATCTGCATTCATGTTTCCTACCATGCAGCAAGGGTACTGTAGTTAGCTGCTATATCAGAATAATTTCTTAACTAAGAGTATTAAAATATTACATCAAGAATTCAAAAAAGTTATTTTTAGCTGTATTTTCTGTTTGCAGCGATCCGTTAACATACCTTTTCTTCGTATCATCTCTCACACAAAGACGCATCAAACAGCGTAGCAATAACAATTCTGTGTGTTACCACTTCAGCGTAATTGGCACTGCGCTCTCTTAGGGCGTGCGTACTCTTTGGTAACCCTCCTCTATTATATAGTATGTCTTCTTCAGTCTTCAGGACATAGAGGTATGTTAAATACTTAATTTAATTTCATTTTATATGGCGAAAGGGTATAATCGCCAAATAATACTCGTATATAAATATCTATATAGCAAAGCAAGTTGCGGATAAAGAAGATGGCGAGACATTTCTTCATAGTTAATCTATACTTAAGGTTTATATACAGAAATAGTTCAAATACTTTCGTCATGAGGTGACAATTACAGAGAAACAGTGCAATTTAATAATATTTCACATCAAACTTGTTCGTATATGGAAATTAAGGGACCATTGGTTTAATGATTTCCTTTATGACGTAGTAGAGTCCTCTGAGACATTAGGATGACGATCATGAGGTGAAACTCATCTTGAGTAGGAGTCTCTCTGAAGACATGGGTCTGTCTTCGATGCTACCGTTTTTAACTATCTTCACTTGTTCTGTGTTCTTACTCCTGTTGACTCTTAATAAGTGATCCAAAGTGTCAGAAGAGAAAGTAAGAGATAGAAAGAAAAACGTGGTAATGGAGCTTTTACCTCCTCTCGTGCGAGGGATCTCTAAGTCGACCTCAGACCATGTGAGTTTGTGATGGACAACATCTTGTCTGTGGTGTTTCTCGGGATTTTCCCGTTTTTTCCTTACATTCTTTTCTACCAATTATCAAAGAATCATCCGTCTATTTTCGTCTAAATTAAGGATTTCGTTTTTATAGCGAAATGAAATACCTTGATATTTTAATTGTAATCAAGGTTTCTTAGTTTCACAATACTCTCTCCATTCATCTGTAGAATTTGTCCTCGAATTTTTAAAAATTTGCCTTATAAAGAAGCTGTCAAAACTTTTAAGTAAGATTAGGCCTAATAATATGGAGTGTTATGTATATCATTAGAAGAAAAGAGATATTAAAAGGGATGTGCATGCATTCAACATTCATGATTTCTGAACACAGCTTTCACGTCTCTTTTCAGTAAAGAGTGACCCCCCGTAGCGTAGTTGCTAACGTTCTCGCCTTCGGTGCGAGCGGCCCCAGATTTGATTCCCGGTGGGGGCAAAATAGTGTAAAACGCTTTTTCAGGCCAGCCACCCTGAATGAGGTTTTCCTGGGTTTTCCTCATTAATACCAGGCAAATGCCGAGGTGGTACCTAACTTATAGGTCCCAGGCCACTTCCTTCGTTCCCCAATCCTTTCTTCCTTCCCTCTCTCCGGATAGTGTGATCGCCGAGGGACGTCATCCCTCAGAACGTGACGGGCTAAATGGAATGGCCTTAGATGCCGAAAGCCCAGAAATCTAAATCCTAAATCCCTGATCTTTTCAGTAAAGAGACTATACAAGACATGAGCCTACGTGGCTCTTAACATGCGATATAAACATAAATATTTAAGAAGTTAGAAAAAGAATAAAACAGAGAAGAGCAGATAAAAGGAATAGGCTCCGTAATTAGTAAAAGCTAAGCCTAATTTATGTGCTCTATCGCAATATGATGACCCGATATCTTTAATGTCAGGACCTATACAACAACTTTTGAAACTAAAATATACTGCTTCCATTTATTTTTCCTCTTGTTATCCATCACATCTCAAAGAAATAAAAACGGAAAATAAAAACATAGTATTCTATACAAGATAAAAATTATCATACTGGTCAACAAAGGTCAGTGAGTGTTGACGCCATGTTTGCAAACATTTTTGGAACAGAGGCTTTTTTTTTATCTCTATAAACTCCTCTTATCTTTTGCTTATTTGGACGCGTGAGTATGATACTGTTGAATAAGCCACGTATTGTTTTATTCGTATGTCTAGAATTTACTATTTCTGTCGCCTCTGCTAGTCGAAATACTGTTATCTCGATACCGAATGTTAACGGTCTATTTCGACGATATTTAACTGATAAAATAGGGGAAATCCTGGATATTGTGTCTTAAATATCACTTTGTTTTTATCAGAACGTCTCTCTGCACATTTTTTCACGTAGCTAGTCAATAAGGAATCTGTGAAAATAACTTCAATTATATATGCATGCCTGCTCTAGGTAAAAGTGCGTTGCCCCTTCATTCACAACAGGTGAGTATGGTTATGGACGGTGTGGATGTCAGGCTTCACGCTTTCATTACCCTGGTAACGGAGGTGGTGGTAAAGTTAATACTACACTCCGGCGCCTTTGCTTAATAGATTCTACAGATATCCATTTTCATAAAGACTGAGTAAACCTCTGAATTCTCGAATTTGGACAAGAGTGAAACGAGAGTATAAATTAGGTCCATACTGGGATGCGAAACCAGTTCATCCGGCTAGAGTATATACGTTTTACTGATTACGCTACTTCAGTTCTACATACTCTCATATCCTATGACAAGCTAAGAGTGAATTTATGCTGCGAGGGTAAGAAAGATAGTGATGATGATAATGAATTAAATGGTGGAATGAGGAAAATGGGAGAAAACTGGAGCTCCAAGAAAACCTTCACACTCAGTGCTTGTCCACTATAAAACCTTCTTGGCGGGAGCTGAGAACGAACCATGGACCCAAGCAAGAGAGGTGTACTCTCCATCACTAAGTCACCGCGGCCTCCTTTTTTTTTCATTATGGAATACCAAACTTTTTTTTATCTGTATTCGGTTCTATTGTTAAAAAAAATTGAGTTAAATTTTAGATCGGAAGAGGTATCAGTGACTAGTAAAGGTGAAAATGGACCCTAAGGTATGATTTTTTTTTAAAATTGTGTAAGGTAATATTTCGCAAGGGCAATCTTTATGTAATGTATTGTACTATTGCTGGTGAAAGATGCAATGGAACTTAGTAAGACGTTTCTACGGCTTAAAAACTATCGGCTGAACTTTCAGCACGTTATAT
Source organism: Thermobia domestica (assembly GCF_964235325.1). Lineage (NCBI taxonomy): Eukaryota > Metazoa > Arthropoda > Insecta > Zygentoma > Lepismatidae > Thermobia > Thermobia domestica. Next base: position 105,852,981 of record NC_137455.1, read on the forward strand.
ATTAGTTAAACGCTCTTCTTATATCATAAAGCAACGAGTGTAAAGGCAGTATTTGATTGTTAAACTGTTAATTTATTGGATTGTTTTTTTAATATCCCTTTCAGCACTGAGGAATCATGAGACGTGGAATCCAAAACGTAAACTCCCACCGGAAATCGAACCCGGGACTTCCTCGCCAAAGGCGATTGCGCTAACCATATAACCATAATATGCTTGTAGTCTACGATGGAACTGGTTGTTAAACGCATGATAACTGCCATTAATTAGGCAAATTACTAACAATCATGGGTACGCATATATGATCTAATATCTTTTGTGAGGTGTGCATTAACAAAAGTCAGAGATGTTTACATAGCTATTTGATGATGAAATCAGAGCACTTCGTATCGGAGATCGGCCTCAAATGCTTCGATTTGAAATTGAAACACTAGCGATGAGAATGAATCATTATTAGTTAATTTGTATTTAAAATAATATTATTATTGTTGTTAATAATAAAGTAAATCAAAACAACCCATTTATATCACTAAAAATCAAAATATCTCGAAACATAAAAATAAATATGGAAAGCATTCTGGCTCTGTATTTTCGCTACAGTCCACGTTCTTGTGTTAAGTGCACTTTCGTAATCTATTATATTTATTCAGTAACAGTGAGTTTCTATGAGAACAGAACAGAATGCGGAAGCAGTCACACTATGTATTATTATTATTATTATTATTATTATTATTATTATTATTATTATTATTATTATTATTATTATTATTATTATTATTATTATTATTATTATTACCATGCTATGGTTATCTTAAGATCTGCCGACAGCACGAATGTAATTTTGTTAGGAACATATTCATTCTGTTCTGTATAAAAGGCGTAAAATACAAACCGTGATGTCACATTCTTTTTTAACTGAAGAATTTGCTATAATATCATAGTAGCGGAAGTTGCGACGCATAGGAATCTTCAACTTCCAATTAACGCTACGTTTTGCACGCAGAGCATATAAACAGAGGGAAAGAAACAATTGCAAACCTTGCGTTGACTCAAGTCACTTCCCACCATCATTATAACCACCAGTTCAAGTACAAAGTACTAAAATACTATTAAAGTTGTAAAGGATGAGTAATGAACAACGAATCTACACAATTAACAAAACTTCCGTTCTGTTTTCTTTTTTTGAGGAATCATGCAAACAATTATTGCTGCTCTCAGATGAATGAAGATGTTTCGTTTCGATATACAAGTAAGTTTTCCGTGCTTGTATAGGTATGTTTATCACAGATCTCATACGAGGGTAAAATGCATAGTATATGTATTTATAAGGTTGAATACCTACAGAAGAGTCTTCATATAAACTCTGTTTCTTGGAGTTCCGGGTTCAGTTTATGATACAGAACAGCCACATAAAACTAAACTGCCTGCTGTATCTAATATCATGAATGATTCAAAAATATGGAGATAACTAATGTCGAGTCCTTGTTTTCCAATATTCCTTCCGATATACGAGGTGAATGTATCCCTTCCCTCTGAGCTAGTGGCTAGCGTGCACGTCTTTGTTGCACATGGTTCTAGATTCGATTACCGGTGGGAAAACTTTGAAATTCGGTTTGGGTTCCATCTTTAAACAAAACTGTAGTTCTACGTCTCATATAGCCTCAGTGCTGAACAGGGACGCTAAGCTCCAAACAACCAATTAATGGGGGGAGTAACGATGCCATCTCGAATAGAAACTGTGCTCAACTTTCTTTGGATCCTTTTCTTCGACAATCTTCTAGATATCAACCAAGTAAGGCTTATCCTAGACAAGTTCAAACATTTAAATCTTGAAATAAAAGTTTACGTAAATGTAGAAATAATCAAAAGGGTTGTATCCTCTATACATATTCGGCAGTGGAAGCTGTAAATTTACAGGACATTTAAGAACAAACTCGTAGTGGTTGTTGTTGAGAAACAAATAAGTCATTTATTTATTTAATGTATCCAGCACACAGTAGTTTACGAACAGCTAATGCTTTATGACCAGCTTCGCAGTATCTTTTAAATGTCAGCAAAGCCATGTCAGTAACTTTCGATCAGGGGTTTCATTTAGGGGGTCGTGGGGGCGAATTGCGCCCTGATTTTGATATATGTTAATGAATAGTATATTAACATATTAACACAAAGCTTGTAACTCTACTTATATTGGTTTTTATATAGCCTCGCTGCTGAACGGGACGTTAAACTCAAAATCAACTCAACTCTACTCATATTGGAGAATCTTCTCCTTCTCGAATTATGTGTGAACGTTAGTACTTCTGTATTTCGGCTGCATATGCTAAATAGAACTAAGACGAAAAATTTAAATTTGCTGATTATAACTGAAAATTTCTAAATCGAAATTTAAGATGCTAATTTTTTCCGATTACTTGTAATTAGGCTTATAACTCAAAATAATATTATGACACACCTATAAATGAATAGTTTATCTTGGAAAACGGTAGAAAACGGAGTATATTGCTGGGAACTTAATGCGAATTAATTTGTGAAACTTCGTTTAAACAAGAACAGGAAGTACGACAGAATTTTATATGGTGATCAAAAGTAGTTTCTACTTATATCAAAACCAAAACAACCATTATTTTTCTGTATCTAAGGAAAATTGAACGTTACTTTTCCTAATCAAGAGAAAATTGTGGAAAAACAATACAGATTATTATGTGGCCCAAGTTGAAGCAATCATTTCTCTTGCTTTGAAACTTTTACGCATTCAGTGTTGTTCAGATTCATAAAAGGAATTTCGCGATTTCTGGTTTGCGGTAACACGTGCTTGATTATTACCAGAAACAAAGTTCATTTGAAAGAGAACGAAAAAGGGGAAAACTATTTTCAGGCGTTAACGTAAATGAGTACTACTAAATTGTGTTCAAGTGTGAAACCACTTACAAAAAAAGTGTTCATAATGTTTGTGGTCCTTGTTTACCCATATTACGTGTCCTTGCAAAGATTGATATTTTATGCTTGACTTACATAAGAGAATGTTTGGAGATTCTCTGTAATTCAAGAATTTTAAGTAGGGGAAAAATTAGGCAAATATTGCACTGTATTTTTAATCTGACTATACAAAAAGGTTATTGAGTGAGTGTAATGAATTATGGTAAATGATAAGCTAATTTATATATCAACTTTTAGCTTTTTGTATGTATTATACATTTTTCTGTATTGCCATTCTTCAGAGTTGACGTAATGATACTTGCTGCTAGTTGAAGGAAAAGGCGTTTACTTAAAAATTCATGTTTTCTAAATGTAAATAGCGGAAACACGACCAACCATGTTTATCGGAAGGGAGGGGCGTTTCCATTCTTTTTTTTTTTTCAGCTAATTCAACTGGAAATGAATGGTCTTTCTCGCTTCAAAGAGTGCAAGTTCGCTTCTTATTGATGTAAAACCCTTGATAAATCTCCATATGCATGTAAACTTATATGTGTATAAATTACGAGTGCGATCAACAAACATTCAACATGCATGAATTGAAATTTCCGTTTGTTTCTAATTATCACGTAATATCATTATCTTTCCTTAAGCAAATAATATTTTTGGTATTACATGTTTACTTTCCAAATGATAAGTATTTATTTATTTTCTATCGGATGTTTATAATGGACAGATTACTCCATAATACAATTAATAAGCGTATAGTATTTCGAAACTTTCAGTGTTCACAATAGAGATTAATGTTAATTATGTGTATACAGATATACCATAAAACAATTATTGTACGGCATTTTGCTTCCTTTGTTAATCGATAAATAACTATTCTCTTCACACACAGTAGAATTAGATAAGCCAGAAGAATGTAGCTGGTCCCTGAAACTCGAATTAAGTTTCTTCCAGATTTGGAAATTATGCACGTTGATTAAGTATGGCAAGGCAGTGCAGCAGAGGTCGCTCTAAAAACTTGATAAAAGCATAGCGTGTAGGAGTGTAACTAAGCCATAATGCACGCTTTGCACGGTACATGTTCCATGTTATTATTAATTATTTACGGATGTTAACAAAAATCCACGTTACCAGAAACGTCGTGAATGAGAGAAGTTGTAGCGTTAAAGATTCACAACGATCTGTGTGGTAAAATCAACATTACGGTGTATACACTTGGGAAACAAAACCTCTGTCATGTTTCCTCAATATTATTGAAAGGTATTCAGAATAGTGTCATAAGTCTATCGGTTGAAATTATTATTAGTTAAAACTTATTAACTGATTAAGCATAAGGGGCCGCGGCGACTCAGTGGTAGAGCGTTCACCTCTGGTGCTTGGGGGTCCCTGGTTCGATCCCAGCTGGCACCAAGAAAACTTTGTGATGGATAAACGCCGTGTGCGTGGGTTTCCTCGGAGTTTTCCCGTTTTCTCCCACTTTCTTCATTCTATCATTTCATTCATTTCTCATCATCACCGTTTCCTTTAGCCTAGCCGGCATAACTGTGAGACGTAAAATTCAAAGATTGCATTTTTGATTAAGTATAAGTAAAGGTCCTGAGTTCCAGTTTGGGCAACAAAGAGGTCCTGCTTTCGGATTCAGTGCCAATAACCCTTCAAGGTTTTCATATCAGATGAATACTAATATTATGATTTACAGTGGCCTTAATATTTTGAAGCAGCTTATGGCAGTTCATGATGAAGTTGATTCTTTACGATGCAAGCAAATAATTTGCAATTTAATTAGCAACATTAGTGAACAGTTCCTGACATGAATCATGACCACTGTGCATTGTAAATAACAACTGACAAAGATTGCATTATTATGTCAGAATGTTTTTCATGCCAGTTTGAACACTTCCATTGTAAACCTACTCACTCAAAAGCTTTTTTTTATTATTATTATTTCATCAATGTAAGTAAACAAGCTTTATTTAGATTGAAATATTTCTTCTGACTATGCAAGTCTTTGCTTTCCTTGTTTTTTAAACATTTCATTGTTATTATTGTCTCTCATTCAGTAAGTACGAAGTAACGTGCCTGATAAAATAGACTCATTGACTTTTTTTCCCTAGCCTTTCTTTTCATGTTTTTCCCATGAGGCAACATTCGTCAAACACACGTGGCTGATATTGTCTCTCACCCTCCTTAAGAACTGAATAGAACATTGTTCCACTTCTTGTTGAATTATAAGAAATCGAAATGGGGGACTTTTATTATAAAATAAAGTAGGTAGTGCCACATAAAAGGTTTATGTGTAGATGCGATGTGAACGTGCAATTAAATTACGCGAGGAAGCCATCTTGGTATCACCAAAGCAAAAGCAGTAAAGATTACTGTAGAGAGGGATCTATGTTTCTGTTTCCATTTAAGTAAGTATTTTCAATTTCATTGGCTTATTTTCTGGTATAAACAGAGAGTATGATAATACAGTTGTATATTTTATTACCAGGAAGCTACATTTTGGGAAAGTAAATTGGGATAGATACAAGAATTTCGGGCGTAAGACGTATTAAAAAAAATCAAGAAACTACTTTGGGGCTTCATGTAGTCCAAAATATTAAGTAGTGATGTCTCCTTCCGATCGTATTATCCAAGAAGCAATTTGGTGTGTGTTTGTGTAGCTTAACATCCATTTTTAGCATAGAAAACGTGGGCCACAGTTTCATATAGGATTTCAACTTATATATTCTCACCAGAAACCGAATACTGGCCTTCGGCCAGCCCCGAGAGAGCCCACCAAGCAGTGGCGTATTTATGGGGGAGGCTTCTGGGCTTAAGCCCTCCGAAATCTTACTTATTATAGTAAAGTATATGAAATATCTTGCTGAATTTTCACATTTTCAGGCAACCCCCCCTGAAAGTTAGCAAAGCCCCCTCCGAAACAAAATCGTAAATACGCCACTGTCACCAAGTAAAGGAAAAATAAATTAGAATTAGGGATGGTACCGAGACCGAGACTAGTCTCGGTCTCGTCTCGGTATCGTCTCGAATTATCGAGACGAGACCGAGACCGAGACGGCCTTTTATATACCGAGACGAGACCGAGACCGAGACGGCCTTTTATTTACCGAGACGAGACCGAGACCGAGACGGAGCTCTATAAATCGAGACGAGACCGAGACGAGACTTAGGTCAGTCTCGAAAGTCTCGGTCTCGTCTCGAATGTTGATATAGACAACTATTAAGATTAACCTTTACTCAGAATTTCTTTCGTTGCTGTATTAGGTAATATGGGAACAGTTGACTAATGTTCAGTGGCGTATTTAGGGAATGGCTATCGGACTGAAGCCCCTCCCGAAATAGATTTGTGATCATTTTTTCGCATTGCACGTACAACACAAATATTTCTTACTCGTTCTCAAGCCTCTCCCGAAACAAAATCTACTGCTGATGTGTATAGTCATCTCTGTCTCTCTCTCCCTCTCTCAATATATATATATATATATATATTGTCTGCGTGCCTGTCTTTCTGATTACCTGTGTGCGGCCTGGGGACCAGACGAGAGTCCAAGAGTTACGAAATTTGGGTGACAAGTATCATGTCCCAGGCCTCAGACCAAGAAGAAGCGTTTTTTTAAATTTTGAATCAGGAGGGGCGTTTACCGGGACATGTAAAAGTAGTAGAAAATGACTGATATTACTGTCGAATACATAGTTTTCGCAGTCGCTGAGATCAATGATGATACTTCCATTAGCGATGACTTTCAAAGTCAGCTACCAGTGCGTGCGGGCCGTGGTTCATTTCCGGGGGAGGGGAGTACCGAGACGTAAAAATAATACAAAATGACCGATATTAGTGTCAAATAGTTTTCGCGTTTTCTGAGATCAATGGTGAAACTCCGATCGCATTAACCTCCAAATTCACCCCCATTCAGCTGCGGGCCGGAGTTCACAGGAGGGATACCGAGACATGTAAAAGTAATCCAAAATGGCCGATATTAGTGTCAAATGTATAGTTTTTGCGGTCGCTGAGATCAATGGTGTCACTTCCATTAGCCATGATTTTCAAATTCAGTTACCAGTGCATGCGGGCTGGGGTTCATTTGCTGGGGAGGGGGTACCGATTCATGTAAAAATAATACAAAATGACCGATATTAGTGTCAAATACATAGTTTTCGCGGTTGCTGAGATAGTGATACTCCCGCAGGCCTTGACTTCCAAATACTGGTCCCATGCGAAAAATGGGTATTTCATCAAGATATATATAATAGTCATATATATTAAAAATGCTAATTCTTTTTTAACATGCTGTGTGAAATATGGAAGGGGAAATTCTTTTAGATACTCTGCAACACCACTAGATAAACAAGCAATGTTGCCAACGCAACATAAAGTTATAATTTCTCAAATTGAACTACGTTTGATATTACATATTTCTGTTCAGTTAATTTAGTTTAGTGCGTGGGCTTTCTCGGGATTCTCCCGTTTCCTCCCACTTTCTTCATTCCACCATTTCATTCATCTCTCATCATCACAGTCTCCTTTAGCCTAACCGGCATAACCGTGGGACGTAAAACTCAAAAATTTCATTTCATTTTTTAATTGAGTTTAACGCCTCTTTCAGCAGCGAGGTTATATGAGACTGAACCTACTGATTAACGTTGAATCTAAACCACATGAGCTCCCGCCGGGAATCTAAACCGGATCTCTCACGCCATAGGCTAACTGCTTAGCCACGAAAGAGCTCTACATATTTCTAATTTATTAAATAAAACCATAATACCACATACATTATTCAGTCTAACAAAGTACAATACATATCACTAACATCAACATTTTGGAGATCTCTAATAACTCAAATGGCAGGAACATTATAACATTAGTGTTCAGTAGTTTTAATTACAACAAGTCTCAGTTACATTATTTTAAGCAGTGTTTCGAACTTAAATAAATTGCTAAATATTATTATAAATATAGTGCAAATAACGTAGCTAAAGTGCAAAATGTTTTAAAATTACTCGTAATTTGTTTTATGGTGCAAGAATGTTTTCAAAACACGATGTTTTTCATAGTCTTTGGGCTACTTATAATGTTAATGTCAAAGTTTTCGTTCCAGCAGTACATGTAAAAGCAAATTGTATTTGAAATTAAATGCAATTGATAACTTTTCAGTAGCACTAGTTGTTCTCCCTAAGCCTTAGGCCTGGTGTATTTTTTAGATTAAAACACTGCTTTATTAAAATTTTAATTACACCCTAACTGCATTTCATTTGTTATAGTTTGACCACCGACCACCTCAAACTCGATCCATACCATATAGCCATATGCAATTATTCAAAGACTTACAGTTAGTAATACACATTGTGTTGATTTCTGGTTTGTTTTGTTTTAGTTTAACGTCTCACGATTATGCTAAGGCGGCTAAAGGAGACGTGGAGTGACTAATCATAATGGAATCCGACAAACTTCGTTCGTTGAACATTACCGCCACCGGGAATCGAACTCGGGACCATGCGAACCAAAATCAAGCTTACTAGCCATTACAGCAAATGGGGGTTCTTACATTGTGTTGATTTAAATAATTGAGTCAGTGTTGCCAGATTCGAAGATCAAAAAGTAGCGTGTTTGTGCTCCAAAAGTAGAGGATATGAACTATTTGTTGCCCAAATATATAGAAATGAATTATTTGGCAACTAATGACTGGTACTAATGAAATAATGTTTAAAATAGACCGAAAAATGTGATGGACATATCACAAGACGAAATTATGATTGATAGACGAAAACAATTTTAGATTGGATACTACGTGACAAAAACAGCCTAGGAAATGTCCGCATACAAGAAATTGTGACAAAATCACGAACCACTGGGGAGTAACCTGGAAAAGAATTACCCAAGATAGATAGTTGTAGAGAAAACTTGGGAAGACTACATCCAGCAGTGGATTGATAATACTTGATTATGATATGGTAATAATTTTATATCGAGATCTCAGAGGTAAACTAAACCGTCACAATTTTGTAATTTTACAGGAGAAGCGAAAAACCGGTTCCTTAACTAAGATCTATAATACTGTTTTTCAAACTATACTAAGTAGTTACAAAGTAGTAAGATGGCTTTAGACTTACATTATTACACCACTAGAAAGAACATAGTCTATTAAAAAAAGTATTCTAACTCAATTTGATCAAAAAGTGACTTAACATAGTCTACCACTAATGTTATATATATATATATATATATATATATATATATATATATATATATATATATATATATATATATATATATATATATATATATATATATATATATATACTGTATAAATTTACTAGGTAAGTTAGGGTAAAATTGGATCCAAAATTTAACGAAAGTCATACAGCGAAAAAAATATATTTTTGACTATTTAATACTTCATGTTGCTGCAAAACTACGAAAATGAATACAAAAGAAAACTAGAATGTTAAGAATCACTTGTTTTGGCGAGAGAGAGAAAATAGATACAGCTAGCTCGAATTACCTATATACTTATATAATATGAATGTTCATGTTTCGCAAGTAATTTTCAATCAATATAAAATTTCAACGTAATGAACGCTGGATTGGTTTTCTCGAATAAAGATCACATGCACCGCTAAGAGCTCAGGAATAAGCTTAATCTATGTTACGGCAGTGGATATACGTATGCGTATGTAATGCATTACAACTTTAGGAACTTGTATAAGAAACAGAATGTACTTAAATTTAGACGCGAACTATGCGAAACATCTGACTTTGAATCTAACTTGTTTCGTGATGCAACCCGAGGCCACACATAGCAAAGATGAGTGCCGTAGCTCCCACCACAAAGTTCAGGAATTTCGTGTTATAAGGTGTCAATTAAACACGTAGATGTGAAACGGTAATAAAGCATTTGATCAATTTTAAACAAAATATATTGTAGTAATAATTTACCCTATTTGTTCAGATAATGAACGTTATAAATGTTTTATATATGTTTTTAAAATGACAGCCAAAACAGAATGTATTGGATAATAAATGAGAAATTGTAAAATTTCAATTTCGGTACGATTAAATACATTCATGCTGCTGTGTTGCGTTATCCGTTAGAATGTATTGAACAATTCTTATTCTAAGGAAGGAAATAAACTACTGTATAGTACTGAAGTTAATTTAATAGACTTTAATTGTATAGGCAGTACTGAGGCCATATAAGAAAGTCTTTTGCTGAAAGTGAAATGTGGGTTACTATTGGAATTTTATCCCAGATATGATATACCCACTGATGATTGAAACTGTAACACACGCATGGAAGGCATCAGCACTAGCAAATTAGCTCTGAAGAAGTACAACATACTATAATTCTAAGTCAAGAATAAGGCCAAAAATAAGAATCAGAAACGACAGACTTTACAATAATAATAATTTTACAATTTTAATTTCACCTATTTATTTCGAGACTTTCGAGACGAGACCGAGACGAGACCGAGATTTGGCCCTCGAGACCGAGACCGAGATCGAGACAAGCATTTGTTGACCGAGACGAGACCGAGACCGAGACGGCGATTTTTGACTCGAGACGAGATCGAGACCGAGACAGCTATTTTTAAACCGAGACGAGACCGAGACTGTACAAAGTATCGTCTCGTCTCGTCTCGATACCATCCCTAATTAGAATTGATATTAAAGATAAAACATTCCACTTTCGTATCCAATAGATCTAAATTTAAGGTTTATTATTATTATTATTATTATTATTATTATTATTAAGTTTATTAATTTTATCTTAGTCAATCAAATTTATCGAGAAGAGAGAGTATATGGACATAGACCTACTCTACCTCAGCATGTTGGATATAGTGGTTTAGACGACTTCACAGTATTATGTTAATGTCACATTAATCGAACTTGAAGCAAACATATATATTTGTTTAGGTATGTCTTTTTTTTTTTTTTTTTTTTAAGCAATATTGGTATAGTGTAGTTTTCAAGCATGCAGTTGAACATATGCGTTAGAATTACATATTGTTTGTGTGGCGTTCATTTGTAACACGTTCACATTAAGCAGCTGAAATTTTGTAAAAGTAAGAGAAACTTATGGCTGACATTTTTAAGGAACAAATAAAACCCTTGTACAGGATAGTGGAACTCATCTTATGCTCAGTTGCAACTGGAATTTCCCTCTTCCCAATCCCATCAGGAGGCTCTAGCGTTGATCTATGGTTCCTTGAGGATTCAGGAAGAGTATTTGCGGGTCACTTGGTATGGAAAGCATCTTCCCATTACTTGTCTTGAAAAGATGAACTGTCCGTTCTCTGTGTCTTGAATTCCACGAAAACAGGATCCTGGTTGTTCGTTCGGCTGCTCATCAATCCGGAGCCACGTGTCGGTAGAGTCTCTGTTTATTTACAAAAGACCCCTTTGTGCTCTCCATAAAAGCATTCCGGCATCATTTTCAAAGTGAAAGATCACAAAGTTTTATTATATATCCTTCTTGAGTTTTTATATGTATATTATTTGCAGGGTGAAGATGTTTCGAAAATGAAAAAAAGACTTTCTTTCAAAGAATATGGAGAGAAACATCTTATGCAAGGCCCTATTTCATTATCACTTAATTAAACAGCATCTTTGTGTGGAAGACTAGAATATGAGTTTTAGTATGTTCTCAAAAGATGTTCCGTGTTTGTAATTTAAATTATGAGAGAAGCAACAGAAGCGTAAAATATTAGCTATATTCACACTTTCACAGAATGTCTAATGGGTAACCTTACTTATATGTTGGATTATTATTATCTTTTTTTCTTCTTTCTTGTAAATATTATCCTCATCTGGCTGTCTAGTGACTTTATATACCTGATAACCTTGAACGTATTAAAATAAAATACCTTTTTGTATTTTAAATCTTTGATATACATTATATTACTAACCCATTAACCTATATAGATATTATATAACATTTCGGGAGAGAAGGAAGCATTTGAAAGCCTGGGCTAGAGACTAATTTTGAACGTGTTACCGCTTAGAATCGAACCAAGTATTAAATTCAGATCATTTACTAATCCATGAGTTTCTTGGCTATCATAAAAGAACTCCCAACCAACGTATGGTTTTAAAATATGCAGTAGTGAGGCATTTAGCAACATTGATAACATTTCATAAATTAGAATGTTCATATGAAAATATTCATCAAATATTAGTAACTTAGTGAAAGTACACTTTTTCTAAGTTTCGCCCCTTCTTTCTATTAGACTCTGAATTTCAACTTAATTAGGTAAATGAACGTTTCACATTTATACAGTTATTGAAGTAATATATGTTTATATATGTACCGGTACCTATAAGTTTTTAGATGTCCTGACCAGGATTCGCAAAGGGAAATTTAGGTGAAATGGATGTGCTATATTATTGTCGTGAAGAATATAATTAATAATAATTTTCTGAAAACTTATAAGGTTGGTGTACTTTAATAATTTGAAACGCACTGTGTGCCAAAGTGACTAACGCTCATGATTCCTTAGTACGCGGTCCTGTGTTCGGTAAGAAAAAAGTGACAGTACACTTCATGTGTTACAATGTAACATAAACGTAAAATTAAAACGAGCTGAAAAGATCCACACACTTCACCAAATCAAATATAGTACCAAATGGAACAGGACTTCACGAACCAATTTTTCTGTGCAGTATCTCGACCCCAAATTATATAATTCAAAAAAAAACTAAGTATACAAGACAAAATTTGGAACCATGATACGTGATAAAATAAATTCTTATTTCAGGTCATGCTAAAATAATAGTACATCACAAGTCTTCTTTACTCACAGGTCTTGAATTTGCTTTTGTGTATTCATAAGCGGAACCTTCTCTTTTGACTTCAATTTCTTACACTTAACAAGTAATTTGGAATCATTCTTTCCTAACTAAAACAAAAACACTTAAAAATACGTGATTATTGAACGAGAAAAAACACTACTGTTGGTTCGTCGTTTTAGAGAGAGAGAGAGAGAAAAAAAAGATTTGTAAATGAGGCATCACCTGTTGAAAGGCGTGAGATTCTAGTCACGACACGACCGACATGTTGTTGGAAGATCATGCGTGATTATTCAACATATAAACACTACCTTATATATATATATATATACCCAATTGTAGGTACTATCATGTTTGGAACACAACTCTAGCTACCGAAGATTGTGTGTGTGTGTGTGTGTTCCTAGAGCTTAACCGTAATTCGGATTATCAATTCTGTCATAAATATTAGACCCTGTTGTATCTTCTAATTGAAGAAACTCGACTTAAGTTCAATGTCAAGCCACTTATTATTATTATTGTTATTATTGTATGCATACATACTATAGCATTTTTTTTAATTAGGGATCCATCTACTTCCATATTATACGTATTTTAGGTGAAGGTATTATTTTTTGACACGCGATTTCGGCATCATGATAAATCAAAGAACATTTTGTTAGTATGCTTTCGTTATTTAAGTTTTTCTTTAAAAAAAAGAAGAGGAAAACATATAAATGAACAGTAATATCCGGATATTAATTAAAAGCTCGAATTGACGTGAGAAAGTAATAACTCAAAAAAAAAGTCAATAAAACCGTTGATGAATTGCTTGAAATGACTGTAGACAACGTATTACTTTGTAGTAGACGAGGAGAGAATCATCATAAGAACTTTCACAGGGTCTTCTCTACATCGTTAATTAGCGACGTTAGAATCCCCCCTCTCCTTCTTTCTTTTAACTAGAAAGACAATTTTTATTTCCTTCTTTTTTAAAGAAAAATAGTTTCTAAGTCTTTGTGATAAAAGTAGAAAACCGACTGGTGGAACCAGATAAGGAATTGTCAAAGTCAAGCTCTAATTCAGGGAATTTTGTATAGACATTTATTACTATATTTCCTCGTATACAATATATAATTAGTATATGATAGTAAGATAAGGTGACTATACTGTATAGTTTCAGGCTAGCTCAATTTCGGGAAAAAGATGGTATTCCTTCATCAAGAACATTCAGGAGGACAGGATTACGTTTTTTTTTTTTTTTTTTTTTTAAAAAGACTTATTTGAAGTAAATTTCGTGTCATTTGGGTTTTCCGAAGTAAGTGTAAACGATGTTTCTTATTTCCAGCAAGTAAATGCAAACTATAGTATAAACTATAGTACTCATATGAGGCTCTTTTTCTACAGTAATTTTCTCTGAACACCTGCGTTCCAAACAGGGTTTAAGCTAGTGTAGTTTCTGGAGTAAAATAATAATAATAATAATAATAATAATAATAATAATAATAATAATAATAATAATAATAATAACAAAACAGTTCGTTAACATGCATATGAACTAGGATTTTGTGATAAAAGATATGGTAATCACATACCTAGATATTTGTTTAACAAAAATCTATAATGCTAAAATAAATTATTAAATTTTCGCCCTTTATTTGATTTTTTTTTAAAAATTGATCATAAAGGAAAGTACATGTATATGATATACATCATCAATAAAGTTCATACGATCTTCAGCAAACTTTTCATGTTGGTAGAACTTTATGCGTGTAGTTCGCAGCAATATTGATATACACGATCAATAAAACTCATACAATCTTGACTAAACTTTACATGTCGGTAAAACTTCTCTAGCCTAGTACGCTATTGATGAAACTCATACAATTTTGACCAAACTTGTCGGTAGAACTTCATGAGCCCAGTACGCCGCAGCGTCATTTCGTATTTTGCTGAAGAGAGGAGGGCAAGGTTCTTCACCTCTCCTATATAAGTAATAAGTAGAATTCACGCGGGGTACATATATATTGCTACTGCTCTCTCTCAAATGACGCTCTTAGTGCGTGTATGGAATATTATGGTGTGCAAGCCTTTGGTACCCGAGTTGTACACCAACAAAATTAGATATGGATATAGATATTTTGTAAGTCTAAATATTATTAAAAATAGTTAAACTTTTGTTCCTTGCCTTGGCGAGAACTTTAAGTGAATTGCGTCATCATAAACACTTTATTTGACCATTAAGACATCGCCATTATTCATATAAATCTTTCTGTTTTGCTTTTTTTCTCTGTTACTTTACATTTTTGAAAAAAGTTCCTTTACTCCGTACCCTTGAACTTTGGAAAGACCTCATCTACGTAAATGTTTTTTAAAAAAATAAGAAAGCTGAAGTTTTGTTTTTACTGATATCCGTCTTCGACGACGAATCAAAGCCATTCTTGTATACTGCTAAAACTCTTGTGCGTCACATTATTTTCAAGTAGCATGTTTTGAAACTAAAGCTGTGTTGTGAACTTTTATTATATCTCAGTCACTCCTTGGCCTCTTGTTTGAGAAGCACCCGATGATCAAAGACATCGTTGTAGTGAGTGGATCTTTGGATCCTCTGTATATTATACATCAAGATTTCTGGCTGTCTGGCATTTGGAAAATGAGCGAGCACCCGTCCACTTATACAAAGGCGCAAAATGAACGTTGTCCTTTCCTGACAAGAGAACAAGATAAATGCGTAAGATAGTTCAAAAGATGTGTTTGTAGTATACAGAAAACACAATAAAAAAAAAAAACGAACATTTTGTGTGGATATAATATATCGTACAAGGAAGTTTTCGGCATTAGCACATAGAAGCGGTCACAGGAAGTTGCTTGTGTATAATTAATGAGAAAACATCAAAACAGCTTGTTTAATGTTAACAAGATATGGAAGATGGAATTAAAAAGTGTAAGACTTAAAAAAGCATCATATACACAGGACCCAGACAATGATTCTATTTCACAGAAGATAATCACCAAGTTGTTTATTGATGTCTAATAATGACATAGTTGTATCCGAGATAATTGAAAGGGGTTTAATGGTAGAGAGAGTGCTCATCTTTGGTGCGAAAGGTTCACGGTTCGATCCAGGCCATATGAATTTATGGTGGGGAACATCGTGTCCGTGTGTTTTCTCGGTACCGTATTCTTCAGTTTCCTCTCATATTAACATCGGACCAATTCTTTCGTAGAGGGGCATGGTGCTTCAGTGGTAGAGTGCTTACCTCTGGTGGAAAAGGTCCGTAGTTCGATCCCTGCTCAACGAAGTTTGTGATAGATAACATCGTGTCCAGATGAGTTTTCTCGGATACTTCCGTTTCCTCCCACTTTCTCATTCCACCAATTCTTTCATAATCGTTCATTTCCGTTAATCATCGTCTCCCTTAGCCTAAAGGGCATAATCGTGAGACGTAAAACTGAAAATTTTCATTTCAGAACTGATGTGTTCAAAAATGTAACATGATATCTTCATCTTCTCATCCCTTCCATTATATTTTACTTAGTATTCTATCCTGATATAAAGACGTTCTGATTGCTTAGAAAAATCTTGACAGTGGAATAACCACGTCCGTATCCAAGGGGTCTAGGAGGGCCGGACCCCCCTAAATTTTGGCTGGCCCCCTAAAATTTTCACGGTAGACTGGCAAATGAACTATAATATGGTGATGAACTATAATATGGTTGCATCAGCCCCCCTACATTTTTGGGCTGGCTACAGGCCTGGGAATAACTATACTATTAGCTATTTTTTTTAAAGAAAGGAATACAGAGATAATACCTCTATTGAGTATATCAAAGGTAAACACAGTAAATATTATTTACAATACTATGAAAAAAACTTGCTCTACAATGAAATCTTAACATGGTTTTAATTATAAACTAATAATTATTTTTTCCACTCTTAATTAATTAAGATAATTTTGTTTGTTTTATTACATATACTATATAACAAATTAGCATTTAATATTAATATTCTTTTCATTATTTCTTATTGCATTTCTTAACATTCGAAAGACATAAAGTAACTACGTAGCGGATTACTGCTTGCAGGGCAGCTTCGTGCAGTTTTGCTAAATCAGCATTATGTTCTGTATATAATATGGAATGCTTCGTCAAGATAATATTGTTGATGGTAATAAAGAAATATTCAAATAAACTTTTATTATTAACTTCTAGTTGTATATAAAGTCAATGTTAATTAAATTTTAATTATTTATTTTTATTCCATATTCTAAAACAATTGCAAATTAAAGTAAGTTTTACGACGTCATTTATTCGCGTAATATACATACTGTGAACTATTTGGCGCAGTGTGATGTTTTTTTTTTTTTGTATTATTGTGTTTTAGGAAGAATAAGCAGTTCATTATAGTGGTTTGTAAATACGAGGTGCAGTCAAAAAATTCCCGGACTTTGTTGTAGCTCCTTATTACAACAATATAAGTACACATTTACATAATCACCCTCAAAGTTGGCACCTTCTTAATACATACACAATTGTTACACCGCTCCTGCGCTTGGTGGAAACATCGACGAAGGGCCTTCTTTGATATCTTCCGAAGTTCAGCCATCGCGTTGACCTCTTGTACGGTGTCGAAACGGGTACTTTAAGACCTATTTGTAGCTTTAGGAAGAACTAAGCATTCGATAGTGCTAAACAGTTTTTACGGCTATCAAAGTCTCTTAAGCAGATTCCCACAATTTGCGCATGAACTTGATGTTTGCGCGTTGTTCGAAATGCGACATTTTGCCAACTGATCATCACACATTCATTCGTTCAGCCACGCTACTCGTACACAAGGGCGCCCATTAGGGGTGGCAAGGTGGGGCGATCACTCCCCGTGAAGAAATTGTACTTCGGAATATCGAAAACTCAATTGAATTTTTAGAATAGCTACAGCAAAATTTGAAACTATATTTGAAATGTCACTTATACTTGCCCCCCCCCTGGAAACCACAACATGGGCGCCCTTGCTCGTACACTGTCTGTTATGACCTGTTGACACTTGTCACATTCACAATTAGGCAACTTAAGGACTGTACTGTACACGTTTCATTGTAATTGCATCAAAATACCAAAATTACAATATTCCGGGAATTTTTTGACTGCCCTTCGTAGTAGCGTTTTTAGTATTATATCACCTTGAGTTTTATCCTAATATAATTGTAAAATAATTTGTAGAAGTTTAGCGTTCCTTACCAACACCGGCTGTATGAGATATGAACCTATATACCTAGGTGGTTTAAGGTACAATCAGAACCAATGCAATGCATCCAAATTTCTATATTGTTCCCTACACTCAGGGAGACTCAAATCCGGGCCCACGCGCACATCGAGAGTGTGGTTGCTTGAAACTAGACCCGCGGCAGTGAATTGAAAGTGAAATGTATGTATACAAGAATAATGTTCGTTTTCTGTTAAGAACTTAATGTATGTTATTCATTACTAAAGTATTTATTGCTTCTAGGTAAATTACTTGAGTCATTACCTTTTGGGAAAACCAATTATACTATTAAACCATATAGTGTTTTCTTCTTTGCAACACTTGACATGCACCTTTTTCATGTTCTACGTATTCTCTTCTGATTTTTTTTAAAACTTACCATAATTATGTAAGTCTCTCCCTTGATCACGAGGAGGAGTTATTATTTATTGTGACGAGATTACTTCTGAAAGTTTTTTTAATAAAAAGTAATTTTTTTCCGATATCTGTAAGCTATCTCTAAACAAGATATATATATTTTTTAAAAAAATCTATTTTTTTAAATTTGAGGTAGTGATTCGTCCCTCTTATCCTTCACGGATTTGAAGTGCAAAAAACGTTAAATAATTCTCAACTTCTAAAAGAAATACACTCCATTTCTTAATGAAAATTATCTTGAAACATTATCTGAAGTTCGGGAATTAATTGGTCCATTCATTCTTGAAATATTAAAAAAAAAAAAAAAAAACTTGCTTTACAATGAAATCTTAATATGTTTTTAATTACAAATAATTATTTTTCCACTCAAAATTAATTAAGATAATTTTGTTTGTTTTATTATATATACTATATAAGAAATTAACATACCTAAATAGTGTTGATGATTCGAAAGCTTAACAAAGAAAAAGGCCTAGACCTCTATACATACCATAATGAGAACAGCATATTTTCAACAACCTCAAGCAGTAAGCCTATGGGAAGCTTAAGAGAAAACCTGATAAATCTTATGGAAGTTATCGTCCAAGCTGATGTACTCACAAATCACATCTTGGCGAATAGTTGGTCTAACACTTATGCTTATACTCACCTCAATAAGCATAAGAAGCAGACATCGTATTTCACAAGAAACTATCTTAGGTAGCATATTACAATTGAAATTTGATTTAATTGATCATAATAATTTATGAATTTTGTTCGATTATAATTTTGTTTGTAAACGCTAATATGACAAAATTACCATTTGTTCAAACAGGTCAGTACGCAGGTATTTCTTTATTGTTTTGAGGCGAAGTTCAAGCTTAAAGCCTTCTGTTAATCTCAGATTCATGTGGTATCGATATAGCCACGTAGAGTACCATACTAAAATTGTAATTTTAGCATTGTTTTCAAAGAATTTTCATTATACTTCATGTAAATTGTACTTTCAAATACTAGAAATGTAGCAATTAATATTATATTATTGTTGTTAATATTGTGTTCAAAGTTTTTAATTTTTCGAGTATAGAGGTTAATATTGACCTATTCACTTATCTAAATTAACTACCAAAACAAAGAAGTTCTTGCCTATTTGATTATATGGGTTAACAGGTGTAGCAGCAGGTACTAGCGCACGAGACGAAAATGGAGGATGTCTCGTCTCAAAAAAATATATGAAAACAAGGTCTCGTCTCGAAAAGTGTATTTGTTTATATTGGAAGTGCTGTTTCATCTCGGATCTACTCAGGAAAATTCTGTCTCCTCTAAGGCACAACTGTAGCAGCGTACACTGTATTTTAAAATACAGTAAAAAGAACTTGCCGCTAAGCAAGCAACAAGCATCTGAAAATTAAATTTCAAAATGATTTCACCAAATATATCAAAAAGCTTGCTTCCTTGAAAAGTTCCAAATTACAAAATTCATTTTGTATGACAAATACCACGTATATATATATATATATATATATATATATATATATATATATATAGCAATTATCCTCTTTTTCTATATGGACTCATTTCCTGTGTGTGTGTATTTGTTATTTTTAACAAAAGCAATTTCTCATATAGATAGAGGGAGTAGAACTACAAAAACGGACCGGTTTAACAAAGAAAATATAACAAATCTGTCAATGGGAGAATACACAGTACTATTTTCCACGTTAGGTATCTAGACGTGCACATTTAAGGGGGAAAAAATATGCTTTTCTTGTTCGAATGGTTTCAATTGCAACTTCCGTTTCGCAGAGAGCGCTTCCTGTTTCCGGCGTTCTGCGTGGGTGACAGAGGTGAGGAAGTGCCAAAGGAGAAACACTGTCACTGGTGCGTGTGACACAAAATTGGATTTATTCTAGGTTACCCACTCATGTCGTTGTTATTTCTAACTCTTCACATGGTATTACCCAGATATTTACTATTTCTAAACTCGATAGGAGTCACATGTATTTCAATCTTTCTTTTGCGCGCAACAAATTCTGAAGCACATTATTGTAATTCGGGATACCATCTTATCATATATACAAATGACATGAAATGAAATGAATTCTGTTGTTTTTTAAGTCCCAAGGTGGGACTCCCTTAAGTCCCTGTAGGCTAAAGGAGACGATAATTAAAAAGTGAATTAATAAGAAAGAATTGGTGGAATGATGATGTGGAAGGAAACGAAAAACACAGGACACAGACAATATAAATCTACATGGTTTGAGATTGAACCAGCGACTTCTCACACCAGATGTGTGTGTTCTACGACTGAGTATCTGTTCGTTCCATTCATGACTGCAGTGTATCGTGCACATTTTGCAGAATACGTATCACGGAGCGTCACGAGAATTTTCTGCTTCTTTTATTTGAAGATGGTTTCACAGTAGATGCCTGCAACAGATAACAGAATTTGATAATTATTTAATATTCTTATCCAGTTTCTAAATAAGTATATAAATATATGTTATTTTTGAGTTTCATCTTTAAACCTGATAAGATCACAGTTTTTCTTATTTCCCACGTCTCGACTACTAAAAGTTCCTCATTCCCCCCCCCCCCTACTAATACTCACTCTTTTCCCTACTAACAGTGTCTTTCTCATAGCATACCTCAGGGGAGGGGTGATTAGTTGGTTGATAAAAAGTTTAATATTCCTTTCAACATTCAGGCTATATGAGCCTTTGATCTACAGCTGAACGTAGGATCTGAACTACAGAGCCCCACCGGGAATCAAATTCGGGTCTCTCACACCGAAGACGCGTACGATAACCACTTAGCAATGAGGAAGCCCATCTCAGAGTATGGTTACAACTCTGGCATTGTTGTTATTACACATGTTGCATTGCGTATAATTTTTCTTGATTTTTCGATCATGTTAAAGATTGCAAAACATTGAGTCATTGTTTTCATCATATATATTCTGCCATTACTGGCAAGTCATGTGCCTAAAATTGGAAAGTTTCCCTGCACCACGGTCTTCAGCTAACCTCTTTCTCTTGATATAGCTATTAGTCGTTTTAAGAGTGTGTCAATTTTTTCATCTTTTGTCTCTTCCTCTTTTTCCTTCCACCCTACCTCGGGATAACTTCCTTCTCTGTCAATGTCCGAGTCAATTTTTTTAAAACTACATCTAATATTGTTCTTCTTCCCCGAGTATTTCGATCCAGCTAATTTTATCCATTTTTCTCTAATCCTACGTTTCAAAAGCCTTTAACTTCTCTTTTCGTCGCTTTTCCGTAGTGCATAGGTTTCTGCCCTATGAGTACAATAGCCCATATAAGACGTTTGGTGAAACTTTTATTATTCGAATACCCATACAATATACTTCTTAAAAACTGCTTTTTCGCTATTCCTATCGTGACTTCTTTTAGTTATTTCACTTTTGCCCTTCATGGTGCTGAAAGCCGCTCCTGTAGTTGGAGCCTGCTTTTCTTGATACCTCACATCCAAAACTAAACAATTTTAGGATCTAGGAATTTGTGTTTGGCCACTAAACTTGAATTCGTGCAGTGAGACCTGTCTAAGTTGTCACCTTTAATTCCACAGACAATCTTTAACGTATACAAATTGCCAATTACGGAAACGTAATCATGCATGGCTATTTTTATAATACGCAACAGCACGTAGGTCTACGAGGTGAAATTTAAACACATGGTCAAATTAAAGAAGTAGCCAGTTTAAGAGAGTTTACTGTATACGATTTTTCTAACAGTGAATACAGAAGCCATACTGTGAGAATATTTCGTAAAACAGATAATATATCTGGATAATACCGGTACATAACCTGTTTTTAGTAACTTTCCTCGAAGTAGATCGTATGTTTGGTGTTATCGACGCGACGTAAGAAAAAGCATTGCTTTCTCATGGCATGATTTTCTCCCGTCATTAGACGGTAAAGTAAAGCCTGCAGGGAAGGTCGTGGGCGTAGTCCTGACAAAACAATATCAAATAGCCTTCATATTCCAAAGAGGTAAAGACGGCTCCAACAATAACTGATCTTAGAGGCATTTCTTCAGTAGTGTCACGTATGCCAACACACAAAGCACACCTTGCATTGTACTTTTCTTTTTCTTTTTTCTTGTTGGTTTCGTCGCTTTGGATTAAAAAAAAGAAAAGAAAAAAAACTCTTCCTACATTTGATTCTGTAGTCTAGACATAGGAATCGAATGTATGAGAATGGAAAAAGTCTGTCTGGGGAGTTCGCACGAGGATCATCTACTATCATTGTGTTCGAAGGTATCATTTTCATCAGGTTATCACTTTTATGCGTGGAGATTGTTAAAAAGAGTGTATTGGGGTTGGGGTAAGAGAAAACATTACGTGATTCCGTCTCACGCACCTATATATGTTATTTATATAGGTAGTATGCTTACTACGTCCTATGGGCTTGAATTTCGTCACAAATGTTTTCTAATACTGTAATAATAATAATAATAATAAAACAGGTAGCATATTATTGAGTGTCGGTGCCAGTTTAGATTTTTAGATAATTTATATTAAATCTTTTGTTCCGTTACAATCCATTTTCTCAGTAGTACAATTATATACAGAGTTGTCCAAATCCGCGAGAGCTAATCTCGGCCCAATCAGCCTTGAGTTCAATAATTGAAAGCAAACTTCTGTAAGCACGCGCCCTAAAAGTGAGTAGCGAGCCAAAGCAAGTGTGCGAACTAACGCGAGCTCCAATGAGATTAGTGAAATTGGTTTCAAGTTTAGCGTCCCTTTCGGCACAGGCTATACGACACGTGAACTTGTAGTTTAATGTTGAGCCGCCACTGTTTGAAAGTTCAAGTCCGCAGACTTTTATTGTATTCTTTGCGTGATCTGACATCATAACTATGGTTCAGTTTTCGGTAGGTTCAAGTGTCTAGTTGAACCTTGCAAAATTATTGTTTTGCACTTCCGTCATTATTTTACAAGCACTGTACAATTATAAAGAGAAGTAATGCAGTGAAATGTTATTTTTAACGGACATTCTCAATAGCAGACACCATAATACCGACAGACATTTTAGCCCCAAAAATATCAGGTTGTGTAAAAATTATTCAGCTTTTGGAGGTCAATATTGAGAATACATTTATTGTAATTTAAAAAATAACATTATGAAACCACACATTGCCTTTTTTGTTTAATTACCTTTTATCATTTTTCTGGCATCATCGTAACTCCGTTACTATTCAACTTCTGTGATTTCTGGGCAAGAAATAGTGACAAGTGGTTTTCATAGCCATCTTTTGATACTAACTTAACACCATTCAGAGAGTTGTACAGAGACTGAAATGAACGATAATCGAATGGTGCTAGGTTCGTACTATACGGTAGATGCATTAAAAACTTCCAGCAAAGTTCTTTCAATTTCTGACGAGTCGTGAAAGATATATGCGGTGTAGCGTTGTCACTATGCCATATGACATCCTTTTCGGCGGACTAATACCGGCTGTATTTTTTGATCTACAAATTGCATTCATTGTTATTGTCAACAGTACAGATCAAAGTCTATAGTTCTGTCCGCCGGTAGCAGCACGTGATGACCTTTCAACCCCACCAAATCTTCCTGGACGTCAGTATAGACCTTATCATAGACTGTAAAGCGTCTGCTCACTTACGCATAGACCAAGATCTTTTAAGCGCATTGTTGTCGAAGGTTATCCATTTTTCACCATTCGTGAGCAACCGCTTCAGAAATATCTCGAGTTCGTTACGTTTCAGTAGATATTTCGATCGAATAAAGCTTTTTGGAGTCAAATAATGTGGCTCAAACTGAAACGTTAAGCTTCTTTTTGAAACAAACTTTCTTCAAATGGTTTTAACACTATTTGGTGATGATTTTTTTGGGGTGATTGGTAATGTCGTGACTGCTTACAAGCCAATCTTGCTCAATTTTGTGACAGAATATCACCCACTTTTGTTGGGATTGGTCGCCTACTGCGAGGAGCATCTAGGACATGAAATTTCCAGAGCGAAAGCGACTGAACTAAGGGCGCCGATTTCCCCATAAATTGGGAGGGGGGCATTCAGATGCAGAAAACATATATGAGGATTTTAAGACAAATTGCATTCAAATTATGCTAAATATTGTAAATTTACAAATACAATGAGGGGGCCGATATGAGCTTTGGGGGGCCAGGGCCCCCTTGGCCTCCCCAGGATCGGCGCCCTTGGACTGAACCATCTTCTGGCTGTGGCTTTTGACAACGTATCTTTGCCCATAAACAGCACAAATATTTTCACGTGCCTGCGCAGTTTTGTGAATAGTTGACTCATCATCATCGTAATAAAGTACTTTGCTTATAAGAATTCCAACACACTTTGAACATCCACAACTTCAACTTTAAGCTATGAAATGACGGTAGGCGGCGACTCATATACCTTGAGCTGTGGGATACTAACACCATCTCGTGCGCAATGGGCTCTATGCATTTTAAACTACTTGATATACGCACAGTATTAAAGTGTGGAATGAATAGTGACGGAACTCTTCGACAGCATAAATATAATGCCCTAATCTACGAAGTTAGACAAAATTGTTTTATGCTAGAGCTTTTCGTTTAATTTTGCGCATTTCGCTGTGAATTTATGCAAACCACAAGATACACAATCCATTTTTATAACGCTACTAGCAGCGTTCACCCCGCTTCGCTGCGGTCACCCCGGAACGCAATAAACTTTGTTACTTAGATAATTTTTACTTTTTCGCTTTCAAATTGCAAGCGCCTGTCATTTATGTTAACCCGCCGAGTCACGTGGTCATGCGGGTTGCATATACATACGTTTATTTTTACCTATGATGAACTATGGAGACTTGAATGGTCCATTATCTCAAGACACTGGTAATTAAAAATTAAAGTGATATGATAAAAACCATCTAGGGTCCAAATCCTAACAACCCCCCAAAAATGAAAGAAATCGGTTCAGCCGTATTAGCGTGATGAGTTCACAAAGGATTTGTACGTTCTCTTTTATATATATAGATATGTATACACGTAATGTCTTGTATTGTCAAATGGTATCATGAAAAGCTTGGTTATTCATGTGTTCTGTTATTTAAGAAGGAATTAAAGTTGTTCTTCTGTTGTTATGACATAAAGGAGCTTGTGGATTAAAAAAGAAAACCTAGACTTTTCGTTACCTTTGCATGCTTTATACGTTAACAAGTTGAGCTTGTCAATGATTATGAATACTAACTGAAGAAGCTGTGAGACGTATGGGTAAGCACGTGTAGATTGTTTCCTTTCACACGCTTCCCTCCTTCCTATTGCTCCTCAACACCCTCAATACAACGGACAAGAGTTGACATCCTGAAACATGTCGTTTATCCCTCATGTGACGATCACATGGAGAGAATCTTAATATGCCTCCATATGAGCTTTACAATCATAGTTTCCAACTCTTTGTCATACCACTAAGTACAGTATATGATACTGTAAACTTTATCAGTAAATTTATAACAGATCGCTAACAGACTTTATGTTATTTTTAATAAAACGAATAATGTTTTATGTGGTGTGATATAATTTTGATTTTAGCGTCCCTTTCAGCAACGAGGCTATATGGGACGTGAACCTAAAACTTAACGTGTGATCCGAGCAAGTTGAGTTCCACTAGTAATGTACATCGGTAGCATTATCCACTTTTAATTTCACGAAACTGTTATTATGGTGGCATGATGGCTTTGTGACAGAGTGCTTACTTTTGGTGCGTTGGATCCCTCATTCAATCCCCTTGGATAGCTCTAAGTAGCAGTATTACAACCCCCGCCCAGAAGTCCGTCCTGGATCCGCCCCTGTCCCCGACAAAGTATGTATGTGGTGGACAGCATCGTCTTCGCGGGTTTTCTCGGGTACGCCCGTTTCCTTACACATTCTCATTCCACCAATTCTTCGATCATCAATAACTTGCCTTAGATCCCTAATCATCTGTCTCTCTTAACCTCAAAGGGCATAACGTGGGACGTTAAACTAAAAGAATACACTCAATACGGGATCTTTATTATTATTAACAGTAATAATAATAATAATAATTTATCAAGAAAGAATTATCAAGTATATTTCAATTTTAAAGAAATTTCCTAGTAAGAATATCAGCAGCTAAAAAAGAGTATAAAAATTGTATCTCTTGCAAGAAAGAAAGAGAAAGGAGAATATTTGGAGTTTCAAAAAAAAAAAAAAAATACTAAGTAAATTATGACAAAAAAAAAAACTTTTGGCGTGACCAGACACTGGGCATAATTAATTAACCACTTGAAGCTCATATCAAAAAGTTGTTTTAATAAAAATAACGAGCTTGTTTTATTATTTGGAACGCCCACAGAATAAACAGAAACAATGGTGATTCAAAGTGAAAACATTCACAAATTCAATAAATTAGTTTTCCTGTGTTTATTTATTACAATATTCATCCAGATTTGTGATGGCCTGTTGTTGTTGTTGTGCAAATACAGATCCTGTTGCAGACACACACACACTCACACGTACACAGGACATAGAACACCATGTACTTTATTTTTGTATGACGAAAAGAAGACTTGTACATATTACCGGATGGGTACTTGCCATATTATTTGTTTTTTTGAAAAACTAGCGGATCCAAAGATGATCTTGGGAATCCCGTGCTCATTAGAGTGAAACACAAAACATTATTTTGTTTATTAAGAGTAAAACAATGTTAAGAATGGAATGTGCTTCTCAGAAAAGGAGCTATGAGAATAGGTATACAGTATATATACTATAATTATAATTAGATCCTTATAGTAACTGTAAAATGTTGAAAATGGTTTAGCGCCCATGCAGCTGTCGTATTTCTCACATGCCATTTAAGAATACGGTATATAATTTATGTGTTTCGTTGCACGGAGATACATGCATACAGTTGTCATTTTGCTAGGAATATTTCTCATTCTGTTATAGTCTGTATGTATAGAATGAAAAAAAGAATGAAATCTTTTGATTTTAGGTCCCACGGCTATGCCCTTTACGCTAAATAGAAGAATATGATTAATGACAGTGGGAGTATAAAAGAGACAACCTCGAAAAGAAAAATCTACGGACACGATCTGGTGCACTATAAAGTCACTTGGGATGGGATCGAATCAGGGACTCCTTGTGCCAATGATGATCTCTCTCTACCATTGTGCCATTCTGCCCCTGATGAAATTACACATTTTTGTTATGATAGTGAGTTCCTTGTGCACTGTTTACTGTACCATACGCAGGAATTTTCTTAACAGATGGAGGGTTCAAACATTCTAATGGTTATCAAAGATACGTATACAGAATATCATCATTTCATTTTATTCGTGTATCCATAGACGCCGATCCTGAAAGGACGAGGGAACCTGGGAGGGATCAAAAGTTTACTTGGACCTACGTTATTTAATTACAATTCTCATTGATCTTTTGTTAGATGATATCTGACAAACCCGAATGCTCTTTGCTCCCTCCTCCGCCCCAAATTATATAGAAATTAGCACTGCTGCGTGCATGCATTATTATTATTATTATTATTATTAAAAGACAGATACAATCCTGAGATACACCACCGCTACACAAACAAATTTATTAATTGATCCAATTTCTCGTAAACATACATTTCTAGGTTGCTTGCAACATAGTGAAAAAGTTATAAATTTGCCTTTTTTCATTCAATAGTTAGAAACTAGAAAAACTAGAAACCCTTTCAACAAATCATCTAGGGTGAACGCTATTGCCCATTGTTTATGCTTTTTAAATGAAGATTGTTAATTAAAGCGAGGCAATTGAATGATAATAAAATGACTGGTGCAAATTCCCCTTTTAAAAAAAAAACAGTGGCATAAGTATTGGTCATACCATGCTGACGTGCCTTGAGGTCAAACCAGAGATGAAAAGTTAAACGATCCCTTATGTACAGAATATTTGTTTGAAACTGGGATTATGTTTCTCGAAAAATGAAAATGAAATGAAATCTTTCCTTTTAATGTCCCACTATTATGCAGTTTAGGTTAAGGGAGAAGGATGTTTAAGGCAAGTGAAGACAATGGAAGAATTGCTAGAATGAGAATGTGGGAGGAAACGGAAGTCCCCGAGAAAACCTACGGACACGATGTTGTCCACCACAAACTTACTTTGTCGGGGACAGGGGCGGATCCAGGACGGACTTCTGGGGGGCGATGGGTTGTAATACTGCTACTTAGAGCTACTTTTAAGAGCTCCAAACTGTGGGATGGGTTTTATTTATATATATATATAATATAAGAAAGTTTCCTTTTCTGGGGGGGGGGCGATCGGGGCGATTGCCCCCTGGATCCGCCACTGGTCAGGGATGGAACCACTGACCTAATGCACTAGAGTTAAGCGCTCTACCACTAAGCCACGTGCCCCCTATGTTTCTTGACATGGTCACGTTTATATATTATTTAGATAGAATTCCAACCTCTAGTAATGAATTACAGTTGAGGGATGGTGTGGCTGCTTGGGAAAAAAGGGTTTCCTTCAAAGACACCGGAAGAGCCTCTTTGAAGGAGTTTGTGTTACACAGTGCAAGGAGAGAGTGTTAGGGAGAAGGCTAAACGAGTTATTTTATTTTAATGGCTGTTAGAAAATAAGGTTCCCTTTTCTTTTCAAATGCGATATTCCTTTCATTATTTTTTTTTTTTCGCATATCTTTTAGTTCACAACTGGCACGTCACGAAGATCAAGGGTTTTCACAAGAATTTGATGCCGGATGTGTACAGTATATTCCAAGTTAACTATTTTTCGCTCTTCTCGAGAGGAATGGGAATTGCAAAAAGTACTCATTAGTATTTCATTAATGCTATTGATTTAAAGTACTAGTTATTACGGTTTATTATTTGTCAAAATAATCACACATTAGTACAGTGCTCAGAAAGTGCTATGAATCAAAGTAACCACTATTTTTGAGGCGTTGCCTAGCAGTATGTAATTTAGAATGGCGCAGCGTGGTTTTCTACTTAATTTAGGAGAAAAATATTATTTTTAATGCGTTATTCTGAATATTTAATACATTATTCTTCATATTTTGCATTATTTTAAAATTATTATTGCTTTTACATTTAATATTTAATTTACTTAAGGGAAAGAGCACTTCCACAGCTTCCATGGACGCTACGCCCCTGATATTTTGATAAATTGTATGACGTAATAATTAATTGACGTGATTGGCTATCAAATGACCATAATTATTGGCTTATTATTATTGTAAGCCTGAAATATAAGCTTATAATACAGTTATTGAAAATCCAATACCGGAATTTCTGATTAATAAACAATCCTACAGATAAAACTTCTTTTTCAGGAACAGTCAGTCACAGTAACTGTCATAACAGCGAAACATTTCTTACTTCTTGGTGATAAAATTAGAATTAATGTTAATTAAATAATCCAGGAAGAAAAGAAATCAATAAATTTTCCTGTATTGAAGAATCCTTTTAGATGAAAGTAGATAATGTCGTATACCTTTTAGAAAAAGGATAAGTTAAATTATCGTGTCTATCTTATTTATATTTATGATAAGAAGACAACAGCTACGCATGCTTGCGTTCTTTGAGCACGGCCTTGGCATTAAAAGAGAAACATCATGTATATATATATATATATATATATATATATATATATATATATATATATATATATATATATATATATATATATATATATATATATATATATATAGAAAGGAGAAAGAGCGATATCTCGTAATTTATTTTGATCTGAAAGCGCAAGGAAATGGATTAAATACTATTAGACTTAACATGGACATCGCGATTTGCAGTATTTTCTCGTTTATCTACATAGAAACTAACAAATAATAAATTGATTGAAATGTGCTTATATGTAAGATATAAAATAATTAGCTATCAATTTTCCGAATTCAGCATGCGAGGGCAATCTACTGGAATTTATTGAATAACAATGGAAAAGAAAGGCAGAAACTAGGTTATTTTAAAGGTACCTTCCCTGTATTTACCTAGTCGAACTGAGAAAGAACTCAATAAAAATACTTGTCAGGAAGAGGTTTGTCATCAAATTTGAACCCGGGTCATCCTGTTTCCAAAGCAAGAATACTAACGATAATCCTATATTCATAATAAAAGAAGACACTTGTTCTGTACAAATTGCAAGTTTTGTTGGTTTTATCAAAACTAGAAGACTTTGAATTGTGGGTATGAAGAACAATACAATATTTGAGACAAGAAAGTAATACTGATCAGGGCATAGAGAAGAATTGAGATTTGTCTGGGTAAGATGATAGAAAGCGTGTTGAAGCTAAAACAAGAGAGAGTTAAAAAAAAAACTACAATTAATAAACAGCATTACGTTTTTATTCTTACGTTACATGATATGATATGAAAATCAACTTTAAATTGATTTTTTTTAAAAGTATCCTGAATTCAGGCCCATACGATGCCTTCTTATAAAATTAGACTTGTGCTATGCTCACAGTAGTCGGTAAAGACATCTACCTACCAACCGAATGACCTGAGTTCATTTCCCGGTGGGGTGCGGGAAATTCCTGTTTTACCCTCGTTCTAGTGCGATTCTGGGGTTCAACCGGTCTCTTTAAAATATGTGTCTAAGCAGTGAGGAAGTAAATAGACCGGAGCCAGGTGTCAACTACATCACTGCCATGAGTGCCGAATTCAAACCAGTACGGAAGGTCTATCTCCACACATACACACACAGCCCTTGGGCCTTCATGACCTGTTCACTGTCAGAGTGCTTGTTTTTTTCTTCTTTATCATTACATTGTAGAGTGAGTTGTTTTCCAGACATTTTCCTATTTTATGTTATTATTATTATTATTATTATTATTATTATTATTATTATTATTATTATTATTATTATTATTATTATTATTATTATTATTATTATTATTATTATTATTATAGATAATTTCATTATGGTTTAAGCAATGTGGTCAACCGGAAGTTGAACAGAAAGAGAAAAACTTTTTTTTTTTTTTTTTTAAATGAAGGTAATTTCCGACTAAGGAAAATGGAGCGTACCTAATACAGTAACACCATCGTGCATTCCAGATCTGGATTTTCCATTTATCATTGTTATATTTAACCGAAAGATTCTTCCCTGTGATGTGATTTTGTCTCTGTTGTGACAACAAGAGGACCGGAAGCTCGCTTCGCTTAACACCGTATCCGGCCGCCGAAGGGATGATGATATGTGTGTGATGAGGGTGATGTTGCAAATGTAGAACAGGGTTTAAAAGAACATTTTTTTTTTATTTACATCTTTTTGTTCTTTTGTTTTTGTACGTAAGTTTGAATGTATGTGAGTTGGTTGTTGATTTTTGATGGAGAATGTAAAAGAATAATTGAAAAAAAGGTGGGTTTACTTGTTTTGTTCTCAATGGTTTCCGGTAGCGTAATATTTGTTCCACAACACCTTGGAGAGAGAGAGAGAGAGATTCATTAAATCTAGAATTATTTTGTGTACACAAAGCGAGTAGTATAGCAAATCAGTGTGATATACGTATATACAACGAACCACGCCTTCAATGACAATGCATTTTATTTTATAGTCCCCTCATAGTCACTTTTTGTCTTTTTATGTGGACACAGGACATAGCTGATCATTGACGCGGCAACATTTCTAGCTTAGTATGACTTTGGTAGAATAACCTTCAAAGTGAAACAGTCTAGAAAGAAGGAAGATTCTAACATATGTTTAATTCAGGAACGCGAAAGTCTTTTATGTTGGTGGTGCTCTTGCCCCCCATCAAGTGAAGTTATTTCTTGTATCTTTGATTTGATTAATTCTTTAACGTACCTTACTAATACAGAGTCTATATATCAAATTCTCTGTCTAAAGTGTTGTCCGGACCACTTTTCTAAAGTGTTGTCTACGGACTTTTATCTGATGATAGACTCTCTCCGGGAATTGAACCACGATGACGGAAAGTATACGCTTGTTAATAATTTGGTCATGAAATCGAACCCAGTGTTAGATTTGTAGAAGGAACGGGTAATGGTTAATGGTTACTGGAAAGTTTTTCTTGTTGTTTCCAAAGCTGTATCTGCGTGTATTTTGTCGATTTTAGAGAGAAAACAATGTAATACCATGTTTTCTTGAGTACTGTAGAAACTGAACTTCAAAAAGGTTAAAAAAAAAAGATGTTATTGCAATCAACACCAAAAGACTTGCTTTATTCATTATAGTGTATGATATAATGTTGATGATATAGTGTATGATATATGTTGATTTGGTACATTTCTTGTGCTCTATACCTATATTGGAATATAGTAAAGCTGAATTTGTTATTACTAACGCCTCTGGTATACGTTTTCCGGATTCGATTCTCAGTAGAATGTTATTGGAATAAAGACTTCGCGACCCCCGATCTATTAAGCGACAAATAACGGTGCTGGAGGGTGATGTGATGAAGCATAATTACTCACTAGGAATGCAATGGATGTACCCGATTGCAATGAAATGAGCTGAGCGAGCTTAAACTACGTAATCATTCCTGGCCATTATGCAATAATAAATGCCATTTTTAATTGTTGACAAAAAAATCGCGTGAAAACTTTTTCCTTATGTTAAGTCTATGCAAGCGTTTTTCGGTGATTATTCCTCGATGGTACATCGGATTTTTGATTTCGACCTATGTTGTCACTCAGCACGACATACTCTATCAGCGTGCTAAGTTTGGTTGGAATCGGCCAAACGGTCTAGGAGGAAGCGTTTTTCGGTGATTATTCCTCCATGGTACATCGGATTTTTTATTTCGACCTATGTTGTCACTCAGCACGACATACTCTATCAGCGTGCTAAGTTTGGTTGAGATCGGCCAAACGGTCTAGGAGAAAGCGTTTTTCGGTCATTATTCCTCGATGGTACATCGGATTTTTGATTTCGACCTATGTTGTCACTCAGCACGACATACTCTATCAGCGTGCTAAGCTTGGTTGAGATCGGCCAAACGGTCTAGGAGGAGTTCGCGAACAACCAAACGGCTAACCCGAGTATAAGAGCTTCGCTTCGCTCAGCTCAACTAGAAATCTGTTTGTCTATCCAAATCCCTGGGTGGGCGAAGCGTCACGGAGTTAACATTTAGTTTCAGTATATTTGAAGAAATGTCAATATTTCTAATATAATTTGACAAGAAATAATCTGTTTTTATGTTTACACAACTTAACAGCTCAGTGCCACAAACAAAGCTTCTCGAGCTCTTCCAGTCATGCAATGTTAAGAACAAAATCCGTGTTCTGAATGCGTAAGAAACCAGAACAATATATATTTTAATATCTTTTACTTTCGAGTTATGCAATATAGTATATGGATAGAAACGATAAGAAAATATTTTTTTTTTGTTGTTTGCACTCTACATATGTACCTTCATGCTACTTTCACTGAAGGTGTTCGGGGTTTGGTCATTCACTCTATCTATGAGAGTAGAAAACAGTCGCTTGTAACATTTTGTTTTTCTTTGCTACAGAATAAAAAAAAAAAAAGTCCGGCATAGAGAAAAGGAAGGGCTCAGAGAGTGTGAGAATCAACCTTATTTTGTTCAGTAGCCGCTTTCATTAACGCAAATCTTGTCGTCCTCTTCCTGGTGCATGCTTGTGAGTGAATATACCGCTTCAGGTCAGCACGGCTGGTGAATTAAAAATATGCTTCCGAGAAATAGTAATAATTAAATTTCACTGTCATGGACTTCATCAGAGTTATTCTATAAAGATATATACACTATCTCTTTTTTTAAAGAAATCTTATACACTAAAATTACATCGAATGACTGGCAAATGTGCTGTCAGGAAACTATTGATAAATTACAATCAACGCTTATTAAAGAACATGATTAGTATTAACATTGTCATATGTTGCTCATTGTTATTTATCATCAGTATTAGTGTCAATGATTGCTATTTTAATATCAACTGTGGTTTTCTTATATGAATTACTTCAGAGCTAGATTGTAATTTAATAATTTAATACCACTGGGCCAATAGTCCCTTCGTTTTATTTGATTTGATTTTAGTTTAGCACACCTGTTAGCAGCGATGCTATATGATACGTGATCCTACAGCTTAACGTGCGATCCGAACCACATGAGACCCCGCCTGGAATCGAACACAGATCTCCCGTGCCAAAGGTGTGTATGCTATGCTCATAGTCACGAGGGAGCTCAGCTAGTCTTTTCATGTTAACATAAAAAATATTTTCTATAATTGTCAATCAATTACAATCTTCTTTCTTCTCTGTCATATCTTCTATCACAATCCGAATTTCTTCTCAAACTAGTTCCTTTTTTCTCTTTTCTAGTTATCTCTAGTTTTTATTTTTCTCTTTTTAATTATCTCCATTATTTCATTCTCTCTTTTTAATTACCGTAAACTGGGTAGGTGTACTTTGGTCCTTTAAAGACAACTTTGGCCCAAAAGAAGAGAAAGATTTGATTTCTTTCTACATGGTTATTATGGTTTCTATCAGTAAGAAAAATTGTGGATCGATGTATTACAACATTGAGAACACATTAATATTGGCGCTAGTGATTTGTTTCCAGAACGTGGGGAGCAAAATGCTATCAATTGTTAGCAAGTAAACATTTATCATATTTCAAGTTCCACAAATTTTGTTCATTGCATAAAAATGACATATCTTGAATGCACAAGTAAGTAGAATATAATAACATGTTCATTAATAAATGTTGATAAGTTAACACCTTAAATGTTTGTTCAATTACGCACAAACTACTAAGCGTTTAATTGCGTGGGGCAACATTTTCCCAATTTTGGGGGCAACATTGGCCCATATTTTCTGTGTTGGTAA
This sequence comes from Thermobia domestica, assembly GCF_964235325.1. Classification (NCBI taxonomy): domain Eukaryota; kingdom Metazoa; phylum Arthropoda; class Insecta; order Zygentoma; family Lepismatidae; genus Thermobia; species Thermobia domestica. Next base: position 105,888,148 of record NC_137455.1, read on the forward strand.
TGACTTATTACTAAAGATGAAATGGTGCACAAATTGTGCGATGTAATAAGGAAAATTAACTCGCCACTAGCTTCTAAAAGAGGATATTATACAGAGCCTGAATTGCAAGAATTTTCTTCCTAAAACTGAGCAGTATGGTACCGGTAAAGTACTGTACCGCAATGAAGAATATGGTGCTCTTTATTTTAGGATGTTAAGTATTCATCCACTTAAAGAGATTTTCATTGAACGATATTTTTGTTTGCCTCTAAATTGAACAAAGTGATTTCACCCCTCTGTTGTAATATCGGTATTTTAAGTTAAGAATTCAGAAATTTGTAGCGTTCTTTTATAGATATTTCGTATTCACCCAAGTAGAATACAAATATTTTCATCTGACGATAATTCTCGTTCGATTGAAATTGAGTAAAAACATTGATAATTTCACGAATGTGTTTATAATACCGTGTTCTTCTCTTCTGCGTCTTAAATGCAGTGCTACAATAATACTTTCGTGTATTAATTAGCCATTTTGACAAATGGGCTAAAGTTACCCCAATCATGAAAAATCTTGCATGGCGTCAAAAAATTGGAGCTGTAATCATCATTCTTGGTCACACTGAGTGTTTACTGCTTTCAAAAGAAAGCCAAAGGATGCATTTTAACAAGGAGAACTAACATTAAATTACCTCCCTAATCTTAGGAGATGTTAGAATAGGAATTTTGAAAATTTTAAAAAATGGGCCAAAGTATACCCAGTTTACGGTATCTCTAATATTTCTTTTTCATTTTTCATTATCTTCAGTATTTCTGTGACATTTTTTTCATTATATTCAGCATTTCTTTTTCTCTTTTTAAACATATTTAGCATTTCTTTTTCTCTTTGTAATTATTTCCAAAATTTATTTTTCTCTTTTCAGATATCTCTAGTATTTATTTTTCTCTTTTTAATTATCTCCAGTATCATTTTCTCTTCTTAACTATCTCAAGTATTTCTTTTTCTCCTTTTAATTATCTCGAGTATCTCATTTTCTCTTTTTAACTATCTCAAGTATTTCTTTTCCTCTTTTTAATTATCTCCAGTATCTCATTTTCTCTTTTTAACTATCTCAAGTATTTCTTTTTCTCTTTTTAATTATCTCCAGTATCTTATTTTCTCTTTTCAACTATCTCAAGTATTTCTTTTTCTCTTTTTAGTTATCTTCAAAATTTCTTTTTCTCTTTTTAGTTATCTTCAGAATTTCTTTTTCTGTTTTTAGTTATTTCTAGTATTACTGTATTCTCTTTTCTAATTATCTACAATATTGTTCCTTCCTTTCCCAAGGTTCCCAACACTTTCTCATTGTTTTTACATCTACCTTTTCCCATTCTTCTCTATACGTATATTTTTGTAATATCCAAATCCCCGCTCCTGTAGCTAAATTAAGCACATGGCCAACTTTACAGTACTCATTTGTTACATCCTAAGTTGACCATCTGTGTAATTTTTCCGTGGCCCACATAGAAAGGTTAAAAAAAACATTTTAAAAAACATATTTACATAACGTGTTTATCAAAGAACACCATGATAACAAAAACAAATCATTATAACGTAGCAAATTCTTAAGTAATTGTGAAATTCTTTTTCTCTCTGTGTGTGAAAATAAGTCTTGCTACACGAAGTTTTATCAGTCTTTTTCATCCATCATTTAATTCCGTCAGACTTCACACCTTGTATATGCTAATGAAACAGTTGGCTTGCGAAGTGTTTCATTGCGGAGGAGTTAAATGAAAAAAAAAGTGAACTATGCACGCTTTTGTGAATGAATCACTCACTCTTTCTCCCTTTTGTATCATGTAGTACTGTACTTCTGGCAGAAGGCCAGGAATTTACTGTTTCATTAATATTCTTTATTATGCACATGTGTATATAAAATCACATTTGTTCGTCTGTAAATGCAATTACATGTAAGCAGTACCACCTGTCACTGCCTTTGTAATAATACTGTATCTCCATTTTCGTCTTTCTTTCTTTCTTTTTGATATGGAATTGATTGTACTTTTTAAGTGCACTTACATTCTGGACTTGTTTTCTCTTGAGAACCAAACCCTGTTCCATAGTTTTAAAAAATGATATTTGTTCATGGCAGCCATGAGCACCCACAGAGGGAGACATGAGGGGGCAATTGCCGCTCCTTGAATTTTCGAAAAAGGTTAACATTTATAGGCTCTTCTGGTGACAATAGTATACTTTAAAAATCAACATTCACTAAATGATTTAGAGTAACAAAATTTAGTCAAATACATCCCTAAGATTTTAATCTACTTCTCTCTCCCATATGATGTTTCATATTTTTTCAGTATTAATTATATTCAGCCTGATGCTGCATGCAATGCTAATTTGAATGATGGTATCCGTCAGTTGAGTTGAAAAGATAATTTCGCTCTTTGTTGTTCGTTTTGCTGACATGGTGCTGATAGCAATGAAGTTTTGTTTTGTTGGGTTTAATTCTAGCAATAGTGTGTGTGTGTGTGTGTCTTGCCCCCCCCCCTTGGAAAATATCCTGCGGGCGCCCATGATGGTAACTATAACTATTGTAATGGTCAAATATAATGATTGTAATATATCCAGACGTTCTTCTCTTTGTTCATATAGTCCCAAGGTAAATTCCAGGTACGTAGCACGTTTCTTGATTAGGTTGCTTATTATAGTAATGTGACATAAAACTACGTGTAAATAAAATGAATAAATTTATAGCTGATGAGTTGAATGTTAAACACAAGAATCTCTCTTCAACAGTAATAAATAATGCACCGTGGAAAAGAAAAGTCCAAACCAAAACCATTTGGCATAACGGCCTATTTGTGCGGCCTAAGCCTGTTCCAGCGCCATCTACTAGCGACTGGCTGAACTATATCCAGCCTAGCGGTCAACATGCTGCGACGCCCTGTCGCTAACAGGCGTATCAGTTCAGTAGCTTTCTAAGACCTAGTGGCCGTCACATTGTGTTTTCACGTGATTCCCGATTTGCCTCACGACGCTAGGTGGACACCGAAAATTGGGAAGCGCCAGCCGGGAATCGAACCCGACTACGCAGACATGAGTACAACGCTAAAAGGAGAGCCGTTAATAGAAAATCACGTCTTGTCATACAACTTGACAAGCACAATGTGGGAGGTAGATAAATAGGGAGGGAGGTAAACTGGGGAGTCACTGCGCTTCAACTGGGAGGTAAATAGGTTAAATTCCCTAGAATACAATTCAAGTACGTATTCTGTAAATTCATACGTCTGGTATCTCGAATAAGTTATTTATTCGTACGTACCCTTTCGATAATGTATATATATTTTTAAAATTATTTTGATAGCACAATTATTTTTATCATAATTCTGTCTTATTTCGTATTAAGGCTGCAGGACTAAAATTTTACAATCCATGAGGTCCAGCTCAATGATTACAGCCCACCAGACGTCTTTCCCTTGAGCAATCTGTGGTTGCACATCGGCTCTCATCGTTATTTCGGGCTTTCTTGACTTGAAGTCGCTATCTCTTAATTGAAATAGCTCTGAATTGGATAACGATGCTGGGCTAATACCGAAAATTGCGCTTCAACTGGGAAATAAGCTCAAAAGCAAGTACAACAAAGATATTTGCGCCAGCCGTTCGAAAAAAAAATGAAATCTTAAAGTTTTACGTCCCACGATTATGCTGATTAGGCTAAAGGAGACGGTGATTATGAAAAATGAATGAAATGGTGGAATGAAGAAAGTGGGAGGAAAAACGGGAGAACCCCGAGAAAACCCACAAGCACGGTGTTTGTCCACCACAAAGTCCACACAGCGCGAGCTGGAATCGAACCAGAAACCCCAGCCAGCCATTCGAGTTTATTATTATTATTATTATTATTATTATTATTATTATTATTATTATTATTATTATTATTATTATTATTATTATTATTAAAAGCACAACATAGATTTTCAAGTATATCAGCTTAAAAAAAGGTACACCACTTCATACACTGTTCGATTGCTCTTTAATGAGTCCTAAAACAAATTGGTAAACATTTATATGTTAAACAAGAAAGAAAGAAAGGAAAAGAAATCTTTCAGATACAAGTCTGCAGTCATTTTAGAAAACAATTAAACAATTAAATATGAAATGTGAAAAGGAAGATGGCAGAAGCTACATTTGAAGGTACAATCCCAACATTCGCCAGAAGACACAGAGAATAAAGACCTGAGAAAACTTTAGCTGCAGGATTAGAACTCAAGATATCCCAATAACAACGTGAGAACGCTAACCATTCACTCGGTTTTCTTGTGTTCTTCCGAAAAACGTGTTTTAAGAACATTCATTAATAGTCTACCCATACAGCCTGATCCTGAACTTAAAACATTCATCGGAAGACATTCGTTTAGTCATCTGCGCCCTTATGACAAACATCCTGTTGTTTATAATTATGAAATAATTTTTCAGTATTGTACGTGACCTTGACTCTTTTGAAGAAGTAGAGAAAAAGTCCCCGATAAGACATTTGAGTTTATATTTATACAGTATATCCTCTTTTCCTTAAATACAGGACGTCTAGATTATGCAATTACGTATTAAAGGCGACTTCCTACACCAGAACATAAATAGTTCAATTAGTAACTACGTAATTTGTCACGTTTTATGTATTTTTCTTTGTAACTGATACGTTGAACTTAACTATGTGGAATTTTTCTATTGTACAGGTATTCATAATAATTACTGTCTTAAATGTATATATTTTTTAATTATTTCCTGACAAAATAAATGACCATTTTCATTTCCCTTTTAAAAAACCTGGACACCTTATCACTAAAAAGCGAGACACCTTACAAAATTTAACACTAAAAACTGGGATACCTATGGAAATTAACACTAAAAGCCGGGATACTTATGGAAATTAACACTAGAAACAGGGATACTTGTGGAAATTACGCTAAAATACCAAGACACTTATGGCATTTAACACTAAAATACGAGACACATGAAAATTAACACTAAAAACCGGAACACCTATAGAAATTAACACAAAACCGGAACACCTATGGAAATTAACGCTAGAAACCGGGACACCTATGGAAATTAACACTAGAAACCGGGACACATATGAATTTACGGTATAATCGTAGTTAGGCACTTTCTTTTTGCTAAAATACTAGAATTAATTAAACAATAGATCAACACTCTTCGAAAGTGAGAGTGGATTATTCTCATTATTTGAGTACTAGCAGCGTTCACCCCGCTTCGCTGCGGTCACCCCGGAACGCAATAAACGTTGTTACTTAGATAATTTTTACTTTTTCGCTTTCAAGTGATATGATAAAAACCATAGAAGATTGCAGTAAATGTTAACATTATATCGCCTGTCATTTATGTTAACCCGCCCCGCTTCGCTGCGGTCACCCCGGAACGCAATAAACTTTGTTACTTAGATAATTTTTACTTTTTCGCTTTCAAGTGATATGATAAAAACCATAGTAGATTGCAGTAAATGTTAACATTATATCGCCTGTCATTTATGTTAACCCGCCGAGTGACACGGTCATGCGGGTTGCATATAAATACGTTTATTTTTATACCTATGATGAACTAACAAAGGATTTGTACGTTATGGACACTTGAATGGTCAATTATCTCAAGACACTGGTAATTAAAAATTAAAGTGATATGATAAAAACCATCTAGGGTCCAAATCCTAATAACCCCCCAAAAATGAAAGAAATTGGTTCAGCCGTATTAGCGTGATGAGCTAACAAAGGATTTGTGCGTTCTCTTTTATATAATAGATAGATGACTAATAAAAGGCGGCATTAAAAATATATAATACGAATATTTACTTATGTTTTAGAGAAAAACGGGACATTTGGTGTTTTGAAGAATTTTGGGGGACAGATAATGTAAATCCGGAACTATTCCGACTAAACTGGAGCGCCTGAGGGGGAAAAAATGAAATGAAATATATTTCAGCTTAACGTCCGACGATTATACCCTTTTAGGCTAAAGGAGACAATGATTAAGGTAAGTGAAGGATTGAAGAATTGGTAGAATGAGAAAGTGGGAAGAAACGGGAATGTCGTGAGAAAACCTACGGGCATGATATCCACCACAAACTTACGTGGTCAGAGATCGAACCAGGGATCCCACGTACCAGACGTAAGCGCTTTATCACTGAGCCATCGTGCCTCCTTCCTTACGGCGCCACGTAGGAACCTTAGCTATAATATTTCTGCATTCGATGCACAGTTCGTTTTATTTAGTTTCTGGTGTGTCAAAAAAAAAAACTTGCCGATTCGTCAGAGATCGACTAGAATAAATACTCAAAGATAAATCATGGTATGATTAATAGTCCAGTCGCAACAATTTGATTACTTTGGAAAGTTAGGAACTATTTACTGTAACTATATTCGATTGCTGAAAAAGCGGTACCTATAAAAAGAAAATATTTTCTTCATAAACTACTGTAAATAGGTGTCAATATAATGTTGTGTTGCAATATAACTAGCCCAAGTTGTTTGTACTATAGACTATTTATTATAAGTTCCAGTAATTTCATCGCCTCCAACATCAAGTTATTCTGATGAGTTGGAGTTTGAAAGCTGACTAAATTCGAGGAACGAAATTGTCGAAACATGTTACATAAGAGGGTAGTTTCGCCCATGATTCGATACGAGACGAAATAATGTTTTCTCGTTCCGTCTAGTCTAAATTCTCGGATTTTTTTCTCATCCCGTCTCCAAAATTATCTCGTTTCCTTTTGTAAATTTATGTAAAAATTTATGCCTTGATTTTTTCTTAATTTCACCTAGAAGTTATCATAATCGTTCCGCGTCTCGAAGAGTGTGATTTCATTGAAACCATATTGATTATTGGAGTACATTATGTAATTACTGTAAAGTGGATAATTTTCATATTTAGGATCAGTATTAATAGGCCAAAACCATATTCATGAAGAAATTAATTGTCGACTAAAAGCAGTTATTATTCAGTTCAAAACCTTTTGTCGTCGCGAATTCTGGCGAGAAATTTGAAGCTTAAAATATACAAAACGATAATCATGCCTGTTGTGCTGTATGGTTGCGAAACATGGTCGCTTACTCAGAGGGAAGAACGCTTACTCTGAAAGTGTTTGGGAACAAGATCCTAAGACGAATATTCGGTCCCAAGAGGAACGGGAATGGGGAATGGTTGAAACTTCATAACGAGAAACTACCTAATTTATACGGTTTACCAAACACTGTTAGGGTCATCAAATCGAGGAGGCTCAGGTGGGCAAGCCATGTAGACATAATGAAAGAAAGGAGGAACGTTTTCAAAGTTCTAACTGAAAATCCAATCGGAAAACGACCATTAGGAAGACCTAGGCGCATATAGGGGGACAGTATTAAGATGGATCTCGCAGAGATAGGAATACAAAGTAGAAACTGGATCCAGTTGGCTAAGGATAGAAGCCAATGGAGAGGTTTTGTGAACGCGGTGTTGAACCTCCGGGTTCCATAGGCCATACAGTTAGGTATCGTGTAATGACTTGCGTATCTGTAAACGTTGATAAATACTCTTTATAGTGTTTGTACATTCACTTTAAGAAATTAATAGTTATTATACTATTAATTATATAACATTAAAAAATTGTTTTAGATTTAAGATTTGCGTGAACAATGTTGTCCACGAGTAAAAGTTCATGTCTCGAAAATGAGACGAGGATTATGTGGTTCTCGTCTCCTTTCGAAAATGAGACAAGGATTGTATGTTTCTCGTCTCGTCTCGAAACTGAGACGAGGATGTATGTTTCTCGTTTTGTTTTCGAGACGTGAGTCGAGATGAGAAATTTCTTTTATCGTTTACAACAGTAACGTAAGAGACGCAATAGTGTTGTAAGAAACTAAAAATAAATAAATACATTACATTACTGTTTCTGCATTCAAAAACATAATCACATGAATTATCATTCGTATAGCAGAAGACACTCCTTTTGTTATTATTGTTGCGTTTTTTCTTTTTCTTTCTTTCTTTCTTTTTTTAAAAATCTAAACTTCACTTTTACAAAGCTGTCCGCTCCATTTCCGACACTTAAGAAGGTTAAACTCCAAGAGACAGCTATTTTACGGTGGATTTGACAGCGTGTATCAAATTTTCATGAATGTTAACTCCAAACGCTTCGTTCGGAATATAAATCATTCTTTGCTCGCTTTTGAATGACTTTGATTAAATTATAATTCAGAAAAGAAGAAAAAAAAACTCTTTCTCACTGCGACTTACCAGAACGAGAAACGCTATTATGGAGAAAGGAATACGAAGTGAGAATAACAATACACAACTTCAACAGAAATGAAAGTATCATAAAGTGAGAGAAAAAAGAAAAACTGTAATAGCACCTGTCTTTTTAACATGACAGTTAGGATAGAAAATATATTACAGAGCATAATTTATAGTTTGGTGTTAAACTACATTATGATCACATAGTGGAGTACGAAAAATTTCGCCAAGTGGGGCGGGGGAGGGAGGTGTCGAAGCACTCCTGCGCCCTAGTGGCTAGTGAGCTTGCTATATATATGCATGGTTTCAGGCTCAACTCCTAATGGGAGTACACATCTCGGATACAAACTCGAGTAGTAGTTTGGATTCCACTTTCAACACTCAGTCCCATTTTTTATAGCCTTGGTGCCGAAAAGTAGACTTTAGATTCCAACCAATCAACCACACTCAATGATTGGCATGGTAACTCAATGATAGAGTGCTGATTCCTGGTTCTAGGAGTACCGGGTTCGATCGTACGCCATGTTAGTTTGTGGTGGATAATATCATGCCCCTGGGGTTTCTCAGTGTTGCCCCATTTCCTACTACATTCGTATTCCACATTTTTTTTCATAATCATCCTTTCCTTTAGCCTACAGAGCATAACCGTAGAACGTAAACTTAGAAAATTCATTTCATTTTTACACAAGGTAGATTCTTTGGAACGGCTAACAAATAAGAGTAGATCTATTAAAAGTTTTTATGCGGCATTACTCATACCTTAGATTGTAAAAGGAGGCACGGTGGTTGCGATATAGTGCTCATCATTGACATGAAATGTCTCTGGATCGATCCCACTCCACTCTAGTTTGTGGTGGATTACATCGTGCCCATCAATTTTCTCAGGGTTCTTCCGTTTCCTCTCACATTGTAATTCACCAAGTCTTCCATAACCAAAATAGCCGCAGTGGATCGGTGGTAGAGTGTTTAGCTCTGGTTCCTGGGGTCGCTGATTCGATCTCCGCTCAAACCAAGTGAATTTTGTGGTGGACAAACACCGTGTGCGTGGGTTTTCTTTAAGTTCTCCCGTTTCCTTCCACTTTCTTTATTCTACCATTTCATTCATTTCTGATTAGCACCATTTCCTTTAGCCTACACGGCATAATCGTAGGACGTAAAACTGAAAGATTTCATTTAAAAAAAATATTTCATAATCCTTCAGTTTCATTAATCGTTTCCCTTAAACTGCATAACCATGAATTCTGTAAAAATTAGAAATGCCATTTCAAACCCTATGATTGATAGTATTTTATAACACAATCTTTTAACACTTCGTTGTCGTATAATTCTAAATTTGATTTCTTCCCTAGTTCATACTCGCTCCCTCTCCGCATTGCTTTTTAGTTGAATTAAAAATACGAAAAATGAAATGTTATTTTGCGATATCAGGAGTAGTATCCTTACTTCTTTCCTCCTTCTTTAGAAAATTCCTGTTATAGTAGTGACCTAGATTTGTACGTAGTTTATTGAACTAACTGACCAGAGATAGATAATAAAATGGTAAGTAGAAAATATTTAGTCGTTTTAGAGTTTCTATACTTGATTGAAGCTATTGACGCCACGTAGTAAACGTCTATCTGTCTGCGATCGAGTCCAAACTGGAATCATTCCAAGTTTGACGACATTTGTCTTCGATTTTATCAACTGAGATAGCCTACTAACCATCTAAGATATCCAGCCAATTTAACAACTGTAACAAATTTAACAATTTTAACAAATAAAATAAACAGATGACAACACGAGATTGGTAAGCGGCCATGGTGGTTTCGTGACAGTGTGCATCTCTTATTTGCTATTGGTTCCTGGTTTGATCCTAGTCCGTGTGACCTTGTAGTCATGACCTCTGATCCTGAGAGGACTGGGCGAGCCTTTCCCTGGAAGTTTGATTGGGCCTACGTATTTGTATCAAAATTGTCATTGATGTCTTGTTTGATATCTGTCAAAGCTAAATGAGCCCTCAATAAAGTTATACAGACATCAATTTTTCTGTATGTAGTTGGCAAGATTGTTTCCGTTGGTTTTCATGTGGTTTTTCGCTCGTTAGTTTGATGTTCATATCTTTTTTGACCATAATTCAAGAACCACACGGTATTAAAACTAAATATTTTCTTTTTTCATTTTTATTTGTCCGATATTTCTCCACTACCACTTGATGACGTGCTATTTAAGATTGAATGTGCAATAGATCGTATGGTTGAAAAGTGTGCGTTTTGTCAAAGACAATATAACTATAAATACCCTTCTTGGTGTTATATCTGGCGAAGAGGTATGAACAGCTATTTGTGTATATGTGGGTGTGTATGTGGATATTGGCACCGATCTTCATTATTGTTGGCTTTCTAATCCGGATACCCCTACTTCTTAATTCAAGTATTCTCTCAGTTGCTTCATGATCTTAGGGCGACGTTGAAATTTTTTGTAATATCCAAGAATTCAATCCGGGACTAGACGCCCAGAAACACATGGTTAACCATAAAGTTATAGCTACAGGAAAACTTTAATAGAACTTGAGCCTTCAGAATTGATGCGTGCATTTCAATACTATACAGAATATGTGATATGAAGGCTTATTCCTTGTGTGTGTGTGTCCGTCTGTTGCTGAATCAAGCAGAAGAAATTTAAGAGACGATTGGATAATTACACAATTTTAAGTGACTAAATTGAGGAATAGGGGCTCTTGTCCTTAATGTTATATTGCCATCCCTATGTATATGCTGGTAGTATATTTCTTAAAGTGAAGGTCAGAATTTTTTTTCCGCATGCGAGTCCCTTGCTTTAAGCTAGTGGATGTGCGTGCATGCGTGTGTGTAGTGTAGGCACAAGCAAAACGCAATGAAAACGGAAATTTAATTTGCTTACTAAGACGTGACAGAGGGAGTAGTTTCGAGAAAGAAGGAAAATAAACGAAAGACAAGAATACAGTTAGCTATCCAAATTTCTTTTTAAAAAAAAAAAAGAAAAGAAAAAGAAAAAACGCTTATGTAGGTAGACTGTCGCGTATCTGCATAAAACTTCAATGATATGAGAAAATCCAATTTTTGTAATAATTACACAAAAATATCTCTTGGTACATAGTGTAAAATGGAAGTCTATTATCTTATATTTATTATTTTATTTGTTCTCTCCACCTGTTCTCAATACGTAGATGCTTAATTATATACTCTCTAGCTTTCTGGTCAGAGCTCTGGTGTTCGAGGTCCAGATTTGATTCCCGATGTATCCAAAGAATTTTTTGTGTTAATTCAGTAACATGAGGAAATTGAGACTCTGCAATTGAATAATTAATAGTTAGCCAACTCTAGACAAGGAAATCTTTTAATTATAATAATAATAATAATAATAATAATAATAATAATAATAATAATAATAATAATAATAATAATAATAATAATAATAATAATAATAAATCAAAGTGAGTCTATATGGTGACAATATACCTAAGCAAAGAGTAACACCAGGGAATTTACTGAAAATATCGCCATGGTGTGAAGAAATTTTAAGTTGTTTGTTATTGTTATGTTTGCAGTTTTACGTCCGTTTCTCAGCGCCGAAACAACATGAAACGTGGTGATACGTGGGATCCAAATGACGTTATTTACGTAATCTGCGAATTGATTTGATTGTAAGTTAAGTTCTTCGGTAACAGATAAGTCATGATAGACGTTAAGTGCTATTGAAAAGAGATCAGAAAACCAATTAGACTTGATTGATTCATCGTCCCTTTCAGCAACGGGCATTATGAGAATGGACCTACTGCATAAAAGAGAGGAATCCGAATCACTATTAGCATTTGTATCGAAGCCAGCATATCCACTAAGACTTGAACCATGGACCACACACATAGAGAGACAACTCGTTAACCACGGTTTGTATCCGAAAGATATTATTTTAATCAGGGTTTAAACTTCAGAAAACATGCACGAAGCTGGTGTGGGTTGCCTTATATTTGTTGGAATTAGTGGCGGCTTATGAGGAAAGTCACATCGGTAAAAGTTACAATTTTTACATGAAATATATTAGGTAAATTTTCTCCATTTAGCTCGCAGCAATATTGAAAAAAAGAAGAAGAAGAATAGTGTGGCTTCTCTCAAGAGTTGGCTCCCATTGGTTGAAATAATTGTAATATTTTGATGTTAGCTTAAACTGTAGACATTGTTGTATAAAACGGAAAATGTTAGAATACAAGTAATAAGGAGCACTTCAAATGTTCATTATCATAGATCGGACAAAGCTTTCTTTCAAAAATATACTTCAGAAGATAGCTGTGATACCAAATACAAATAACAGTAGTGTAAGGATTCATTTTTTTAACGTATAGAAATCAACAGTCCTCCTTCTTCATAACTTTTTCTTTAAATTACGTTAATCCAGAAATGACGGCTCATCTTGGGATACTCATTCTATTTATTTTCTGTTCTTTTTGTTAATAGAATGTGTCTGCACGCTATTCATTGTTATCTGCTTGCTCATGGTTCATTCACACAATTGTTAGCTTAAGTTCCTTTAGCTGCCTTACATGCAACACGTCTTTAAAAGTTCATGTGACTTCTCTGCCCTCGTTTGTACCTACCAACTAGCTTCAACTGTATTCTCGTTGAATCATAAACTATAATAAAATAACAAAAACTATTTTAAAATTGTTCAGTAAAATTACAGTGGGTAACTGTAAAATCTACTGTCAGCAATTCCTTGTTAAAGTTTAGTCCAAAGTATCACTTGAAATATTGATGGTAATAAAATAAACTATGAATGACCATTGTTACCATTAATTGTTAGTTTAATATCAATTATCTTTTGAAAAAATGCCTTCGATTATAATTTATCAAAAATGTAAATTAACACCAACATAATAACCAGGGTTAGGATTTTTTGGACTAGTTTTCATTGGAAAAAGGAAAGAAAAAGGTGTTTAAAGTAACGTGAAAATCTGCCCAAAAAGTGCTAATTCCCTCCACTATTTTGACAACTAATCTTTCATCTGCGTAACTAGAATATTATCTTAATAGAAACTACGTATATATATATATATATATATATATATATATACAAAAAGCTATTGTACTTCACTACATTAATACGGAGTTCTAAACTGTTAAAGTAAGCCTGTTTCTATTTCGAGGTAAAACATCTTAAAATAAATCTGCGAAACTGCAAATTTTCGAATTTAAAAAAAAAGAAAAGAAAGAAACACACTTTGAACCAAAAAAAAATAATGATACTTTATATAAACAAACTAAAACTGAAAATAATAGCATTTTGTGTATGATAACGTGGATAACGCCTATTTGTCATTGTGTTGTGCAGTCAGTGACAGAAGTTATTTCCGTTTGGTAAAATTTATTTTGAGAATAACGGTGGTATGGCTGGAACATACAGTGGTATGACACTATCGTACAGAAAATTACATTCTTTTTAATTTCTTGAAAACTGTATTCAAATTGTCTTTCCATTCTGAAGTTATTTAGTAACTAATTTCATCAAACGGAAAGGACTTTTGCCGTTGACTGTACAGCTACAATAGAACAAAATGAATGAATCGAAATGTGATTTTCAACTAAAATCACTGAAACGATTTATTATTATTATTATTATTATTATTATTATTATTATTATTATTATTATTATTATTATTATTATTATTATTATTATTATTATTATTATTTTAGGAAATAGCTGTGAAAAGAAGAGAAACAGAGAATTATAGGTAGTTTAAAAGAATAGAGAGACAAAGATTCTAAAAGACTGGGGCAAGTGCTGTAAAATTATTTTTAATCAATCTGGAAGCAACATTTGTTACATAGAGTACTTTCTGAAGGCACTTGTTTGCTATTTAAAGAAACGATTTGCGCCTAATCTCCTAGTTCTACTAATAACGAAATTTTCCCAGTGATTCGTTTAACTTTACTGAGAACCTTGCGATATATCCATTATATCATTTCATACAGGGTGTTTCAAAACAACACTGACAACGTTTGGAAGCTAATTCGTGACACCAAGATAAGGCAAAAAGTATATTGGTGTCACTAAGTAAGGCAAAAACTTGGGTGCTCAAATGCTTGCTTTCGGAGTTATAGGCTGCCGAAAACATGAAAAAATGAACTTTAAAGGTTCATAGCTCCAAAACTAAGGGACCTACCGTAGTCGGAGAAAGACTTTACCTAGGAACTAATATGTGCCCTATCCAAAAATCCGTATTTCAGAATCATAAAGTACTCACGCAACAATTTTTGTAGAGGGAGTTTGGCTACGGGCGTATGATTTGAAGTACTCACCAAGTACCTCTATAAAAATAATTTCGGAAGTACCGCAGGATTCTGAAACATGGATATTTGGATAGGGCACACACTAGTTCCTAAGTGAAGTCTTGACAGGATTACGATAGGTCCCATAGTTTTGGAGCTATGACCCCTTAAAGTTCATTTTTTTTCACGTTTTCGGCAGCCTGTAACTCCGAAAGGAAGCATTTGTGCACCTAGGTTGGTCTATACTTTTTGTCTTAATCTTGGTGTCAGAAATCATCTCCCAAACGTTGTCGGTGTTGTTTTGAAACACCGTGTAGGCCTATATATATTATGAAGGACAAAAATTATACAAACTTCCGTAGATTATTTGTTTTGATCTTCCTTTCTTTTGTAAGAAATCAACATTTCTAACATTGTTCCATGAACTTGATGTCACTCAAACGTAGTTCTACTTAGCTGCTTCGTAACGAAAAAAAAAAGTTTCTGAGCGAACAATTTTATTTTTATAAACTTTCACTTACCATGTTAGCAAAGTATGTTATAAAGTGATGATTCTCGAGAGGAATTTGAAATCTTTTTTTTTTCTTCTTCTTATTTTTAGACATTTTAAATTGTTAATCACGTTTTGATTAGTCGAATTATATATGAACACTTCGTGTATATTGTAGTGTCACTTTCAATCATAATAAATAAAAAAATATATAGGAAGGTATTCCGTGTATACACAAGTTTTATCCTCATATCAAATACCAGGATCTCAGTATCACAACATTGAAGTTGAATGCTCTTCAAGGCGCTCACACTTCTTTTCCTTATACGAGAAATCTGATTTTTATCTTTCTTTCTTTTAGCACGCTAAGGTAAATGAAGAATCTTAATTTATTTCATTTCCTGGCTTTTATTTTAGCTTTTATCCATTTTTTTCTCCCCATGACTTGCAAATCGACTGTATAGTGAAAGTAAGTTAAAAAAAAACTTTTTATTATTATTATTTTTCTTTTCCAGAAAGAAATTTCTTCATACCTTTGTATAAGTCATTTCTCCGACCTTGTACTTAATTTTTATTTTATTTTTAGACTTCCGTGCTATAGCCGGCCTGCAGTCTGTGTATTAACAATTATACTATCCAAAACACTAAAAAGCAGTGAGAAGCTGCTTCTGTAATCTGGATTCAACGTCCCAATGTCAGGCCCGATTTCCCCTTGAATTCTCTATTACACCCAGTTTCCATATTTTAGTGTAAAGTTTTTGAAAGAAAGGTTACTGGCATTTTTTTCTTTCTTAAGTTAGAATTGTGCACACGGTGCCTCTTTTTTCTGTAATTGATTAAAAATCGAAATAATCAAACCAAAGAAGGTCTTTTCATAGTTGGAATATACCCAGTCCTTGATTCGAAGTTTAGATCTCCTAATGGTAGAAGTATTTCTAGTATTTGATTTCAAATTTACATCTTCTACAAGGTTTCCACTGACCTGGAAAAACTAGGAAAGTCAGGGAATTAAATTTACTCTTGGGAAATAGTCAGAGAATTTCATGAAAAGTTGAAAGTACCTGGAAAAGTACGTACGAAATTTTACTTTTCGGAACCCATTTCTCTTTTTACCTTACCTGGCTATTTGGAAGGCAGTGTTTTATAAAATAAATTAGTTTGTTTTGCAAATCTTCTCTAGCTATAAATACTATTTGCATGTACTGTACATGCATAATAGATTAGGAACTCCCTGGTCGGGAGAAACATATAGTTAGTTGCTTTTATACATTATATACAGACCTGGAAATTTGTAAGTCATGACCTGAAATACCTGGAAATGTCAGTGAATTCGTGCTTTCCAAATAAATTTGAATCCTGAATATAATAGTTGCTTAAATCTTCTACTTGTAGAAGTATTTCCATTTTTTAATATACTTAATTTGAAGTTTAGATCTAGTAGTAGAAGTAATTTCAATACTTGGTTCGGAGTCAAACTATCCTAGTCGTAGATGTATTTTTCGTATTCGGTTCAGTTCGTGGCACCAGCTGCAAATATGTTTGTCAGTGTTGCTTGTGAACTTAATTTTATTTTGCGTGTGCTTTCCTTTCGTTGTTATTGTTTGCCAAGAAAATAAAAGTCCTTAATCATTCGTCCAGTACTGGAGACATTGACTTTAATATTTTCTCCCTCCTTTTTTTTCTTTCTTTAAAGAATTCTGCGTTTCGGTGCGGTTTTTTTTTTTTTTTCTTATATTGTGAGTAGTTCCACCATGCGCAAGGCCATTACAATTCAGTAATTCATTGGAGCAAATTTCCCCTTCAGCATTTTTCAGTTCATGCCTTCTGGATGTTTCAACTTTTTCTTGTCTTCTCAGTCCGGGGGTTTCCTGTCATTAGCGTGTGCATCACATCGCTGCGAGGGTGGATGACCTTGTACGCGACAAGTTAAAAACAGGAATATTAAGTCTCCCACTTTTTTGGGTAAGATTCCTTGTCTTGCAAGAAAATGATCAGGATTTTTGGTCATCGAAGGATTAGTTAAAAAGAAAAAGAAAAAAAAGAGCTATTTGAGCGGAAGGAAACTGTACCACTAATCTTTAACACCTTCTGGAATGTAGTAAAGCATTTGAAATTTTTTGAGAACTTTCCGAGATCTCGTACACAGAAAGTGAGTCATTTTCTTAGGAAGAAACACATTTTCTTGTAATATACCATGTTTGAATGTATGAGCTTGCCAACTGAGACATCCCTTGTCTACAAATTGCAAATCAATGCATAAAAGTTAGATGTTAAAAAGAAAGAGAGAGGGAGAAAGAAAGAAAGAAAGTAAAGCCGTGGTGGCGTATAAATCACCTATGTACTGGCTGGGAAATACCGGTTCGATTCTCGCTGGGGGCTTGACTTTTTGTTTCCATTCTACCCTCGTTCCAATGCACATCAGGGATTCACTCAGCTTCTGTAAAATGTGTACCTAGGGAAACTTTAGAGATCAAAGGCGATCGGAACATGATGCAGACTGCATCGCCGTTGAACTTGGTGGTAAGTTTAGAAGGTGTGAAATCTAACCTGCACTCAACCATTGAGCGTCAACCATTGAGCGTCCTATGGCCTATTCTGAATGAATGTAGCACGCCCTCTACCTTTTACTTCTAATTGTTGAATGGTCATCTATTTCTTTTTATAGTATTTTAGTCGTAAACTTAGGATTTCTTGATGTATAAGATCCATCCATACCTGTACAAATCATATCGTTCTACACTTTGATACAGCAGTTTCTAAAAATGTGTACCCACCCAATACTCTCTTTCTTTTTTTCTTTCATCTCTTTTAAATACCGTATTTGTATGGTCCGATTTAAATGCAGATGTATTTACTGCACAGAGATGTTCTCGAAAACCACTTTGTCAATTCTTTCCAAAGTTATTTACAACAGGAACCGTATGAAAATGGACTTGTGTTTATTTTCCAGCTATGCAAAAAGAGCGAATTCGGGTGTATTCGGATTGAGTTTTATTGGACACATATCTTTTGTATTCAGCTTTACATTCACATCAGAAGGTATATGTTTGACTAGAATTTTTGCACGAAGGTGTATGTTAGATTAACCATGATGGCTAACATAAACTTTCTTCCATAGAAAAGCAAAGAAACGCGTTCATAGTACATTAAATATAACAATATTTTTTTTAGATGTATTTAATTTATGCAAGTCATCACGTTTAGAGGCAAACGCCCTCATTTTATTGCTGTGTGACGTGAGTTCCGTTTCACACTTTAGTCTCTCCCCCCCTCGCTCCCTCCTGTCCATTTTAGCGTTCTACACACATACACATGTACACAATATACATACAAATAATATTATACACTCCAAGCTAGTTGTTTACGCTTGTTGTACTATGTGTTTCATGAAAGAGGGGTGGGGTGAAAGAAGGTAGAAAGCATTTCTCCAGTTGACAATGTCATGTATTAATTTATTTATTTAATAAGCTCTGCGTACTGGGGACTCTGCATATTGTGGTTATACTCTCTTCATTACGGACCGTTGTTTTAAACCATGCGTGAGGAATCGTTAATGGGAGGATATATACCATCGTTGAATTTATTTATCAACGATGCGTATCTAACTTTCTAGACAGTCTTCCGCATACGGCGTGAAGAAGTCACACACATTTCTACAAATTTCTCTGTTGTCGTGTTTGTTGTGTCAGTGACGGGTAGTTGTTCATAGTGCATGTGTGTGTGTGTGTATGTATGCGTAGTGTAGTTTTGTGAACCTGAAATGGAATGTAATCACAAGATTACATACATAATGCAGCACAGTAAGTTTTTTTTTGTTTTCTATGTATTTATTTATTTATTTATCATAACCAATATAAGCTTTTATTAATAGTTTTTGATAAGTCTACAAACTTGATTTTCATTAAATGGCAAGCAAGTAATGAATTAGTAGCTAGATTTAGTGTTTTATGTTCCACCTACAAGAGCAAATGTGCTGACCACTTATTCTCAACTAAGAAATCTCCCTCGTCAAGACTATGAAGCGTATTAAGATCATACTATAGTGGGCGTTATAAGGTTGTAATATTAATACGTACACCCATGTCCAAAATTATTGTCGCATGTCTATAAATATGTTGTTGTAGGAATATAATTTGATAACGAATTCGTCCGGTATTTCTTATGAATTAGTCCTAGAAGCGACAGTTCTATTAGCGACAGGAACTGTTATCTGTCCCATGAGCGACCGATTCATTTACATTCAGATGATGAAAGATGACATGATTCCCTCTTGTAAAATATGTTTGCCTCTGGCGTTATTAGCGTCCGAACAACCTTGCTATGAAAAATGTACGTGCCGGTGATACTGTTCGTCAAATATATTTTCCCTCTACTGTGAATGTAAATAAAACTTACCTTAATTTCGATTTAGATTTGACATAAAACATATCAAATAACTTAATGAGACAACAGGAATATTTCCATGAAAAATATATTCGTACGTAATTAATTATTGAAAATCCAATTGTAATGTTCTCTTTCTTAAAAAAGCTTTGCTTTCTGTACTTAATTTCATTCAAATTTAATTACTCACTAAGCAAAGCAATGTATTTTATTTTGGAAAACTTAAACGTGTAACAGTTTCACCAACGATCTACTTTGAAGACTTCCTAAGACTATAAGTAAAACGAAAAATATATTTCAATAATATAAGACAGCTTTTGAAATCCCTTACATCTCATTGGCTATTGCCAACAGGGTGCGAAATCATCTCATTCAAAGTGAGGGGGAAGTTCTTTTAAACGTACTACTGTACACAAAGTCATAATCTATTAGAAAGAAAAGAAGCTAACCTAAGCTTACCATCTTGTCGTAAAGCACAGTCATTTCCAATTATGCTATTCCGTATTGAATAAAACTTGAACAATGTAAGAAAAATGTACTCTGAACTAAAACGTTGTGATTTATTTTATTGACCTTCAATGTGTTCTACAAGCTTGCATTAATATCAAGTTGGAAATCTTCGTAGTTTATCTAAAATCCCTTGTAAGATTTGACATCTTACTCGCTCGAATTGAAATGATGTCGAGTCAGTCAACACAATAACACAGATACTTCTTTTTGCAATTCGTGAGATAAACGTCATCATTTTATTTTTCATTTCAGTAAGAGTTGTGCACGCAGTATGTAACTGAGTTTCTATTTCTCGATATAATACAGATTTGTTTTTGCATTGTTGTACTGCCCGTAGTTAATACATGTGCAATGTCTAAAAGGAACTCTAACATAAATATGGTTTGTCTTGAAGTTAGCTTACGATACAAACTTTCAAACTGCCACCGTTTGTTCACTTGATTCTGTCACTTCGGCAGAAGACAAGTAATCAATTATGGATGATAGTCCCTATATACGGCTTACAGCACATCTTTTTTACTGGAAATCCAACGG
The DNA here is from genome assembly GCF_964235325.1 of Thermobia domestica. Classification (NCBI taxonomy): domain Eukaryota; kingdom Metazoa; phylum Arthropoda; class Insecta; order Zygentoma; family Lepismatidae; genus Thermobia; species Thermobia domestica. The sequence continues at coordinate 105,908,588 of NC_137455.1, forward strand.
ATTCGAAACAGTTTCTTTACTTTCAAACATCTTCTTCGCCAATGACTTTGGCAGTGTTTTCGAGGCGAGCAAATGCAGAAGACTTACTGAAGACTTTATAAAATTTATCAAGCAGCTTTTCGAAGTGGTGTACTGCGTTCACGACTCAAAAACTTTTTTCTGTTACTAAATCAAGCCTATGAGCCATGCAATGAATACTGACTAAGTGGGGAGCAAAATTTCTTCTAATGAGAGCAGCAGCTCCATCGCGCTTATCTATGAAAACCGATGCGCCATTTGATCCAAGACCCACAAGTTTATCTTTAAGAATATCAGAATCAATGACATCTTTTGCGAAAGCTTCAATGATCTTCATTTCTATTGCTTTTGCGTCTACTTTCTCAATGCGTACTAAGATTATGGAAACAGCTCCGAGAAATATTCCTCTCATCCACGTACGTAATATACAGAAACAAATGCTTTTCAGAGAATCAATCTCATCAACAGACATCAACAGACTCATCATCATCAGAGACAGATCATCAGAGACTCATCAACAGATATAGAGAAGCAATCAGTATACTTCAAAAATGTTACCAATTTCTTGTGTAGCTGATCTGTAATGAAATGTGTTATCAAAGTAGCACTTTTGTCTGTATGGAGGCGAGCTCCCATGTCTAAACCATTTGCACGTTGTAATTTTACCAGTTCTGGGTGATCCTTCAACTCGCTTTGCATTAATATATACAGTACGGTACGAAATACTTTTATCGTTACATCCAATTGCTGTTCTTGCTTTCTCAGACACGTTTCCCGTACCGTTTCTGTGCTTTTTCCAGTGCCTTTTTTCTGAATTCTGCTTCTAAGCACAACTGATGAACTGAACTTAGTTCATGTCTGTATACGACATCCAAATTTTTCTTTTTATTTTTCCGAGAAACACCTTTCGATGATCACGGCAAGTCATTATTGGCAGTTTTAATCTTATTGCTTTTACACACGAAAGAAGCACACAGTTTACACACATTACACATCATCACCTCCTGTCCTGCTTTCATTTCGAAAATAAACCATGATCTACCATGTTTCCTCGAAATCTGAAATCTTTTCCATTCCATGGACGGTTGACTTTCTTCTAACAATGTTACATTTTAGTTTATTTTACGGATTATGTTTAGTACAAGGGGTCCAGAAGCACGTAAAAAACACAAAATGTATAGGAGAAATGAATGATGCAAGTACTTAGACGTAACATAACGTAACCAAATCTAACCTAACCTAACATAAACTAACCTAAGCTAACCTGAACTAACCTAAACTAACCTAATATTACTAGAAATAAGCGAAATTCTATCATTTTTTTGGAAAATTATGCGGGACCCCTACACTAATATAACAAACTAAACTAAACTAACCTAACCTAAACTAAACTAACTTAACCTAACCAAACCTAACCTAACTAACCGAATGTGAACAGAAATTAACAAAATTGTAACATTTTTAGAGGAAAGAGCTGGACCCCTTCTGCTAAACATAGGCCTATTTTACTTGACATTGTTATCACTTCCATCACCCGAACTCTCTGACAAACGTATTTTAGAAGCTTCAATCACATTTGCACTAAAACACTTCTTTTCACCTTCACCCGTTTCACCACTACTGCATTCGTCACTGCTTTTGTTCGTGAATAGGACCCATTATTAACAAGACACTACTTAGTTTGCGAACTTTATTGTCTCACTCAGAATTAACGTTGAAGTATTTTGTAATTACGTTATTCGTAGCACTCTTCCTACGATTCATTTTTGTTGCATTCAAGAAGTCAATAACACCGCACTCAAGTATGATCTCCTTAGTAGTAGAAGGACAAAAAAGAATAGTTACTTCAGATCTCATCTCCATTTTGTTTACAGCGTTGCCAGATCAAAGTAGTTTAATTATTCCCTGCATTTTTATTTTTGCTTAGCGCTACCTGCACTTCGATGACTTTCATTATACTTTTTCTACTGAAATATTTGTAAATATATTGATAAGTGTCTTGAACTTGTATTAATGGAGTACGTGTGCCCTTGAAATAATTTGTAGGGAAACTAACGTTACATTTTCAAGAAATATGTATGACTTCTGACAAATATCTGCATATTCTCTTCCCCCCAGTAACTCTGCGGTGGGGGGATTATTTTCCAAAAAATAGTAAGTGAGGGGGAATTCCCCCTCATCCCCCCCCAGGATTTCGCACCCTGATTGCCAACTAATCCCATCAGTTACAACGCAGTGCACTGTAAACAATCCAAAAGATAAACAAACTCTTTAAATTGCTGTCCCCTTGTTGTAAGCTACCAAAATGTAAACTAATTGGTTAATTCACCTCCCCTTGTTATGACATACATAAAACCTTGTCATATAGCAATCTGATATAATCCCTTATAGCTAGATGAACTTATGTAATAATTCCTTCGAATACACCGTATTTTTAGATTTCTTTGATATACTCAAGCGGGGAGTACCTTCTTTTTGATTTCTTTCTTTATAACATATTTAAGCTAAACTTATGCTCCGTATCATTTTCACACGCAATTTTTAATTACATTAGAATCACATAGTACATTTTATTAGGTTCTAAATCACACTAGCACGAAACAAGTTAAAGAAGAGTGAACCTTATCTTCTTCCATTATCTTAGTATGAACGAATCGGTGACTCATAGGCCAGTTAACAGATCGAATCGGTCGCTCATAGGACAGTTAACAGTTCCTGTCGCAAGTAGGAAGATACCATTTCTTATAATGTTAGTACAGTGTATAATCGGCCAAGACATGTATATGACAAATTTCATGTCAAAAGAGCAGTAAATAAGAATAATAAAACGAAAATAAAACTTTCTTGTCCATTTAGTAACATTTTGTTTTACTCATTCTAATTTTCGTATTTATAGTTCTTTTCCTATGAAACTTACCACAAAATCATTATCAAATTATCTTCTTGCAAGAAGACAGTTATAGATATGCGACAATCATTTTGGACATGAGTGTACGTACGTACTTAATGTTCGTAAGCTACCCCACACAATAACTCTGGAGGGAAAGCGATTATTATTATTATTATTATTATTATTATTATTATTATTATTATTATTATTATTATTATTATTATTATTATTATTATTATTATTATTATTATTATTATAGATAGTTAGAACGATGATCTCGGTCGAGTTCGTTAATGCAGCCAAATCGCTACCATCTCCTCGGGAACCGGTTACTTTAACAATGGATATCCAGATCCCACTCATTCTAAAATGTCCGTTTCGCGTAACGCTAATATGCAACCCTCAAAACAATGAACAGTTACAGGTTACATAAACATTTAGGCAAAAGTATTTAGATATTCTTGATCCTTGTCATAAATGCAAGCCTATTCATTCATAAACGTCATTCATAATGATCCTTTTATTGCCTATATTAGAATATATTTATTTATATATATAAACATCAAGGATTACTTTTGATAATTTACCCTTTCTGGTTACCGCGTATTTTATGTGTTACATCAGGAAACAGTTTTTGCCTTAACTAAGGATACCATTCTAAATATATATAAATTCATATTTGAGTAGTTTTCTCCTAGTAAGGGGAAATATTCATTATAATTGCAAGGCTATACTATGCCCGGGGGTCATAGAGTCGGCGTTTACAAGTTTGGAACTTACCCCACTTCAACCCCACAATGTGATTTGTGAAGTTGAGTGATTGTGTTGGCTGATAGGTGGTGTGAACATGAAATCGGACAGATGATATTGAGCGTGATGTTAAGATAGTGACATAAGTGTGAGTTCGAAATGACGTTAATATGATTGTGTGAGTGTAAGACACTGGAAGATGCCTGGAAAAAAATGTCCGGAATTGTATTGAAAAAATATATATATTTTTTTTATAAAGAACAGTTTGAGATGTTTAAATTAGGTGAAGAAATTAGGTAACATACAACATAGCATATAAATCTTTTGATTTTAATGTACCGATTTAGAAAGAAACTAAAATGTGGAATTGATGCTCACTAAGAAGTATTGTCCAGACTATAAATCAAAACATTTAGTCACCTTAGATACTACTCACCCATCTGGATACATAGCATCATAATACAAAACAATTGTCATATGTTCATTTCAATCAAAAAAACAAATTGTTATCAATCATAAGCAAGAACAAAATGAAGTTGCAATATAAAACGCCAGTTGAAATAGTGAATGGAAAGAAATCAGAAGAATTTTTGCCAAAACTAGAGTTGACTTTCTGATAAAAGCTACCAAAAACATTGTGTACTCAGTAGCTACGTGACCGACTGGTTACCTTTCAAGTCAATAGTTGAAGTCTCTGCATTTGTTCTTCGATAATAGCCACTTCCTGAAAGATAATGATACTATAGGAGAATAAACAATGTGATAACAAATACTAAGTCACAAGGGTGGTCCTGGTTCAAAATAATCTACAGTAGTTTCCGCATTTTCTCTTGCGAAATATGCCCCTTCCCACAAATTCTCAAGAAGTGTCGAGGAAGGCATTTTGTGACGACGGAAAACTGGTTGAAACGTTACGCATAATCTCGCAGACGTAGTGAAATGCGTCAGACATGTTGACCTTTTGCAATGGAAAAATCACATTTTTAAGTATTAAGTCATCGTTATTGTTCATGAGTGTCTTTAGACAAACAGCAAAGAAGTGGTTATAACGAAAAATAATACTTGTATATGCAAGCATGTGTGTGAATTGCATACTAAACTGGAAAAGTAATAGGTGTAAACTTTATTTTAAATTTTACTTTTCATTGCTTTTGGCTTTTGTATTCTTCACATATTTGCTTTGAAAAGTTAAAAATTCAAATATACCTTGGTTTGTTATTCTACCTCGAACCGTCACAATGGATCAGGCCAGAGGTTATACGTGCTTCTCAAGGAACGTCATTCTTCAAACATGACGGGTTTAAGGTCATAAATGATGATAATGCCCCGAGATATGTATAAATAAATAAATCGGATCGTTACATGCTGTTAGTTATGATAATTATTCCAAGTAATAAAAAGCCTATGATTCTATCTGTAAACTAAGGTTTGGACTACATTAATGCAGAGCTCCTTCGTAGCTAAGCGGTTAGCATACGCGCCTTTGGCGTGGAAGAGAGCCGGGTTCGATTCCCGGCGGGGACTCATGTGCTTCGGATTCCTTGTTAATCAGTAGGTCCCGTCTGATCTAGCCTCGCTGCTGACAGGGACGTTGAACTCAAGATCAACTCAAGTCACCTACATTACTGGACTATATTTGATAAATGATAATGAAACTGTGGCATTAGTTAATTTTAGATTCAAAAATTAACTGGACACTCGTATTCTGCAAAGGACTAATCAATTCATTGAAATCTTTCTTGACAGAAATGACTTTAATGGTTAGTGCGGGAAACCCAGGCTCGATTCCCGGTGGGCGCTCATGTGTTTAGAATCCTACGTTAAACTGTAGGTCCACGTCTCATATAACCTTTTTGCTGAAGAGGAACGCTAAACTTTAAACTTTTTTTAATGATCTTAATTTTTGGATAAGTTTGATAATGTTTGTAGTTAAATATTTCAAGAGCTATTGGGTGCACGCCTGCCGTGGTCTTCATACGAAGTTGACTTCGTTGTCAAAGACCCAAAGAGCAATGTACCTTACATATCCACAAATTTATGTTAATATAAATGTATCAGGTGCTAGTGAATCAACCACCAACCAACAGTTTAGCAATTTTACTTCCTGTGTGTTACGTGTATGAGTAGTAGTAGTACATTCATTAAAAGAGACCTACCCAAAAAACATCCTGGGTTTTTTTTCTTCTTCTTCTTCGCTGTTCACTTACAGCTTACGCGGGTGGCATATTAATTTTTAGACATCGACACTCTACGTACGGCCAATCACAATACCTCTTCTGTATCTTTTGAGAGCCTGAATAACATATGAACATCCTTCGTCACAGGTGATTGAATGTTGTCGCGTGTCCGGCAGTTGTTAAAAGTGTGTGGACCGGTTGGATTTCCCGTGTTGCAGGGTATCCTAACCTACGCAATTAGATACACTAGCAGCGACAACAGAAGTAGCATGTCATATTCATACATATCGAAACAAGATTGCGAAATCAAAGTGCAATTTCTATAATGTCCAGTAATTTCATCATAATTGTTTTTAGTACATTATTATATCTTTTATTGGGTCAAATAGTTTACGTTTCCTCTCCGTCTAATATCTGAATATTGCCTCAGAGAGATGGTAATACTGTAAAATATGCGACCTTGTTAAGAATATTATTACAGGTTGTAGCGTTGAAAATGAAGATTATACTGGTGTTTCTCTCGTTCTTTCTTGCCCAGAAGGAGTTTGTTTGTAGAATTAACTTACGTATTGAATGGACGGTAGCAAATTCTTAAAGCCCACGCACGCTCGATGACACCCTCAGTCCCTCAGGATATGGATGTGAAACTTGATTCGGCAGTGAAGAAACAAAAATGTCCGTTCTCTTTAAATGAATGAGACGTTCCAATTTTGAATTTGCCATTTCCGGACTATTTATCATTAAGGGATATTTAAATTAAAAAGAAAGAAAAAAAGCAACATCGAAAAGGAATTTTGTGTTTGCAGGAAGTTCGTAATGCTATGATCGTTTTGTTGTAGAGATAAGTGAATTCAAAAAAAGAGAAGTCTTTTGGAATACTACAGCACTCGTATCCTTCAGTGTCTACACTGGACTGATCACCAATAGCCGAGGACATTGACTTTCGTTTTTTATTATTATTATTATTATTATTATTTGTGTCCATCAGCGTTTCCAAATCTTTGTGATATCTGGAACCCCTTTCAATGACTCTTAATTCCCGTGGACCCCTTGAAACAAACAAAACAGTAAATAAATAAATAAATAAATAAATATAAATAAAATAAAATAAGATAAATAATATATATATATATATATATATATATATATATATATATATATATATATATATATATATATATATATATATATATATATATATATATATATATATATATATATATATTGACGGATCCAGGAAATGATCAAGGGAGGGGCTAAACCATAGTTTGCAGTTTTATCCAGTGTAAAGCAGGTTTTATCCAGTGTATACTTGAGAGTCAAGGGAGGTTGGATCCACCTCTCTCTCTCTCTCTCTCTCTCTCTCTCTCTCTCTATATATATATATATATATATATATATATATATATATATATATGTGTGTGTGTGTGTGTGTGAATACAGCTTGCCTTCGTAAGATTTTCTTTGCAGAGATATTTCTATTCCCATCAAATTAGCAACATTCCGGTGCCTGAGAGCACTAGGGTTTCTTCTATTTTAATGTACTTTCTGAGAGATAGAGCGCCCGTCTCTATTATAGTATTTGGGCGTCAGTTCACACAGTTCGGATCATGTGCTATTGAATATAAATTTAGTATCTTATTAAATGACATATATATGAAATATAAATTATTCAATGAAATATATCATTCAATGAATGAAATGAAATATGAATTTAGTGTCTTATGTTGTATGTTGTTTAGAGAAAATGAAACTGAAAAATGATTATTTTTGATGGTATAGTAGTATTATAAGTAACTGGAGTACCATAGTAATGTTATGGCGAGAGTTTGAAGTCGATACTGTCGTAGGAAAAAAATCTATTTATGAGCTATAGTAATCACATGATGATGAATCAACCTTAAGATAGAAATGCGTGGGTTTTCTGTAGCTGTGTCATTCTGCTAAGTGCTTGGCGTTATTCATTTGTATTTCTCATCATTTCCATTAGCTTTCAGTCCATAAGTAGCTATAAGAGTTATTATAACCAAATATTTTTTTCTTTTCCTTAAGGGTTAAAGTACATTGAAAGATATTAGTAATAGCTACCTTGTATATTACACAAGTGCTTTTTTTTATTTCTTTCAGAATGCTAAAACATGTACAACTGAGTCCTTTTCGGGCGCGGGCGGACACTTTGTCTCTTAGCTCGACAGCCAGCTACTCGAGCCTGGGGCCAGAACCTCTGTCCTCCAGATCTTCAAGCTATTCGTCACTCAGTGAATCTCCACTTTCGGTAAGTTATACCAATTTCTTTGATTTGTTTTTACTAATATTGTAGCCATTCCGTGAATTTTGTGGGAACCTATCAGTGGCGTACGCTAAGGAAGTGGGTTCTAGATTATGGAAAAAAAAATAAACATTTATCCAAACTAAGATATGGATACTAAAATGGCGCATGATCTGAAATAATATGAGTTTGTGTTCCTAAACATTTCATGAAATTATGTGTACGCTAATGAAACACAACTTTATTTAGAATACGGAGGTTCCAATATGGATGCAATTTGTGATGATCATTTCTAGAGTCATACAACAATGCTGTTTACTAATTATGTTTTGTCTTACTGAATGATAAGAATACTGCTAGAAGTCCAGAACAGAAATATATGATAAAGTGATCAACTGTAATGGACCTTTTCGCCTACGGGGCCGAGGTGGCTCAGAAGTAGAGCGTTCACTGCTGGTGCATAGGGTCCTTGGTTCGATCCCATCTCGCACCAAGTGGACTTTGTGATGGACAAACACCGTGTGTGTGAGTTTTCTCGGGATTTTCCCGTTTCCTCTCTCTTTTTTCATTCCACCATTTCATTAAGTTCTCGTTATCACCGTCTTCTTTAGTCTAGCCGGCATAACCATGGGACATAAAGATTTCATTTCATTTTTTCGCCTGTTTAAAATTAATTAATGAAGGCCACTCACAAACCCGTATGTCCATATCAGTTGTTGAAAGGCATTTTATATCCAACTTTAAATCTGGTGTAAATTTCAGTGGATTAGTATTTTCTTAAATAAAAATTATCGCGTTGTCTTTCACACTCTTTCTAATGTCATATATATATATATATATATATATATATATATATATATATATATATATATATATATATATAGCTACTGTTTATTTGCTGTTCATACCTTTTGAATTATCAATGTTCTTAAAGTTCAGAGTGCAGAGCCGTTGGAAGTTTAGAAATAACATACATAATTCATGACAGTAGTCCAAAAAATAGTCCCTAAAACAAAGACATACCTTTATTTTACAAGATTAAAAAAATGGATTCCAATACGAACTTTTGTTTCTGCTAGTTAATAAATACTTGTTTCGCTAATTCCAAAAATTGACATTGTGCAAGTAATATTAGTTGATTTATTTATTTTTTTGGAGTTGTCGGCTCCAAATAAATAATTTGAAATAACATTTGGTTGTAAAAGAACCTGGATCAACAACAGGTCTTCTTTTACTAATTAACTGTGATAAGCGTTTCCATATTGGCAGATTTTCATTAGTGTCTTTGCTTTGTGCCGCAAATGTCAAGACTTTTGTGTGTGTGTGTGCTTTTTTTATTACTTTTTTTAAATAGAAAAAAGATGTTCTTGCATCGTTTTTGATATGAAGTTTTGTTAGATGGAAAACCGGTCTCTGCTCTCTTGGACCGTTGGGTGAGAGTGTAGTATTCTGCAGAGTTCACATGGTTCTTCTTGTAGGGCGTATCATACTCTATAGAAGAACTTTGGCGTAGGCTTTTGCTGTACAGTACCTTCATGATTGAAGACAAGGATATCAGGAATAAGAAGAAGAATCGGGGTGGCTTGAGGAGCAATGTGAGATGTGCATGACACTAAAAGAAAGAAAAAAAAAAGCAGCCTCACCTCATGGAAGCCCCGTCTTCCTCATTGGATCATAGGCAACTACTTTGATCTTTTTTTCTTCTTCTTCCCTCTGTGGGAACATCGTCGAAGTGTCCCCTTCCAAGGAACTCTCTGTGCACTGGAACACCAAAAGAAAGACTCCGCCCTTTAACTTGGCCTTTTATAGGAATATAAAGACGTACTTTTACTTTCTTGTGATAATAGGTTTACCCAAAATAGCGATGACGAATAATTCGTGCTGTCCATGTGTAAACAGGAACGTCTTCCCAGCGCCCTTTTGGGAAGCATGTAGGAGTTGTTCTCACGATCTGAGTTTTCTTCAACGGTTTATGCTCCAGAGATCGTTTTTATTTTTACCCTCAGGAACAATGAACTATGCAAAATACTCTTCTTTCGGTAAGCTTGTTTCTCAGAGACATTTTCATCAGTAGGAGACGTTACTAAATGATTTTTTTTTCTGCCATGCTATTGTACTGGAAACAAGGTTAGTCACATAATGTAATTCTGTGCATGATATTGCTAAACTCATCACAAGATTAATCTTCTTTTAAGCTCATTAATCTTTCGATTGGTTTGACTATGCTTGTTTTTTATCCTGAGCCAGACTTTTAATTTCCCTATAGTTTGTATTATTTGGTCAGTGTATTTTAATCGTGGCCTTCCACTAGGTATTTTCCCTTTCCCCGAAGTACCCAACCATCCATCTCTTCTTTTCGAAATATTCTTCAGAATATATATATTTAACTATTTGCAATACTCTTTCATTTGATATCTAATCCACCCATTTAATTTTCAACATCCTTCTATAACATCATATTGCGAAGGCTATCATTCTTCTTCCCCCCCTCTTTTCTTAAAGTCCACGCCTCACATTCCCCCTTTCTTTTCTTAAAGTCCACGCCTCACATCCATACAACCCCACATTCCATATACAAGATGTATCAAAAGTCCCCTGACATAGGATAACTGTCATTATCAGAGTTACAACAAAATGTAAGAGGAGACACCGTCTCCAAATATGACATTTTCAATCTAAAGTTAAGGATTTAAAAAAAAAAAAAAATCGGACGAGCAGTTTGGGCTGTACACCCTTCATGTGCCCAATGTTAAATGAAAATGCGACGTTGCCATTTACCTGGACCCACAGCACAATGAATGAACTTATTATTTGAAATAGGGACTGGTCATCGACATGTTAGCGTAAAAGACAATAACTTCATTGACTTATGTTGTTGATCTAGATAAATGGTAGTGTTGCATTTTCCATTTAATATTGGGTGCATAAAGAGTGTATAGCCCCGATTTTAAAAATCCAGGCTCGTCCGATTTTAAAAATCCCTTCACTTTAGATTGAAAACATCATAGGCCATTTGAAGACGGTTTCTCCTCTTACATTTTGTTGTGACTCTGATAACAGAGTTGCCCTATGTCAGGGGACTTTTGAGACACCCTATATAATACTTGTTCAATTCTATATCAATGTTTCTGATTAGAAGCTTTTGTTTTTCTTCGAATACCTTCTTTGTCTGAGCAATTCTGGATTTTACAACTTTTTTACCCCCTATTGTCGCTTGTAATAAAATTCTGTAAGTTTAATAACATAAACTTTTTTTTTTTTTTTGTTAACTCAAACTCTACGATCCAGATTCGATTTCCCCATCTGAAATTTTAAATTTAACCAGATCATTATTGTAATCTGACAATATTTGCATAAAAAAGTATAGTATCACATTCACATACTCTCACACATTGAACATTTCATCAATCCGACACTATCTATAACCTATGTATAGTCATAAAATCGTCTTTGTAAACTCTTATTTAAGAACTTCAGACTCAAGATAGAATTCCTCAATTCAGTGTCGCTTCGTCCCAAAATGGCAAATCTTATTTTTATTAGAATTATTATTTCTGCTCGTAAATCTTGAATTTTACGTGTTTCCTGTCATGTTCCATGTACCTAAAGTGCCTCCCTTCCTGAGATTCTTCTATTTTAGCCATATTCAAGCTATTGCAAGAAATACATACAAAGTTTCTCACTCCCTTCTTGTAATGTGGTGACAGTCAGGCATTAACGACTATTTTTATGTTATTGTCGACTGGCTATTAAATTGAACATGTTGTATATTTTCTTAGATGTTAAAGGCCAGAACTCAGTAGGGTTATTTGTGAGCAGATGGTGTATTTTCTTAACCTTTTAGAAGTCTCTTAAAATCTTAAGAATTTACGTGCAAGGTTACAAATTGAGATGTGACCCCCTGTTAGGCAACTATCGGCAGGATGGGAACTGAATTTTTAATGACGCGCTTTATTAATAAATAAATAAATAAATAAATAAAATCAATTCTCTAACCATTTTTTCATTTTTATTTTTAACTTTTTGGAACTTAGATATTAATTTTAATTCTATTTAGTATTAATATTAAAATTTAAACCTGTTCTCTGCGGAAGTTTGTATTGAAAAAAACGTGTAATTAGCTGAATCTGTCTCGAACACGGAAAAGTCTTTCTTTCTCTGAAGCAGCAATATTCGTAGAATATTCTAAGAATGTCCCAGAAATATTTCATACATCAACAGAATACTCGGTTAACATTCATAGTGTTTTATCTTTTATTTGGGGGTCGAAGGTGCTGTTTTCCCATTTCTTGAAATATTCTTCTTCTTTTAAACGTAAAAGAAAATCTACAGATTCTGATACGCAGAAAAATGTAGATTACATGTCACAGAGTAGACAAATTACACGAAAGACAAATAGACAAATAGACGCTCAATTGAATGTAGCCAATGTTTTCAATAAAAACTCTTTTTTTGCTTGAAGATAATTATTGAAAAAATAAAGTTAATTCTCCTGTTTCGCTAATTAATTTCCAAACATCCTAGTGGTTAATAGTTCCGCTTTTCACTGTAGCAACAAAATTCGCTCTGCTTAACCAGAAGCATGAGCACTGATTCTGGAGGGCCGAGAGGGTCCAGATATCCAAACTTTACTTGGGCTTCCCGTATTTGTATTAAAAATTCTTATTTATTTCTTATAGGTGTTATCTGATCATGGAGCTCACATACTAAAACGGACTCCCCCAAAGTTATATAGAAATCGGCGCCACTGATTAGAAATGTTTCGAGAAACGCCCCGTGATAACTAGTTTGGCGTTTTAGAAAATTTAAGATTGTAGATTTCCATTTAGTAAATTATATATTAAAACTTACAAATAATCTAGTGTTTAAAGTATTGACAAAGACATAAATTATGCATAACATCACCCTAGTGACTACCTAAGTTGGCTAATTTGAAGTTATACAAATATAGAATAAACATTTGTAGCAAAATATATCATAATTCTTCAATTAATTAAAACTGAGTTATTTATCGTTTATTGGCTGATAGTGGTAGGTATTTATACCAAAAGTAAAAGTTCAACGGATGTTTCTCTCCAGGAGTCGAAGTCATAACCTTCAGTACAAGGCTGACCCGGGTACACCATAACTTAAAAAAAAAAAAAAAAAAAACTTTTACTTTTATGGTCCTGTCAATGTTAACAAGCGATCAGTCGTTAAGATGGGCAGGTTTGTGACCTTTGAACTATTCTGTGTCGACCAAGGGTGTTAGCACGTTTACATCGAAAAGAATAAAGACGTGACTAAAATATTCCGTAATAAATTATTTATTTATTTTTGTAGGTAGTAATTCTTTTCCGAGATATGAATACACCTTTAGTGACAAGATTTCTGTTCTTCGAAGCATTTTTTTTTTTTTCGCAAACAGAAAAGCGTTTCTTTCTCTTTAAAAGGTGAAGTGACTGTGCGTATGTGTCATTACTCATAATCAAGTGTGGCTTGGGCAAACTGTCGCCAAGTAAATGGATATCTTCTAGGAACTTCTTGTTGCACATGACTGCATAAGAATATTTTCTTCGATGACAAATTACGTTCTGCTAGTTTATTTCTGCTATAGTGTATTGTGAAACAAACATGTTTGCTCAGAACAAACCTCTTGTATACCCCAACTCATTTTTTTTCTTCTTGTTCTTGCCAAGTGATAAGTATAATATGAGCTATAAATTAAAGTTTCACTACTTACATTAGCTAATATGACAACATATTGCACAAACATTATGAGACCTACTGTGGGTTGAGCTTGTTAAGTGGCTTACGAAAGAAATGCATGACTTCAGATTTTGCGGTGATGATTTACCGTGTGTGACTGAATCTAAGATTTGCAAGAAATCAAAAGTAACAAAAATACAATATAATTCCATATAATACTCGTAATTACTGGGAGATGTGTCTTAGTGGTCGAGTGATCATCTTTGGTGCGAAGGGCTCCTGGTTCGATCCCGCTTGCGCCAAGTGATCTTTATGGTGGACAAACACCGTGTGCGTGGATTTTCTCTGGGTTCTCCCGTTCATCCATCATCCTTCATCCATTTCCTGTAGACTAAAAAGCATAGCATAACTGTTGGATGTAAAACTAAATATTTCTTTTCATGTCATTCGTAATTACTACTTTTCTACCGCAAGGTACCCTCACGTCCAAAATTACTGTCGCATGTCTATAAATATGTTGTTGTAGGAATATAATTTGATAACGAATTCGCCCGGTATTTCTTATAATGCTATTAAGTGTATAATCGGCAAAGACATGTATGTGACAAATTTTCATGCCACAAGAGCAGTAAATAAGAACAATAAAACGAAAATTAAACTTTCTTGTCCATTTAGCAACATTTTGTTTTACTCACGCTAATTTTCGTATTTATAATTCTTTTCCTATGAAATTTACCGCAAATATACATTTCCCGATTTCACACATAGTATCAGTATTAAAAGTACCTGCAAAATCCTTATCGAATTATATCCTTACAAGAAGACAGTTATAGATATGCGACAATCATTTTGGACATGGATGTACATTTAAATTCTCTGATAGATGTTTCTATAGAGTCAACATCAGCAAGAGGAATGACTAACTGGTTTATATTAACTTTAGTATCCTAAATAACTTAAACTAGAAATACAAATCATTCAACAAAGCAATATTTATTTATTTATTTTAATAATATCTGTGTAACATTTTCGCCAACTAACTGAACATATTGGCTTCATCAAACACTCATGAAGACCATTTCGAAAACAAGAGGTAGGATCATTGGGCATATTATGAAGTGGTGGAATCAAGCTATTAACTATGGGATTTTTTTTTTTTTTTTAATACAAAAAATCCTAGAGGAAGGCTACAATTGAAATAATACAAGATGAAGGGAAGAAAAAAAATACATGAAAATGAAAAGTCAGAATAGGGAAGAGTGGAAACCAATGAAAATTTCACCGACCCGAGAAGAAAAATACGAGAATACGGTTTTTAATTTGTTTCAAAAGATTTGTGGTACTACGTTGCTCGAATCGCAATCTTCCGTCTGATCTCACACAACGTTTAGTGTACTGCACAAAACTCATATTTCTAAACTGTATGGAAACAACTTCGCTGGAGTTTCTCTAAAGAGACATGTATCATAACTTTTAGCGCCTACACACGTTGTTCGAATTCATGCAGAGAATTGTCAAAGAGTTCATTTCGGTTCAATTGTCGACGGGGAGTAGTTTTAACGGATCGGTCACCACCTAAAATCTTAAAAAGACGCCCCTCCGTGTTTCCTCCCATATTCCTCCTCCCACAGTTCCTTGGGCAGAAGTGGGCGTTCATGTTAACTACGTCCATTAAAAGTCAACAACGATCTCTGGTCTTTTATACTTTTTACTTTATGAAACCAGCAACATGAAAGGCATACCGTCCCAAGAGTTTTTCTCACAAAATAATTGATAAATAAATATCCTTTTCGTACCATTCGTAAAGCAAACATCGAAAATTTTTGTGTAACCTCAATTTCCGAAATACATCAAAAAGCGGTTTGTAATAATTAGATACCTCGTGGGAGGCCTTCTTGCAGAAGTATAGTTTTCAGAGAAAATCATAGCCGCTGTCTGTCGATCAGTGTTCTTTCTTCAACCTTAAAATTACACAGCTGTCAGAGTATGGCAGTTTTTGTTTCACTACCTGGAAACCATGTAAACTGAGCTTATGGATTGATTTTCCAGCATATTTTTCTTCTAATAATAGTTTTAAATCAATAATAGTAGGTAAACTACAATTGAAAACAATTATTTCTTTTTTATTCATAGTTACTGCCAATGGTGAGACACTTAGCTAGCTTGTAACAACGGGAAGGTATAACGAATTTGAAATGCTTCTCAAAATACACAGAAAGAAAGAGAGAGAGAAACTTCATTTTTCTTTTCACACAGTGTTGGGTTGTTATGATCATGAACGCCAATCAAGACTGTTAAAGTGGAGGACGTACCCCTTACTAGCTTTGGACCGCGGTGGCTCAGTGGTAGAGTGTTCACCTCTGGTGCATGGGGTCTCTGGTTCGATTCCAGCTCGAGCCAAGTGAATTTTGTGGTGGACAAATACCGTCTGCGTGGGTTTTCTCGGGGTTCTCCCGTTTCCTACCACTTTCTCCACTTTACTATTGTATTCATTTCTCATCATCACTGTCTCCTTTAGCCGGTGTAAGCGTGGGACGTAAAACATTTCATTTCATTTCATTTTTCCTTCACTAGCTTTTGTCAGTTATGTCCTATTATGCACTGCGTCCTATTTTCCACTCCTGGTTTTTGGTTCAACTCCTTATGTTAAAAAAAAAAATGCATTCTTGGCTGTGATTATATATCCTTCTTCTCGGAATAGTGTCTGCTAATTAAGCCAAAATAGACTGAAATAAATTATATTAAAATTTTACAGTTTATCGATAAAAGTATTTTAATTAGAATACTCATTAGTAGAGTAGAGCTTGGAGTTTTATGCTTTATGAAAGCAAGATGTTTAACCTACAGGGACATTTAAATAGAAGAAATAAAATTGATTGGATCTTAATGATCCTTTTCAATGTTGGAGGTATATGAGACTCAAACCATAAACCACTACCCGGGTTTTTATCCAAAGCTACTATCTTCATCAAGAATCGTACCCGGAACCGCGCACTCAACAAACATGTACCTTATCCACTTGGCCACAGAGATGCGCACAAAGCAACGAAAGAATTCATTGTATAGTAAATTAATATGTTTGCTACCATAATATTAGTTGAGGCTGAGATTCTATATTAATTCACATTGATCCAAAATTTTTCACTTTCACATTATTTCTGAACATGAGTAGTGCGATGTAATGTTACAGTAATGTTTGAGAAATGAAAAGCAGTTTGCTTACAGCAAATGGTCAACGTGTGGTATTTTATTTAACCTTTGCGGTTTTATTGTGTTTGCCGTTCGACCTTACTCTGTTAATAATTGCCCATCATTCATCATCATCTTTGCCCAGTTCCAGAAATCGTTCTTCTAGTACTCAGCAATCACGGAGTTGGTCGGATTGTTCCTATTAAGCGAAATTTCAAGAAAGCGAACCCTTATAAATAGATAGAGCTATCATTTAATTTTCAACACCACGTTTTTTACCCCCTTTTGCGGGTACTTTGTAAAATGCGGGCATAAAAAGATAAAAAAGAAGAAAATGAAAAGAATGTAAAGAAACATTTTCGTGGAAAATAACCAACCTCTTCTTGTTCATCATGATCTCGTAAGTCTTAGCTGACTGACACAGAAGCGGAAACTTTGAACCGCTACCTCATTTTAAAGGAAACCACAAATGTACTTAAAATTCTAAGCACTTTTCCTTACCTGGTCCCACTACCTGTCAACAGATTAGAAAATAACCAAAGAAAAAGAAAAAGCAAGATGTATGTAATGTAATGCCTAAACAGAGAAGAAGAGTTAAAAGTAATTCCAAGTATCCTCAATCGAGGCGCCACTTCCGAGAAAACAAGATTGTTAAGACTTTTTGAGCATTGACAGAAGAGCTTGGATTGGAAAGTGCTGAAGTCGAGACTGAAAACAGAAGGAAGGGGAAGGGAGAAATAAAAAACGCAATAGTGACATTCCATCCAAGGTGAATTTCCTCTTGCATACATTATTGCTTTTCTTTTCTTTTTTTTCTTTACATCTTTACATTCCTGCACAGAATATAAATTTAGATGCATCCCGTGATTATCACATCTTTATGTGACAGTGATGTGTGACTTTCTTCGTATCTGAAATACGTACAGTGAGAGAGTGAAATCTAAGTTGGCCACACCTTTGATTCACAGAAAACTGTCCAAATTACGTAAATGGTCAACGTATAGACTACACTGTGCAAATGAACACACGACCAAATTAAGCAAGAGGCCAAATTATAAAGGGTAATGAACTTGGGAGCTTGAACCCCTCCACCGACAAACTTCTGTATACGCCACTGACCGTATTTCGAAGACTTCTATTTTCCATGTTTGTTCTTTTTCTAATAGTTTATATATATATCCTGAAGCCAATGCCTCTAATCATACAATGACACACACTCCATAGATATGCTTTCATCAGTCTTATCTAGAGTTTTCGATATTGTCGGTATTGCCGATATTTCTTAGTTTCTTTCCAAGAGATGTTCGAGAAGCTTTTGATTGTACAGTATTCAAACATCATTTTCACCTCAGCTATCGTTGATTTTACATCTTGGAATAACATTGAATGTTATTTTTCATGTAAATTAAATATTGTATAATGCTTTCTGATCTCTTATTTAATGCAACATCATTTTTTGAGCTATGAATAACTCACATGTGTTGTTAAACAAACAAATAAAAAAAAATATCATTGGACAGATAAAACTCCTTTCTTTGGTAACCTAGGCGTATGCTCTATCACTTGCGTTCCAAGTGATATGCGTAAGTTTCCTGTGGCCTCATCTAACCAGATAGATTCTGATAATTTTCTGATACAGGCAAACAGCATAATCCTTGTGAATATTTAGAAACATGATTTCTCTACTGATACGTGTCAACGCATACATATGTGAAATTACGTCGTTGTCACACTGTTGGTATGTAATGTTAATACTTCCTTGTTACAGACTTCTTTTTCGGGGAAAACCCTAAAGTTGCGGGGATTTCTTTTTGTGAAAACAGTTAATTGGCATATTTTCTAAATAACATGTCTCCTTTTTCTTGGAACTGTTATATTAGTAGCGTAGGGAAGGAATATACTGGAAGGGGACACTCCATGTCCCTTCAAATTAAACAACCTATGACATAGGGAATAACAATTGATATATCTATATTTATTATCGTAATTAACACCTTACCCGCTGGTGCAGTGGCTAGTGAGATCACCTTTGGTGCATGTGGTCCTGGGATCAATTTCTGGTGAGAGAACATTGAACGCATGACGTTGGTTCGGATTCCATTTTAACTGTAGGTCAACGTCTCATATAGTTCTGAAGAAAGACAATAAATTTCAACAATCAAAAACAAAAATGAAGTACACTGTATACAAAAATTGTAAATAGATTTTTGTTTAGTGGGGGAGAAACTTAGAGGTCTTTTCTCCCTTGCAAAGAGCAAAATCTATATTATGAAAGAAATTTTTCGAAATGCTTATATTAGAAAGGTGGATGATAAAAGCCTGTAGTTTCGTTCATACATATTTATTCTATTACATCACTACAATATGAGACTCGTAATTGACTAATACTCTCTATTTCCCGTCCTCCCCAAAAATATTTCGTTTACCTTATAGCTACGCAAGTTTCTGGATCATTAATCAAACTTTTCGAGTACACCACTAACAAGTCATTTCAATCGACATGCATAGTGACAGTAGTGTACACACATTAGAAATAAATAAATAACATTATTTGAGAAATAAGATTTTAAATTTACTATTTGAGCCGCTTTGACTGGTTAGCAGGAAAACCCTACCAAAAAACTCCTCCAGGTATTTGTATGCAGAAAATATATTTATACGTATATTTGTTTAAAGAGCGGAAGTAGCACGTTGTGAGGAAGCAAGAGATACGAGTTTCGGAAACTATTAGTGCGTGGACTTAACCCAGATTACTCCAGTCACGAATGCAGCAGCTGATAAAATACACATTCACTTAAAGAGAGAAAATACTGCGACAGCTATGAGAGAGTGTTTTGTGTATATTTATATAAAAAAAAAAATGTCACACAACTGTTGCTAAATAAATTACTGTCATTATAAAATTATTGTATTCTTTACGAGTCAAAACCGATTACATGGAATCTTAGCATTCTTTCGTAAAGAGTGATGATGATTCGTACAATATAAATAGATTCCGTTGCTGTTAACCGTATTCCTAATACTTTATTCTAAATTATGTGAATCGGATATGCGGTGATATATTTCATTGTGTTTAAATAGCATATGTTTCTCTTTTAAACCAATTGATAGAAAACAGCTGGTAAAATTTTTATCTTCTATCACGAGGTGCGTTTATCTATTATGTACTTTTGCAACTTCTCGTGGCGAATATTTTGGAGCTTTAGTGATATTTAATCCAGCAAGGGTACCCAACGAGGGTTTCCGGATTTTAATCCCTCTTTAAACTAGATATTACGGAAAATATGGTTTTACGAAAAATATGCTTACCATATTAAGATGCGTACAAAAATCACATATGAGCTGAAATGAGACCTCCCTCGCTTTGTGGAAATTTTGTGTATACCATTACATTAATCAATCTCAATACTAATATAAAATATGCCACTTACATCATGGAGAAGCTCGCAGAGTGCTAATAATTTGCGGGAGGAAGGGGAGAGACAGAGCTGTAGCAGGTAATGAGAATTATATTCACTAACAATATAGGTATATATGATTTGATACTTTTACTGCATCTTGCACTGTCATTTAGCGTAGTTATTATTATTATTATTATTTGAAAATCATCATTTTGAACATTAATTAATATCACATACTATATTCAAACACTAGCGCATGATCACAAACACTTATTAGAGAGTTGTAAGTTATTAATTAAAAAAAAAAAAAAAAAAGGAAAAGAAAAGTGTATAATCATTCTTAATATTATCCCACTAGTTTCTGTACGGCAGTGGTTTCCAACCATGTTTACCTTGCACCCCCCTTTCCCGCCCGTTGGTCATACTGTTTTTTGTCTTACACCTTCTGCGATTTCAGATGCAACATTGCATTTTCAAATCTTCAATAATAATAATAATAATAATAATAATAATAATAATAATAATAATAATAATAATAATAATAATAATAATAATAGTCTCACTAAATTATAGATCTTATTAATTGCCAAGATTACTACATACCATTATAGTGCAGTATTATTATTTACAAGTTTTGTTCTATGAAACCTCAGTTCTTGTTTAATAATTATTTTGTGTTTGTTTTGTACCGTACTTAATTTAACGCTTATTTGTTACAACATTCATAATATTGTAATTACGAACATAATTTATTCCTACCAGTAACTTGTGCTCCCATTGGTCACTCGTCACGCTCCCAGGTTGGGAAGCACTATTCTACACAGTTAAGAGCAATACACAGATAATGAAATGTCTGTTGCATCATCGTGGTGCAAACATGATAATTTACACTTCTTGGTTCCTAACAACTTGGTAAAGTAAATAAATAATAAGAACTTAAAAGACAGTTCATTTCTGAATGCTCTACAGTTTCTGAAGTTAAGTTTCATTATGTAATGAAGAAACGAAATTTGTTCATGGTCTGTTTTATTTCCTGTATTGCCTAGCTGAAATGCCCGTTCTTCGCACACGGTCGCTAGAATTCCAACACATCTTTCCTCCTCCAAAATTGGACTCTGAAAGATTACGCTAAACTCGAAACCTACAATAGGCCAATTGTTTTGCGTTCTTGCACTCGGAAACGATATAACACCACAATGTGCGCACTGCCCGTTAGAGCTGGTCTTCATAAAAATCGTGGTATAAATTACTGTACACTATGATTGACAGTTCTTGACGTATGTTTGAATTTATATAAGATTAAGCAATACTAATTGAAATAAAATTTCTCTGTTTGCTTAAAAGGTTTTCTTATTTTTTCACTAATTGATTATATTTAAACTTCAGGTAGTAACTTTTTTTATTTATTTTTTTTTATAAGAACCAAATCAAATTTATCACCCAAGTCATGTCATTCTTTTGTGGACATGTATATAGCTTTCAATATTACATTTCATCCAGATGATTTTAAAAAAAATCTGTTTAACGGTTAGACTAGCAACGAATGATGTATGAAACCTTGTTTTCTTTAACGTGATGAAATAATGATGTCAGCGCCTGCAGCTAAAGTCTTGTAAATTCGGAATTAAGTAGAATTTCAGCTTTTACAACAGTTTTTCTTCGAAATTCCATGACTAGTATTTCAAGTTTTGCGCTTTTCTTTTGTCTTCGATTTGTAACCACTCGGGGCAAAAGAATACAAATGACACGCATATGCTTTCTTTACAAGGTTGATAGCAATTAATTTAGAGCGGTAGACGGATCACTTTTAAGCGTTGTTCAATACAGTTTTGTGTATTATCTATGTCTGTTCATATATTTGTTTCCAAAGAATACTCGTGCTATTGTAGAGAAGTGGAGGACGGACACATTCTCCAATAAAGACCCAAGTTATGGAAATGAAAAATGAAATCTTTGAGTTTTACGTCCAGTTAAAGGAGACGGTGATGGCGATAAATGAATGAAATGGTGAGATGAAGAAAGTGGGAGAAAACGAGAGAACCCCGAGAAAACCACGCACACGGTGTTTGTCCACCACAAAGCCCACTTGACGCGAGCTGGGATCGAACCAAGGACCTTACGCACCAGATGTGTACGTTCTGCCACTGATCCACAGCGCCCTCCCCCCCAAGTTAGGGCTTTAACATTAATGAGAAATAATAATTATTAATTTTAGATATTACTGTGCATCTCCCTCGACACAATTTCTCGTTAAGTTCGTTATTATTCCATGACATAGGCTATAGTAATACTGTATAAAATTCGTGTATTTCTTCATTTTTTGGGGAATAACAGTGTAATAATGAGTGATAACGAATAATTGTTCGATTTTTAAGTAAGACTAGTAACGAGTTGCTGTTTGTTCGAATAACGAAAAAGTCTTCAAATACATTTCAATTAATCAGTAATAAATGAATATTTTTTAAAAAATATTTATCCGAATAATGAGAAATAATGAATATTTTTTCAGTTAACGAGTAATAACAAACAATTTTTCGAATATTTTCTCGATAAACAAGTAATACAGAATATTTTTAAAAATTTTTTCAACCATTTCATCGAATAATGAGTGATAACGAATATTTTTTCGATTAATGAGTAATAACCTATCATATTCCCGAGATTTTTTGATTGACAAGCAGTAATGAATAATTGTTCATTTTTTCTCAAATAACGAGTAATAACAAATAATAGTTAAAAATACTTATTTGAAACAATGAAGAAATTTTTCAAATAAGCAGCGTAACGCGTTCTGTGGCCAGGTCACTGATTATTATAGGTTTAGCAGACAATAACGTATGTCTGTAATAGTTAATGTGAACATTTCGCAACTTGTGACTCCGTTTTCTAGTTTTTATCTGTATTTTGCAGGAACATTCCGTGTTCCGCAATAATACTGCATAAGATTTCTCTTTCTCGTTCTTTAACCATTTCTAAATTACGTATTTGTAGGCTAAAAGGAGAACTATTCTTATTTTTTTATATATCAATACATTGTTTACCTGTGATTTAGTGCTATACATCACCTGAAATCGAACCCAAGATTATGGACTACGGAGAGTGGGCGTGGAATTTGTAGGATTTTACGATGCTCTAGATCAGCGTTTCCCAACCGGTGTGCCGCGGCACACTGGTGTGCCGCGAATGGGCCGCTGGTGTGCCGCGAGGAAATCGAAACAAATTATTAATTCTATAGGAACCAAATTGCAAAACATAGGGAAAAATGTATATTTGTGTTTCACATTACTATGAACCTCTACTATAAATCTACAATTTTAAGTTGCATACTGTGTTACTTTTCTGTACATTTTTAATGTTGAAAAACGTATTTATCATTGTTATGACCATTATTGCTTCTTTATTGTTGCAGACTATTTCGTAACTTGAAATTTTAACATATCATTCAATAAATTCAACAAAGCAAACATGCATACAAATTACCCACATTTGTGTTTTAAAGGTACAGGAGATTTCTTTATTTGTTCGTTATTTAGTGATCTTCCTTTTTAGTGAAAGATTAGATACATTTTTCGAAAGGGAAAGTGGATTTTTAAAAACCCGAGTCCTATATATCATTGCAATTGTTTTTTATTTTAAAATTAGAATGAAAAATAAGCATAATTATTTACCACGGGAGAAAACCAGCGATCGAGCTTTCTTCTCTGTAAGAAGATCAGTAATCACAGAAAAATACCAAGGTATTTTATATTTAGAAATAATAATAGTAATAATATATATATATATATATATATATATATATATATATATATATATATATATATATATATATATATATATATATATATATATATATATATATATATATATATGATATGGGTGTGCCGCGAGAATTCAAAT
This sequence comes from Thermobia domestica, assembly GCF_964235325.1. Classification (NCBI taxonomy): domain Eukaryota; kingdom Metazoa; phylum Arthropoda; class Insecta; order Zygentoma; family Lepismatidae; genus Thermobia; species Thermobia domestica. Next base: position 105,932,867 of record NC_137455.1, read on the forward strand.
TACACCTGTAGTGTGCCGCAAGTTGAAAAAGGTTGGGAAACGCTGCTCTAGATAGATAAATTACCCGTCAAACTTGAAATGAACTAGAAAATCAGTAGGAGAAAACTCGCAGGAGTAAATATTTCACAAAAAGAATCATACAATTTACGTAATTAATGACTCATTTATGCTACTTTAGGGTATAATATTAATTTGGTTAAAGGACACTATATGAGCATGAGTATAGACCAGTCATTTTATCATAATGAGCTCTCCTTCTTAATAAAAACAGAGCTTTGTTTGATTCTATTATTTTAAAATGAGACTAATTGTATATTTATGTTATTTTTTTAATTTTATTATTTTGTTTAGTCAGATGAAAAGATAGTTCTGTACTTGTAAAGTAAGAACCGTTTCGAATACCATTTGCTTCGCTTCATTTCCATAAGCTGTTAAATCTTCTTCGTTATTTAGACATGACCTTTGCCCTATTATATGAAGCTCAGCTCATGAGACAACAAACAAACAAGTATTTACGGATTTCAAGCGTATATGCATCTTCGAAATGAATTATAAGCTTTGCAGTTTGTGAAGGTGTCGAACAGGATTATAGTAGCAAACAAGCTCTGTTTTCCTCGCTGCCTGTGTGTTTGTTTGTCGTGCACAAATTGTTTGGTAATACCAAGAAAAATTTGCAGTCACAACGAGTCTGTTATGAAAGCGCGGCAATTTTACCACTTTTACCTCGGTACATCTCTAAAGCAAATATGCAAGCGTACGAGATCTTATAGCCGTCTGCTTTCTTCCTATCTTCTTAAGCAAATAACGTTCTTTTCTGGCTTCTTGGGGTCGCAGACATTGTAGATATTTGCATTTGCTAAGCCCGGAAGCACGCATTCTAGAGATAAGTCAGCCTCCTGGACTTATCTTGGTTGGAAGAAGATAAACAAAATAATGTCTTTAAACTATGTTGATTATACGAATACAGGCAAGAAAAGATACACAAGCAACTAAACCGACGTCACTGATGTTTGGAATGGGTGAAAAGAATCGACTTTTCAGGGGGAAAAAAATCATGGAAGTCAGATGATATTGTTCACATTAATAGTATGTCTTGCATTTGTTTAAATGTCGTATTATTTACATACTGTAAGTGACATTTCTGAGGTAACTCACTTGTTACAACATGGGATATAGTTAACAAATCTTCCATGTAATATAAACACTCATTACGCGTTTCATACTATATATACTAATTAATATCAATGTAATCAATTGAAATCTAATCGTTCATAAAGTTCAAATTGATCTCTATTTAGATCAATGTTTCTTTCAGAAAAAAATGTTCCGGGGGCATACTTACTATTCAGAGGGGCACACATTATTTTCACACGGTACTATTCTATTTATTATTATATTAATACATTATTATTTGACCTCCTCCGGGGGCCACTCTCGGAGCTCGGGGGGGGGGGAAGTGCTCCCCAAGAAACATGTCTGGAAGAAACACTGCTTTGGATTACTATATAGTCAGACCAGAACTTTATTTATTTATTCTTACAATTCTTTGCCTAATCTCACAAAATTGATTCCTTCGTAATTTGAAATGAATTTCATCCATCCACCATTCGTGAATCATTTTCCGTTAACTACCACTAACTGCCCAACAATTCAGTTCGATTTTGTAGAAGTTTTAGTATTTTCTTGCAATAATTGTAATCGTTTCCTAGGATTTTATTAAAAACAGTAAGTTCAACTGTCCCAATCGCCTGAAGTAAACTTTTACTCTGGTTTGGTTTGTTGATCAAAGATGTTAAGCGGAAGCAAGTAGTTGACCAAAATAGCATAAATTTGACCTTTAATCACTTGTGGGTTTGGACGATGGCAAAGTTCGTTAAAGGAAAGTCAAATACGGTAAGTTCTCAGCGAAGGAAACTGAAAAAATCTATTCAGTAAAGTAGCTGCGGTTTAACTGTTTATTAATATTCAAATAACATTTCCTTTGTTAGAAACAATATTATCTATCCAAGTACTACAAGTATTTGGTTTGCTTATTTCCCAATTGTTTAATACTACTAACTTTACGGTTTAGTAAGTACTATAGCTGACTGAACATCTTTTAATTAGTCTGATAAGCGCATTGGCTTCCATTACAAGTATTTCTGGCTTTCTAGACCGTAGTTCCCTACTTACTAATTCAAGTAGTCGATTCCTTATGATGCCGAATCAACACCGAAAATATTGAAATTTAGAGTAACATATCAGATTCGAATCAGTGACTACGCGTCCTGACCACTCTGTTGTGAATATCTGAGAAATAAAATGTGTCGAAAAGCGCAAATAAATTCTCCACTTTGATTACAATTTCCGTATGCTTCTGATAACGATAATAATCAAAATCTCGAATCCAGACTAAAGTTTGGACACAAGGAACTCGTAACTTTAGTTCCTAGCAGCTTATTACATTTCGTTCAAAACATCCGTCTCACAAGGTTATTACTGTAATACTGATCTTGCATATAGGTTACAAGAGTGACCTTCGTCTTTCGCTTATGGTGCAAAAGAACTTGAGATTTTTCGATGATTTAATACTGCAGGGACACTGCTACCTATAACTACCGTTGACCTTGTACGGTCACCATTGAGGTATAGTTGTCTTTGTCGAAGCAGGAACTAAGGCTTGTAAAAGTATGCAAACTTAATTTGTAGCGGATGTTAATTTATTTGTGTGGTACCTTTCACTGTTTATCAACTGTTTCGGTCAAGTTTTCTATCACGATTTCCACAGGCTTTGCATTAAATCCATCAGCTGAATTATTCTGTGCGCAGAATTTGTGTTCGTTTGTCTCACAACAGCAAACCCAAAGAAAATACTTAACATTACGTACAAAGTGATTTCCAAATAACAGAGCAATGATCAGAATTTTCAGTGCATTACTCTATTAATCTGGATAAAACCTTCAAACAAAACTCAATAAAGTTTGCAGGCTTACCTTTGAACAAGTCGAACATTTCGAATATAGTCAACGAAATATTGGTTAATACAACTTTTTATTTTTATTTTTTTTTTAATATTTGTCTAGTAATGTAGTATAATAATGCCAACATGTAGGATTTTATATATATATATAAGTAAAAATCTGTACATTCTTCAAGACAAGTGAAATCATTGGCTCTTGAGTACATGTATGTCGATCTTTAATAGATAACAACAGATAGTTTTGTTCTTTTAACGAAATTCCTTTCGATCTTTCATAAATTTAAAACAGTATCCGCTGATAAATAGAGTATTTGGCTTTGATGCCATTTGATATTTCTTAACCTAATTAGCATATTAAAAACTAATCTCAACCTATTTCATATTAGCCTACTCTATGTAATAGAGCGATGTGTTCTTCGAAGGAGTCACGGTAGCTCAGTGGTACAGAGCGCTCACCATTAACACGCGGGACTCTGTTTTGACCTCAGATTGTGTAAGTTTGTGGGGGTCCATGAGTTTTCTCGGATTTTTCCTTTCCTCCCACATTGCCATTCCACCAATTCTTTCAAAATCATGTACTTTGTTTATAGGTAATCATTCGACTCTCTTAGCGTGGTTCGGATTCCACGTTAAGCTGTAGGTGCACGTCTCGTGTAGCCTTGCCTCGTCTCGTGTAAATGAAAATCAAATCAAATTTCATATAATTTGTTTTCTCCAAAGTTTTAATATTTCATTTTGTTCTATAATTATATCGAGAAAAAGAAAAATGGCGAGAGTTTTCATTTGAATGATTCTTAGTAGATGTTTCACAATGTCTTCGACATATTTCAGATACATTTTTGTGATGTACTGACTAATGAAATCGTCCTGTGCCGTGAGTATCATACTAATTCGAAGAAAAAAAAAAAACTTGGGAGAGACGAAACGGGACTTCTGTTACTAATTTGCAGTTGAAAGCAGTGTGTTTACAGCTTCGATCTACACTCTTCGTTCGTAACAAGACAACAGTATCGCTTTATATAATAGAAGGTTATATAAAGTGTTAATGTGTGCCCTGAAGGGCTTATTAAGATTAATAATGTGTTGATAAAATTTGACAGGAAATCGCCAAAGCCGCCTCTCTGTTCAATGCTATATGTTATCAAGTTAGTTTCAAGTGTAGGATGTATTGAGAAATTATGAGGATCATTTGTCGTCAGGAGTGTAATTTGCACTAAATGAAATTCAAGGTCGTTGTCTTCCTAAACAGCTACTGCTTCCACGACGTGATTTGAAAGAATCGTTCTGGGTCAGAGATCGTGAGAAGTGACCGCCGAAAACATCCTTGAGAGGAGACTTGTAATTCGGGGTTAGTCAGGCAACAACTACGGTGAAACCGTTATTATTACACTCCTTGTTGCTGTCGCTTCATTTGAGCTCAACAGACTCAACAGAAGTCATCGTCTTACGTCACTAAAATGAAGATTAGAGAAAGAATCAACAATTAAAAAAAAGGGGGGGGGGAAGACAAGACAAGAACAGTAGTAAATGACTTCAACCAAAGTAGGTCGCGAATTTTCTGTGTCCCGCCCCCTCCTTATGTCCCTGTGTTTTTACTCATATATGACCTTTGTTAACGAACATGTTAACGGGAGAGTTTAAAGAAAGGGTTAGCGGGTGAAAGAGCAATTAAGCGTTTCAGAGCATTGTTTAAGATCGTGGCAGTGGAACAACAAAAACAAAAGGAATAGTAAGTACTACTGGATATCTCACACATTCACCTGGAATACTCTATTGTCTGCATATGGTCGTAAATGGATTTTTTTTTAAAGATTGGCCACAGCGATTCTGTTACTCATACGTTATGTCTTGGTTTCACATGCTTTGTTTTTATTACTCTATTGCATTTCTTTCTTTCTTTCTTTTTTTTTTTTTTCATATGAGTCTTGACAATATACTTGGAAAATTTAATGGACGTGTTGGTGTAACTCATATCTCATCGTTTTATGAATACGATGCGGGAATCTAATATGTAATATCATTCAACAGTAATTATTTCGCACGTATGCACAAATATTTTTACCTTATGATAGTATTTTTCTCTTTCTTTTTCTGCTCGCAAGAATATCCAGAGAGGTACAGTGGTCAATTTTCTTTAATGTTCCACAGTTCATGATTGATTTTTTTTTTTTATTCTATACTCGCGATTATCCTTAATACAAAGCAAAACATCAGTCTGTGATTAACGCTAATATATAAACTTCTAAAGATGCATAAACATTTAGGCGAAAACATTTAAAGATACATAAACATTTAGGCGAAAGCATTTAAAGATACATAAATATTTAGGAGAAAAGATTTAAAGTTACATAAACATTTAGGCGAAAACATTGAAAGATACATAAACATTTAGGCGAAAACACTTAAGGGTATATAAACATTTAGTTACATAAACATTTAGGCGAAACATGTAAAGATGCACAAACATTTAGGCGAAAACGTTTAAAGATGCATAAGCATTTAAGCGAAAACATTTAAAGATACATAAACATTTAGGCGAAATATTCGAGTATTCTCAATTCCTATTATACACGCAAGACGCATCAGTCACTCTTTAATTTCCAATAGTTCGTAGTCATGCTAATACTTGTCGCTAGCTGCGCTGCCATATACCTGAGCCAAGAGACCTCGTTAGTATGCAAGTAATTTCCAGAGGAGCCGAAAGGGGTGGGTGGGAGGACAGTTAATTTTGATAGAATGTAGAGTTGTTAGAAAAAAAAAAAAGATTTCCGTGTCATTGACTTTCCTATTTGTACTTGAAATGTAAACAATGTATTTACTACCTTAAAAGAACGATCATGAAAATGAAATGAAATTTTTGAGTTTTACGTCCCATGCTTATGCCTGCTAGGCGAAAGGAAACGATGCTGATGAGCAATGAATGAAATGATGAAATGAAGAAAGTGGGAAGAAACGGGAGAATCCCGAGGAAACACACACACACACACGGTGTTTGTCCACCACAAAGTTCGCTTGGCAGGAGAAGGGTATGAACCCGAGATCCCATGCATCAGAGGTGAACGCTCTACCACTGAGCCACCGAGACCCCCAAGAACGATCATGCCTTTATACTTTCGAGTTTAGAACATACAAATGTGTTTTCTTTCCTTGCTACAAAAAGAACTTCGACGAAGAATTAAGTTTTAGAAGCCTAATTATGAACGTCAAAAGGGGACTGACTTCATCGAGGGACTCGAGGGAGTCGAGGGAGTCGAGGGACTCGAGGGAGTCGAGGGAGTAAAAATAAGTACTAGAGGGAGTCGAGGGAGTAAAAATATTCACTCTAGGGAGTCGAGGGAGTAAAAATTTTCACTCGAGGCCGTAAAAATATTCACTCGAGGGAGTCGAGGGAATAAAAATATTCACTCGAGGGAGTCGAGGGAGTAAAAATATACACTCGAGGGAGTCGAGGAAGTAAATATATTCACTCAAGGGAGTCGAGGGAGTAAAAATATTCACTTGAGGGAGTCGAGGGAGTAAAAATATTCACTCGAGGGAGTCGAGGGAGTAAAAATATTCACTCGAGGGAGTCGAGGGAGTAAAAATATACACTCGAGGGAGTCGAGGAAGTAAATATATTCACTCGAAGGAGTCGAGGGAGTAAAAATATACACTCGAGGGAGTCGAGGGAGTAAAAATATACACTCGAGGGAGTCGAGGAAGTAAATATATTCACTCGAGGGAGTCGAGGGAGTAAAAATATACACTCGAGGGAGTCGAGGGAGTAAAAATATTCACTCGACGGAGTAAAAATATTCACTCGAGGAAGTAAAAATATTCACTCGAGGGAGTCGAGGGAGTAGAAATATTCACTCGAGGGAGTCGAGGGAGTAAAAGTATTCACTCGATTGAGTCGAGGGAGTAAAATATTCACTCGAACGAGTCGAGGGAGTAAAAATATTCACTCGAGGGAGTCGAGGGAGTAAAAATATCCACTCGAGGGAGTCGAGGGAGTAAAAATATCCACTCGAGGGAGTCGAGGGAGTAAAAATATTCACTCGAGGGATTCGAGGGAGTAAAAATATTCACTCGAGGGAGTCAAGGGAGTAAAAATATTCACTCAAGGGAGTCGAGGGAGTAAAAATATTCACTCGAGGGAGTAATAATAGTCACTCGAGGGAGTAATAATATTCACTCGAGGGAGTAAAAATATTCACTCGAGGGAGTCGAGGTAGTAAAAATATTCACTCTAGGGAGTCGAGGGAGTAAAAATTTTCACTCGAGGGAGTAAAAATATTCACTCGAGGGAGTCGAGGGAGTAAAAATATTCACTCGAGGGAGTCGAGGGAGTAAAAATATTCACTCGAGGGAGTCGAGGGAGTAAAAATATTCACTCGAGGGAGTCGAGGGAGTAAAAATATACACTCGAGGGAGTCGAGGGAGTAAAAATATACACTCGAGGGAGTCGAGGGAGTAAAAATATTTACTCGAGGGAGTAAAAATATTCACTCGAGGGAGTAAAAATATTCACTCGAGGGAGTCGAGGGAGTCGAGGGAGTAAAAATATTCACTCGAGGGAGTCGAGAGAGTAAAAATATTCACTCAAGGGAGTCGAGGGAGTAAAAATATTCACTCGAGGGAGTCGAGGGGTAAAAATATTCACTCGACGGAGTAAAAAATAATCACTCGAAGAAGTCGAGGGAATAAAAATAATCACTAGAGGAAGTGGAGGGAGTAAATGTAATCACTCGAGGGAGTCCAGGGAGTAAAAATATTCACTCGGGGGAATATTTTTGCTCCCTCGACACTCTTGTGTGAATTTTTTTACTCCCTCGAGTGAATATTTTTACTCCCTCGACTCCCTCTAGTAATTATTTTTACTCCCTCGACTCCCTCGAGTCCCTCGACTCCCTCGATGAAGTCAGTCCCCGTCAAAAGATTTTGTTCTTCAATGCGTATTTCTGTACATTTTTCTTAGATAACTTTTGATTTAGTTTAAGATAACATTGAGTTTATATTTTGAATGTTTTTCTTTTGTATTCACCTTGTGGTAGTCTGTGTGTCTTTGGAGAACGTGGTTCCGAGTCGATTGTCGGTGAGAGAACGCAAATATTAAATTTCATGATCATTCACTTTTCATCAGTCATCCGAGTCCTTTAGCCTAAACATTTTTTTTCTTTTTCACTTTGATTAGGGCAGCTTGAGGAAGGCTCTACGATATTGTCGAAACGACTTTAAAAAACAAGGTATCTCTAACATTAACTTGATGTAACCTGACCATTATACTTTTTTAATTTTTATTTGTTTTGTAATCGCGATCACAAGGCCTGTCTGCGGGTGCAAAACCAGCTCAGGACATTGATGTTAAAAATTATCATCACTCCTAACAGTCTCTGTCAGCCTAAAGGGCACAATCGTGTAGTGTATAACTCAAAAGTAAGAAAGTATGAAAGTAAGAAAGTAAGAAAGAAGAAAGTAAGAAGAAGAAGAAGAAAGTAAGAAGTATGAAGAAAGTAAGAAAGTAACCAATCACTTAACAACTTCGTTTATATCAGTTTTCGTTGTCGATTAATCACATCTGCTTATCGATTTAGGTTGGTCGCTTATCAGTTTAGTTTATGATAAAATTGACAACTGGACATTTTTTATGCACCTCCTTGAAAAAGATTTATTGACATTTTTAGAATATTAAGCTACAAATAAAATTAAATAAATCCTCCAGTATTTTAGGTGGATTATATCATAATGTTCTGTTGAAACTGGCATAGGTAACGTTATCGATCCAATGACCCTGTTCTAGTAGCAGCCAACTGAGAGATCTATAAAACGCGGCTGTTACACAAGATGAAACGTAACTGAGTGAAGGTCGGTTGTTGTTGTCGTTAGGTCGGCTGTCTCGGTTCATCAACTGAAGGAAACACCAACAACTGGCGCTTAGTTATAGAAGAGACTCGTCTTGTTCTGGCAGCTGATAGACACATGGCGAGCCCTGGAGGCGAGAAACGAACCCCAAATGATCTTTGGTGCAGAACGGAGTCTTTTCATATAGGCCTTCCAGGCAGGCTTTTTGTAACACTTATTTTTCTTTTTTTTCTCTCTGTGAGTATTGACAAGGAAAGTTAAGTTGTGAATACTTCGGCAATAATTATACGTTTATTGCAGATTTTTATATATTTGTTGCCTACATACAGGCATAATGTGGCACAAGGAGATTGCTTGTATCAAATGTATGAAAAATATTCTAATATGAATCGAGAAATGTCTGCTCTCAGATGTATCAGCTGTTGAAAGCTAAAAAAATAATCTTTGAAGCTTGTAAGACCTACAAAGTGAATTTTCGTAGCATAAGTGGAGTAATTGGTAGAAATCCTAATGCATAATCTCATCTCCTACTATCAGTTTGAAGTATGTTATGGTTGCCAAACATAATGTATTTAGATGAAACTTGTGGAAGTTCCTGTCTAATTTCTTGAACACCTTGTGCCATGTACCATAGTGACTAGTGCATGTGCCTTTCTTGTACGTGGTTCCGAGTTCGAGTCTCGGTGTGAGAGAGAAACAATTTTACAATAATTCACATTCTTTAATAATTCGCCTCTTTTAACCTATTTTGAAGGTCATAATCGTGGGACGTTAAACTATTTTTTCAATTATTTTAGGGCTCTTGCTCACTAAGGGCTTGGGCTCGCTATCCTTAATGAAACTCACACTCATTAACCTCATTGGGTTCGTGCTTATTATGGGTTCAGGTCCCTATCTTTAATAAAACACTCAATAACCTTATTGGGGTTGTACTCACTAAGGGCTTGGGCTCGCTATCCTTAATGAAGCTCACTCTCATTAACGTCATTGAGCTTTTGCTCACAAAGGGCTCGTGCTCGCTATCCTTAATGAAATTCACACTCATTAACCTTATTGGGTTCGAGCTTATTATGGGTTCAGGTCCCTATCTTTAATAAAACATTCATTAACCTTATTGGGCTTGTACTCACTAAGGGCTTGGGCTCGCTATCCTTAATGAAGCTCACTCTCATTAACGTCATCGAGCTTTTGCTCACAAAGGGCTCGTGCTCGCTATCCTTAATGAAATTCACACTCATTAACCTTATTGGGTTCGAGCTTATTATGGGTTCAGGTCCCTATCTTTAATAAAACATTCATTAACCTTATTGGGTTTGTACTCACTAAGGGCTTGGGCTCGCTATCCTTAATGAAAATTGGGCTTGAGTACATTAAGGTCCCGCTATCCTTAATGAAGCTCACTCCCATTAACGTCATTGGGCTTTTGCTCACAAAGGGCTCGTGCTCGCTATCCTTAATGAAATTCACACTCATTAACCTTATTGGGTTCGAACTTATTATGGGTTCAGGTTCCTATCTTTAATAAAACATTCATTAACCTTATTGGGCTTGTACTCACTAAGGGCTTGGGCTCGCTATCCTTAATGAAAATTGGGCTTGAGTACATTAAGGTCCCGCTATCCTTAATGAAGCTCACACTCATTAACCTCATTGGGCTTCTGCTCACAAAGGGCTCGGGCTCACTATCCTTAATGAAATTCACACTCATTAACCTTATTGGGTTCGAACTTATTATGGGTTCAGGTTCCTATCTTTAATAAAACATTCATTAACCTTATTGGGCTTGTACTCACTAAGGGCTTGGGCTCGCTATCCTTAATGAAAATTGGGCTTGAGTACATTAAGGTCCCGCTATCCTTAATGAAGCTCACACTCATTAACCTCATTGGGCTTTGCTCACAAAGGGCTCGGGCTCGCTATCCTTAATGAAATTCACACTCATTAACCTTATTGGGTTCGAGCTTATTATGGGTTCAGGTTCCTATCTTTAATAAAACATTCATTAACCTTATTGGGCTTGTACTCACTCAGGGCTTGAGCTCGCTATCCTTAATGAAAATTGGGCTTGAGTACATTAAGGTCCCGCTATCCTTAATGAAGCTCACTCCCATTAACGTCATTGGACTTTTGCTCACAAAGGGCTCGGGCCCGCTATCTTTAATGACACTCATACTTATTAACTTCGTTGGGTTCATGCTCACTAAGGGTTCAGACCCGCTATCTTTAATGAAACTCACACTCGTTGACCTCATTGGGTTCATGTTTACTAAGGGCTCGGGCTCGATATCCTTACTGAAGGTCGCATTCGCTCATGCTCTTTCTTACTAGCCGCATTGATCTTCATGCAGTCGAACGTATTCAGGCTCTAGCTTGCTGTTGCCTTATACTCGCAAGACACGTTTATTGAGATTGCGGCTGACTCGCGAGCGTGCACATCCATAGGTGTTTTCGATAAAATTTGTAGAAAATGCTTTCGTATAACTTACGAATTATTATTATTATTATTATTATTATTATTATTATTATTATTATTATTATTATTATTATTATTATTATTATTATTATTTGCTTTCCTTCACCATTTCAGTTGCAAAAATTTAACTTCACGCAAGATATAAATGTTTTCTGAACATGCATTATTATTATTGTTATTATAGTTTACCACCATAAGAACTAGCAACACTGTCTCTGCACATTAGATATCTCACCGGAAACACTGGGTCAGATCCTTCAAGTTGATTCGTATGAGATCTATTAAAAGTATCTCACAAGCTGAAAAACCAATATTGACGTCTTTTGGTCAATCAGGTTCTGTCTGTCGGCGGATGTTGTTATCACTCGTTGGTCATGATAGTTACATGTGAAAAAAGAAATACACAAATAAAAATTGAACAGCTCAATTGAGATCGAACGGAAGAGTGGATTGAAAAGAAAAATAAACATACCAACAACAAGAACCCCCTTTACAGCTCTTTGCTCTAATTTTAAGACTAGTTCTTCATTTCCTTAGGACAAGTTATTAGTAGTCCAAACAAATGAATGAAAGGAATGCCGTACTCATAACGATATACAAATATATTTAATAGAAGTGGTTATCAAGACAGTCTGAAAAAAAAAAGGTGTTGTTCACTTTAGCTGTAATCTAGGTTACACAACGATCATGTGCATAACACTAATAAAAGAAAATGAAACAAGTCATCATAACACAGAGGAATCTACTACTAATAAAGTATGACGATCAATTTATCGTTTTAAGTAGACGGATTCGATCTGTTTGCTAAATGATTAACGTTCTCATCTTTAGTACCTGATGCTAACGTTCGATTCCCGGTTCTCGTGGCTGGGATCCCACATTATTTAAGAGGCTTAACCACTGCGAAATTAAAATGCCGCCAATTTTACAGTAATTGTGCGATATCTTCAAATAGATAAAAGATAATCCAAATGTGAAACAAAAGCGCCTTAGACAATATTATTTTGCATGAGGTACCGTTATCACGAGTCACCTAGTGGCTTTCCGTTTGCAGCCATTTAGAAACGCGAAAATAAATGCCGATTTTCTAAATGGTTGGAAATCGAAAGCAGATAAGAAAGTCGTGAAAACGGTATATCATGTAAAATAATAATGTCTAGTGAGCTCTTGTTCCACTTTTCGTTTATCATTTATCTATTTGAAAATATCACATAATTACTGTAAAATTAGCGGTATTTTAATTTCGCCGTGATGGGGCCTCTTAAGGCTCTTCGGTAATCTCATTCCTTCTTGTTCTGAATTTTGATAAAAAGACCAAAAAGAGAAAGAATATCAAAAATATAGAAAGTAAGCCAGGTAGTATACACAAAATGCTATTAAATAATTATACTAATAATTATTTCAAATTTTCCCCCTAATCCGGGTCATAATTGTTAAGTATGGGAATTTATACACTATACAGAAGATCTTGAAAAGATTTACCAGTTTTTGTAATAGCATTTTGCTGATATTATTCTGGCTCACTTTTTATATTTTTGATGTTATTCATGATCTTTAAGTTATTGCTAAAATAATAATAATAAAAAAGTTTTGATTTTGATTTGAGTTCAGTGTTCCTTTTACCAGCGATGCTACATGAAATGTGGACCTACATGTTAACGTGGGATCTGAACCACATGAGCTCCTGCTGGGAATCGAATCCGGATCTCCCATGCCAAAAGCATGTACGCTAATTACTTTTTATATATATAAAAAATCAACTGATTATTCCTCAGTTTCCTGAGCACCCGAGTTTCCTCTTAAACATATCCAGATCAGTTATGAATCGGATCTCATGTTCAACTATTAGGCCGTGTCTCATGAAATGAAATGAAATCTGAGTTTTTCGATCCACGTTTATGCCGTCCCTGTCTCATGTAGCTGTCCTACTGGAAAGGGATGTTAAATCTCAAACATTTCATTACTCAGTTTCCAAAAATATATAATTCTTATTCCATTCTTTCCAAAGCCTTCCCCTGCTGGTTTAGCGCATGCCTTTAGTGGTCTCGTATTCAATTCCCGGTTGGGGAATATTGAACGCGTTACGGTGGTTTGGATTCCAGCTCAAACAGTAGGTTCACACCTCATATAGCCTTGCTGCTGAAAAGGGGCGTTAAACTTCAATAACAACATTAGTTCCGAAGTAATTTTAAATAAACGTATGATATAAAGTGAGAGTGGATTCTTCAGGTGCTTGTTCTGTTTTTTTTAGTATTCTATTTAAGAATGAAATCATTTCTATTTTTAAGGGAAATGTTTACCTTTAGCATCTTTTTGTGGTATAATAGTTTTTAAAACAGTTGATTTGTAGCTACAGTACTATGAAAGTCAACACATACAATAGCACACTATACAAGCAATATTCGATTTGTATTATATTCGTCCTATTTCTAATTCGTGGCTCTTTAACGCCTGAAGTTACTTATGTATGGTGAATTGAAGATGTGTCTATGTTATTTGAGAGAGAGGATGTGGTTCACATGTTTTCCCTTTCTGTCCACAAGATTGTGGTCCACCAGAAACCTTTGAACAGTATTCTCTCATAGACATTTTTTTCTCATATCACAGAGACAGCGTTAGTATTATAACCCCATTCCTTTTGTGTGAGGAAGGGTGTATCAAATTCCATAGACCGCGGCGAATGTTGCAGCCCCAGTGAGAATTATGTTGTTTTGTTTTGATACCAGATAGCTGCCTGGTCCTCCCGCATAACGCTATAAAAACAACATCCCGAACGTCTCATGTTTTTCATAGTCAACGTTGTCTGAGATGTTGAATGTCTGACAGATTCAATTATTATTATTATTATTATTATTATTATTATTATTATTATTATTATTATTATTATTATTATTATTATTATTATTAATAATAATAATAATAATAATAATAATAATAATAATAATAATAATAATAATAATAATAATAATAATAATAATAATAATAGGCGAACAGTATTTTTCAGTAACTTTAAAGCAAATTGGCCTTTTAAATCGAGGTAAAAAAATCTTCTGTAATTATGGATAACCAACCACACACTATCCAGGTAGAAAAGCTACACTTTATCCAGTACTGACCAAAGTGCATTTTCCCATGGTTTACCTGTTTATTCGAACAGCTGTTTCTTTTATCTTTTTCTTCTTCCTTTCTAAGGGCGTCAACAAATTTCCAAAATGAAAAAGAAGGAAAGAGGTGCGTTGCCAATCAGCCATACGGCATACGCTACTGATTCCTTTTTTACTTTTAGTTTCCTGTGATTTACGTGCTTTTAAAGTACTTTCGGAAGACCATCACATTGGCAACATCGCAAGTCCTCAGCTATTATAACACAGCAGGCCAAAAAATAAAGCGGCTGTGTTGTGTTTGCTGTGTGATTTTCTGGGCTTTCGTTCAGCAGAGCACCGTTTCTCTGATCCAGCGTTTTCCCACCCACCTGCTCCTGATTTTTTCTCTTTCTATCTTTTTCTTTTTTCTCTTGAGAGCACTAAGATAGCGGAGACAACAAAATGTTCTTTACACTGATAGTGTAATAGAAACTATTCTTTTAATTCTTTTTAGCGCTGCAGCTTTCTAGAATACCTTTTTCTCCCCCTCCTTGGGACTTTTGAGTAGAAGATAACGTCGGTATCCAAAGGCTCTTGAAAATTCCAAGATTATCACAGGAATATGAAACAAACAAGACATATATGTTCAAAATGTGTTTGAAATTTTAGTTTATAATACAGGATGTCTCGGTATAAGCGCAGGATTTTAATTGCGTATCGTTTTTGTTCTTCTGTTTTACCGGTGCTGAAAATTTCACAGTAGTCGTTTTAATTGACACATTGGGTTGAATTAGTACTTGTACAGTCGGAAACAATATTAAGTATAGATTGGAGCTATCATTTCTTATACCTCCAACCTATATTTAATATTGTTTGACTGCACATAAACAAACAAGACTTTTTTTTTAAAGGAACTTATTACAAAACAAGGTAACTTTTGCACATACAGTGAGCAAATTACATTGGCAACCGCAATGACCACCGTGATCGTTCGATTTGAATGTAATAGGCCTATGAGACGCTTTTCTTTGCGATTTTGTTCTCTCGTGTCTGCGCCAACAACCTAACAGAAATTGTTCGGTTTAACGTAGACATTTGATAATATCATTGATGAGGCGCAGCGGCTCAAATCGAGATGCAGTTGTACAGGGAGTGAGCGTACCCTTAATTGGACATTCTTACCTGGAGATGCTTAATGAGTGGTTGGTGCCTCAACTGGAAGAAAATGGTATCAAAGACACTGTTGTGATACAGCAGGATGGACCACCAGCGCACGTGTGCAATTACCTAAATCAGACGTTTCCTGGCCGCTGGATTGGAAGAGGTTGTACATCTTCACCAGCTTCCTTTGCCTGGCTTCCAAGAAGTCCCGATCTGACGACACCAGACAATGCTCTCTGGGGTTTTATAAAGCAACAAGTAAGAAACACTCGATATCTCACAACGCTCGAATTACGAGCAGGTGTGGAACACACCTTCACCCTCGTGACTCCGGAGTATCTCCGCAAAACATCTGAGAGAACTTGTCACAGAATTCAGCTGTGTTATGACATGGATGGTGATCATACCGATGTTTATGACTCTTAAGACTCTTAAGACTTCAAGGTAACTGTGTACAGACATTCTACCATAACTAACACTATTATGTTGAAAGTAAAGAGGGGTACGCCCACTTCTGGACTACCCTGTAAAACATAATTTAAGACATCTTCAAAAGAGCAAGTATACGCCAACCAGCAGAGTAACGAGCTTTTGTCAGATATTGGAATCCATAGTTAACCCAAATGTGTACTTTATACTGAAATTGAAATGTTAGCACTATTCAAATAAATTTGTTTCTCATTAGGAATAAATAAATAAATAAATAAATAAACTTCACGTTCTTATTGAGACCATGCTGCGAATAGTTACCGCTCGTATTTCCATACTGTATATGTGCAAATGAAAATACATTTTTAATTTAGCGGACAAAATCTGCGAATATGTTACTAATAAGTGTAACACATTTTTAAAATAATAATATAAAATATGTTTTAAATGGTATTCAACAGGGAGTACGCAAAGACGTCTTAGGAAATGTGCAAAGCTTTACAATAATCAAGTTTGGTAGTTGAAAATTTAATGAAAAAATATCCTTAGGAGTACAGTAAGAAAAAAAAATGAATCGCACTGTTCTGTTTGGCCAAGTGGCACACGTTCTAGTATGATCATATATGACCAGTCTATGACCTACCAATGACATTATTTCTAGCTTCTTGGAGCAATAGTTTGCTACCGTCTTTATTCAACGCCGAAAATTATGCATCCCAAAAGGAAATCAAATCCTGGGTAATAGACCTCAAACAATATATGAATCTTATTTACGGTTTACTTGAATAAAACAGTGGAGTACGTAACTGAACAGCCCAAATGTGCAGAATAATGTTCTTTAAAGTACTTTTTACTTTATTTTATTTTGTTACTTTTTCTTACAGTTTCGTAGCATACGAACATTTGGTAGAGGATTCAGTGTGCTGCAGGTTCGCTATTGCTATTTATAAATATTTAACTTCCCATTGGGAAATTATGAGTAGATGAACTCACGTGCTGTAGTGATCATTTGTAGGTATGTGCAGTACTCTCATACGTAACTTCTTATATTTAATTAGTACAGTAAATAAACTTTCTTCTCCTCCTACTTTTTTCATAAGAAATTCACTCTCCTTTACGGATCACATCTCAACGATCTGATCCAGAGCTATGAAATTACTTTGTCTAATTTATGGATTTCCCGAAATACAAAGTCTCCCTGTCCTTACAATGTTTTAAAGGGTTTATATTTCACCAATTATTGAATATTGTTCACCTGTATGGAATATGGCAGTACCTACTAACCTATCACACATTGACTCGATCTTTAACTTCTTTATAGACTAGTGCATGGTTACAACACATTGCTAGCAGGATGTAATATTTTTACTTTTGAACAAAACTTTAGAACTCAGCTAAAAAGAACACTGTAAATTTAGAGGTAAACTTTCTGTGTTTCTATTTCTTTTATTTTTATTTTTATTTTTTATTTTTCAATTTCATCAATTGGCTTAATAAGCACTGATATCTTTATATAATTAATAGTTACATTAATTCTTCTCATTAATATTTTGAAAGGAAATAGAACATATCGTACTTGAATTTAAAAAAAAAAAAATGCTTTTATATTCATTTAGGTTTTCTTACGAATTAACTACTCTGAATAAATATTTAACTTCTTGCCCTGTCAATAAAGAATCTTAATGAAGAAGCTAATAATGATTATTTTCTTCAGATGGTTGTAAATTTCTCTCTTTTTTCTTTTCTGCAGAAGTTCATTTGTCACATACAACAATTGTTAATAAGTTAATTTAGCCATTTCCTGTATATGTTCTTTGTAAAAAGAAATAAACAAATATAAAACAACTTACTACGTTTATGAACAAGGATAAGCGCACCAGAAGCGGAAATAATGACAAAATGCATCATTAATGTTACGTCATCTCTGGTTATGTTATTAATAAATTTCCAGCAAGCATGAAGAAAATATTCAACCGAAATTAATGATAACTTTATTATTTTTTTTTTAAAAAAAAAAACGTCTTTCTTATATTTCTATTTCTTCTTTCGTTTTAATTTTCAAAAAGCATTATGTAATATTGCCTTGTTCACCTCCAACCTGTCATCTTGTCGTTGTGGTGTGAACATGGATTATAACATTCAATCCAAGAGACGTACTTGATTTTTTTTTTTTTTTTTTTTTTTTTTTTTAGACATAAGAAGTACATTACGGCGTTCCAACTCGTTACGACGCGTGAGAGACAGAGTAATATTCTATCTCTGGTAATACTACAAGAAACAACAGTTGGTTCAATCTTTGGTAACGGCATTCCCGCTTGTTACATGATGTTTTTTTAAAATCTTTTTTTCTCTCTCCCACTCTTCTTTGTGTTTGAAACCTGGTTAAAAAAAATACGTGCGCACACAGGAGTGACCTGATTTGTGCTTTTTACTATCACTTTGAGTGTAATCATTTCACATGTACTGGATATTTATTCCGTTGTTTATCGTTCCTTTTCCTCCCAGCATTCAGAACATGTGAGATGTAGACAAACTACTATCATTCGGGATTCAGTTCAATCCTGTTAAAATATTCAAATATTGTTTTTAAAAAAAAAAAAAAATCTTATATCATATGTATTTAAATCGCTAATATTAGAACTTGTTGGATATTTCTTTTGTCTTGTGATGCAGCTGAAGATGTTAGATTTGACCGTTATTTACTCTAAGTGTGTATCTTAATAATTATAAAAGGTGTCAATTCCTGATATGAAAGTTATATGCAACCAACATATTTCATGAGTATTTAGCGGCTGTATATAACACAGGATACATAAGTATTAAAATTTCATAATTGAGAAGATTTGTAGATCAGGATTTAATTTCCATGATTCGTGTTCAATAGTGACTTGTTATCATGTTATACTTTATTTCAACCTCTAAAGCTTAATTTTGGGTAAGTTGTTAGACATTTTATGTAAAGAAAACCTCCCCGATAAACCAGTTATTTTTTAAAGGCATATGATTTACCAAACTCCTTTATGTATTTGCTCTGTCCGTGTATCCGTCCTTCCGTCCGGGAGATAAAATATCTCAAGAACAACTTCGTGGATCATCACAAAATTTGGTCAAGATGTAGAACGTCAAACGTTAGAAACAGACTTCGTTTCTTGGAACCAATATTAAAACCAGAAGTGGAGAAATCAACCACTTCCGGTTTTAACCTTGATCGCTATAGAATAAAAACCGTAATACATACCGAGAAGCCAATTAAGGTTCTCAAGAACATATTCCATGTCCACTCTAATCTAACTATTGTGATCGGAAATGACATAAATAAACCACTTCCAGTTTTTTTTTTTTTTAACGTTAATCCACATAAAGTAAAAACAGTAACAAACACCGAAAAGTGGTTTTTGTTTTCTGCAATCAAGTAAGAGTCACAATAATAACTTTCTCTCTATAACGAGAAGCGGTGTTCTGCAATCAATTAAATGTCTCAAGAACACGTATCTCCGACCTTAAGTCTGTACTACAACCAGCATCGGTAGTGTAACTAGATCTATATGGAGCAAAAATGATGAATGATAGCGAGAAGGGATCTTTTAAAAATCGATTTAATGTTCCAAGAATAGGTCCCATCTTTTCTCTTAACTCCATACTCAAGCCGAAAGTGTCATAAATTCAACCACTTCTGTTTTTAACGTTGATTGCCATAGAATGAAAACCATAATAAGTAGCTAGACTCTCTACTGAAACGGAAAATGGCAAAAATCAATCCCCTTCGGTTTTAACGTAGACCGTTATAAAAGACGCTATGATACAGCGCGAAGTGGATGTCTGCAATTAATTAAACGTTTTAAGAATATATCGTTTTTTGTTTACTCTAATCTCTCTATTAAAATTAGAAGTGGCAGAAAATTAACCACTTCCGGTTTTAAAGCCGATCACTGTAGAGTAAAAACAGTGATAGACAGAGAGAATGGGTTTTATGCAAACAATTAAGCGTCCCCAGAATATATTCCACCTCCACTCTAATGGTTCTAATAAAACCGTTAATGGTATAAATATAGTATTCCGATTTCAATTATTAATTGAGAAAATATCACGTCATACAAACTTTCACGCGGTATCAACTTGTCACTGCGACTTGTTTTCATTCTATGAGGGTAAGTGGTTTCATTCTAGTATCTTAGATATACATACATAAAATATATAAATTTAAAACTGTAGATATGTTTTTGGCAAACTGCGTCGAAATTCCTCGGCTAGTCAAACTAACTTGATATTTTTTTATGAGATTCCTTCAATTTCATGTGAAATTTGAACCAAATACAGTAAAATTTTTTAAGGTAGTCCTTCTTTAACTTCACATCTACTTGAATAAAAATTTATGGAACTCACAAGTGACATTTCAGATTTTGCTACGGAGGGGAGAAGAAGATTATCCACTGGCATGAGTTTCACCTTTTTATTAGCATTTTAATATGCAATTTATTGAAAACCATATGCTTCTGAAACTCAGGGGAGCAATAGCCACTTTGCCCTCCTCAAATGACGCCCCTGATGGAACCTTGGACATAAAAGCAAATACTATTATTCCTCTTGTGGATAGCTTGTCACATATATTCACATTTTCTACAGGGTCAAAGATAGCTATCTTAAACAGATCTCATTGTATTTACCTATAATAATAAGCTTTATGCAATGGAGAGTGGCAAATTAATTAATTATTTTTAAAAAATCAATTTTATTTTCTGAATGAGTACTCACGGGTATTTCATGACGTATTGCGCATGCATTTCACATTATTTTTATACACTTTTGATACGCGTGATAAAGGTCATTCGTTAATTAAAGTAAAATACTTTTTTTATTACGTTATCTGCATATACTGACCACTATCTTTCATGAACTGACCACGAAAATATCTGACCCAAGACGAAACGTCACTAAATAGCCTAGAAGTCTTGTAAGTAATTAAGAAATCTTTTCAAAATCTGTATAACCTTATATATGGGTCATTTACTACGTTTTTTTTTTCATAGTTTATATGGAGGGAGTTTCAACCACTGGACCCAAAAGCACCTTATGTGATAAGCCATTACTTTGGCTTTTTCAACCGCATAATTTATGCGAATAGCGGTTTCCTTGAAATATTAGACCAGAAAATAACTTCCGTGAACACTTTTTAAAAATGTTATTGAAGTTAAAAGTGATGTTAATCTCATTCCGGAAGTCTATTTGATAAGTTCCTGAAATTACTACCTACACTCATTGTTTTTTTTTTATATATATATATATATATATATATGTAACTCCCAAATTCTGCTAATTTGCTTAACAGTAGAGTGCTCTCCGATCCTAGACTATGCAAACTTTTATTGGGAATCAATCACCATGTCTGTGATTTTATTGAGACACTCTTATTTTGTCCCGTTGTCTTGTTCTACCAATTGTTTCATTACGAATCACTAGCATTTATCTACCATATTCTGTAACCTGAAGAGATTAGCTGCTAGGCGACAAACTTCTCTTATTATTATTTTTTTTTTTCAAATAGCATTGCTCAACGTGGTAACTATTCACACTGGCCATTTACTATCTCCCAAAGATAATTTTTCATTCGTTTCAGGTAACTGAACTACAGTTATAACTTTTAGCCTCATACAACTGCCTTCAGTGGCGTACGCAGACTTGTATCAAGGCGGTTTGTATCTTTATATATATCGACTAAAAGCAGGGAATTCGTGTTACTATTCGGTTCAAAATCTCTTGTCGTCGCGAATTCTGTCGAGGAATTTGAAGCTTAAAATATATAAAACGATAATCATGCCTGTTGTTCTGTATGGTTGTGAAACATGGTCGCTTACTCTGAGGGAAGAACATAGACTGAAAGTATTTGAGAACAGGATCCTGAGAAGAATATTCGGACCCAAGAGGAACGAGAATGGGGAATGGCGGAAGCTTCATAACGAGGAACTACATAGTTTATACGGTTTACCCAACATTGTTAGGGTCGTCAAGTCTAGGAGGCTTAGGCAGGTCATGTAGCTAGAATGGGAGAAAGTAGAAACGCTTTCAAAGTCTTGACTGGTAGACCTATAGGAAAACGACCATTAGGAAGACCTATGCGCAGATGGGAGGACAATATTAAGATGGATCTCGCAGAGATAGGAATACAAAGTAGAAACTGGATGCAATTAGCTAAGGATAGAAGTCAGTGGAGAGCTTTTGTGAACGCGGCACTGAACCTCCGGGTTCCATAGGCCATAGAGTTAGTTAGTTAGTTAGTTAGTTATATATGTAGTAAATGCATTTTTAAAAATAACATTTTTTTCAAGGGGTAGTTAAACCCCAAGCTCCTTGCATACGCCACTGACTGCCTTAGTCAACATATAATCACTTTCATCCAGTCTGCAACTATCTTAACTACTGTTCTCATCCACTTTGAGATAATTAATTGTCTTACCATAATCTTCATGCAGTCGCTCAAATAACAGTCTTACCAACATTCCCTTTCTATTAAATGATTGTCGCCATTATTTACATCCAATTTTCTCCCAAGTAAGTTTCATCATCACACCTTCCTACTTGTGCTTACTAGTCACTTATCCAGGGGACTTACCATTCATTAGTCTTAATATTAATAAAGATATCACTTTCATCGTTATTTCGACTCATCCCAAGGTATTTCTCTTACCATTGCCTTTTGTCCATAAGTAGGCCGCAATGCAAATATTAGTAAATGTCATTATATATATTGTAAATTTCATTTCTGAGTTATTAGTCATGGAATATTTTTACCGCTGTGAAGCCGTTTACTATTTGAATTAATTTGCAATGAAATGCAGAAGCGAAATTCGGTAATAAGTTCGGCAGATCTTATATCTAAAGGTACCGCTCCAGCATTCGTCAGTAGGACTGAGACAAATCCTGGTCAGACCTCAATCCGAATTGTTGGCAGCGATATTCGACCCTAGGACAACCTAATTGCGAAATGAGAGTGCCAATCTCACACGTACACTTGCTTGGTCCAAGGTAAAGTTTCCCGTGGATGCATGGGGCAAAATATTTATGCAAACCGTAAGGTTATTGTATATATTCTTGTTCATATCTGTCATACCCTTGTTTATTCTCGCTTCATTGATTTACGGAAGGGCGAATGCCGTCTCATTATTCCTCTATTCGTGTTCATTACTTAATTTTCAATTAATTTCCATTTTCTTACGATGAAGGGACAGTCTTTCGCGAAGTATAATAAAATACCACAAATTTTCTCTATTGGCAGACGAGTAATCACAAGAACTTTATCGCATAGCAGGGAAGTTCTCAACGCATGGCGTTGCATACGCGTTACAGTTCGTTGGCCATAAAGAAAATATTGTTATACATCTGTAGAACAGATTACAGTGCTTAGACCGGACAAAAAGTTCACATAATACTGTAGATTCAATCTTATATATTAGTTGGAGGAGGTCAGAAAGCGTGACAGCTTCCCATTTGTAAAGTGTTCTGTATCAGTTACGTCAACTAATAATAAACGCTCAAAGCACCATTATTTCACACTGTGTGTGAAATTATTACATAAGGTTATCTGACCGCACAATATGTAGTGCAGTTGGGGAAAAGGTTGCTTTATGTTCTTTTAATTGTTATCCGTATGCCCAGGTATTCATTTGTGCTTTTAGTTAGGTTTACTGTAATTCAGGTCTATCTAATCTGTCCCATGATGAAAAGAATCATTTTGCGGTCTAAATGTTGTTTTATGTGATTTTTTTCTTTTCTTTTTTATGTATTTTCATTTTATTTGCTTTACCCAAGAATACGCGAATATTTTGTTTTTTAAAGTGGAGATATTCCAGAAAAAAGAGAAATACAAGAGTAATTGCGATGTTTAATTGTCCACCCTTCTAAAGGGAAACCCTTCCCGCTGATCTAGTGGCTAGCAAGTTTACCTTTTGTCCACGGGTTTCCGGGTTCGATTCTCAATTGAAAAATCTTTAAAACATTTTTGAACACGCTACGGTAATTCGGATTTTATTTTCAACTGTAGATCCATGTCACATATAGCCTCGGCGCTGAAAGGAACGTCCGACTCCATTCGAACCAGGGTAGGGGGCGCGGTGGCTCAGTGGTTGAGCTTTCATTTCTGGTGCGTGGGGCCCCTGGTTCGATCCCAGCTCGCACTAAGTGGACTTTGTGATGGACAAAGACCGTGTGCGTAGGTTTTCTAGGGGTTTCTCCCGTTTCCTCCCACTTTCTTCATTCCACCATTTCATTCATTTCTCCGTCTTCTTTAGCGTAGCCGGCATAATCGTGGGACGTAAAACTCAAAAATTTCATTTCATTTCAGTTTTATCAATCTTTTTTTTTTAATGCCAATCCCCACTAGGTCGATGGCTTTTCCAAACTATAAACGTGTATGAAAGGTCTTTAAGTAAGAAGGTATGGAAAGTCAGTAGGTGAGTACAGATTATTAAAAAAAATGAGGTGGTAAAAAATAATAAGTCAATGGTTTCTATCTGAATCGTACTCTGGATCACATACTAAACACACATAGCATTAAACCATTATATTCCCAATTTTTTATTTTTTTGATTTTTTCACTTATCTTTTGTAAGCCTACAGACTTCATGCCTCTTCCTCATTGGTTTAAAGTTGGATGATTTTAAATGGATAGTATTGGATAATTACTTTTCAGTGTGGCCTATAGCGCATGTAGTAGTATTTCTTTGTAGCCTATATCCACAATGGAAGCATATACTAAAATTCAGAACCATTGTACTAGTGACATAAAATTTACATTGTTTATTTACAAAGGGATCCCAGATTGGAATATAGATGTGCATTAAATGAATGCTGACCACGTGTTACGTAGGCACAGAATGACAACATAGGAAATTACCGTCCCTTTCTTCATTGTTAGTGTTTCTGATTGCAAAATGGTATTTGGTTATTAATAATAGATAGTATTTAAGTGGAAAAAATAGCAAAAGAATAATTAAAAAGGGAGGGGGGACGGCGAAAAACGGAGTTGGTATGTGTCCTTGAAGGTTTTATTCATATACACATATGGAAATATTTTGATTATTGCGGTTAGATTTTTCCACAAAATATGAAAAAAAAATCTAATCACTAACAATCGATATAAATTGTATAAAATGGGTGATGGTTAATAAAGAGTTTTAAAATTTATTAATTAAATTTGATATATAAGGTTAAGAAAGAAAGGAAATGTGTTGAACGTGTTATGAAAAAAAAAATGAATGCTCATTTAGAAGAAACAGATCATTCTTCGAACTTTATTTATATACGAACTTTAAATTTTTGGGGCACGATAGCTCAGTGATAGAGCGATTACTTCTGGTACCTGGTGTTCCTGCTTCGATCTTCAGCTAAGTAAACATGTAGACAACATTGTGTCCGTGAGTCTTCTAGGGTTATTCTCGTTTCCTCCATCATTTCCATCCTACCAATTCTTCCATCATAATTTACTTGTCTAAATCATCATCTCCTTAGCGTGAAGTGCGCAAACGTGGGACTTTATACTGAAAGATTTTCATTTTTACGAACTTTAAACTTCTCTCGTTTTGCTGCACATCGGATAAAATCGAGGCGCTACAAGAACGCCACCTGTTGAGTGCAAAGTCGAATTAAATGTAATTTTGGTTGCATACGTAGAGGCATATCGCGGCCGCGATAATTCGAATTTGAAGCGCAATAATTGGAATTTTACTACAAAATTATAAGCTGCAATAAATCGAGAATCTCGATAATCGAAATCACGATAAATTTGCAGGTATTTCTGTACTTTATATATATTTCAGTGTAAATATACCGTTTTTCACTCACAGTATACTCTTTAAAATTATAGCCGATATGGTATGCCTCCGCGTACTTCCTCACTTTTAGTACTGCAAGTTCCAAACTTACGGCAACAAGCGTAACATAGGTTGTTGTCACTGACTGAGATCATTCTTTTAACATAGATCCTAATTTAAGAGGCCCCATCCCGACAAAATTAAAATACCGCTAATTTTACAGTACTTACGTGATATCTTCAAATAGATAAAAGATAATCGAAATGTGGAACAAAAGCACACTCAGACAATATCATCGGCATTTATTTTCGCGTTTGTAAACGGCTGAACGGTACCTCACGCAAAATAATATTGTCTAGGGCGCTCTTGTTCTACAATTTCAATTAGCTTTTATCTATTTGAAGATATCACATAATTACTGTAAAATTAGCGGTATTTCAATTTCGCCGGGTGAGGGCTCTTAAGAATAGACTGTCGAGTAATAGAATGCTTTAAAGTCTATAAAGCCTGTGTTGTCTACCGTTCTCTCGTTCTTCTTTTTCTTCTATTATCTGTTGTCTGCTGAATCTTGTTCTTCTTACCTTCATGTTTTTCTTCTTTTCTTAAAAAATCAATCGCATTGTATTGGCGCTGCATCCTGGTCTTGTCTTCGCAAAAACATTTCTTTTCAAATTTCGAGCAGAACCGTCACAGACCAACGCCTTCTTAGACCTTGGCCTGTCTCTCAAATACCTTAAATGCCGCCGACCCGATGAAATAAAAAGCACATGAAGAACAAGATAAAGAAGAAAAAATCGAAAAGAGAGCAAGAGATAAAGGATAAACAAGAAAAGTGTAAAAGAAAAAAAAACGGAGGAATCAGAAAGGAACTTTATTTGAAAAGGTGTCTCTTATCTCATTTATTTATTATTTTTTTTTTTTCTGTGAGATTTCCTTAGAAGAAATGGTTCCTTTTTTAGCACGCCGCTTGTTCTTATTGTCAACAATGAATTTCGTGTACTTTTCTCGTCCACTGGAGATCCACACTGCTTGTGCTTCAATATTATGTTTATATTAGACAAACAATCGAAGCGTCGGTAACGTGTCTCAGAAAATCTTGTACTACAGTAATGATGACTAATTGGTTTGGTGATTCGAATCAGAGTTGACTCACCGAAGTTTCCGAGTGTTTCGTAACTTCAACAGTTAAATAGACTGAAATATCCAGTTTTAGTTCATTTTACTTGCGATTCAGTGTTTGGTTCTTTCAACTTACTAATCAAATGTCAACTTATTCGTGAAATAACATTAATTATTGTTTTACTGATTCAACTCATAGAGATCAGTGCAGGCGCGAACCCAGAAAAAAAAATGTTGGGAGGGGTCCAACCTTTGGGAGATAGATGCAATACTATATAAACTACTATGTAGCATGTAGTATTGAACGGGTATTATTCTCATCCGAAAAGACAATAGTAATTACAAAATACTTCCACCTAAATTTTTAGGAAAAAATGATGGAACTAGATTGTTTTTATAAGAGAAAGAGTACAGATTAAGTGGAAGATCAAATTTTCATGCTACGTCAATCATTTCTCTGTTAAATGAGTATAGTCTTATTGAAAGAGTGTACAAATGTATGTGGAGTTAGGAATTTTTAATGGGGTCTGGATCCGGTGGATCCCCCCCCCCCCGTGGGTTCTCCCCTGAATCAATGTTTTGATGATGAATTACACACAACTCCCTTGCCATTTTTATTCATTTTCGCCATTATGAATCAGTGACACGAAGGGTATTTCTCTCTCCCTCTCTCTCTCTCGATCCTAATAGGCCATGCGAATTTGTAATGGACAGCATAGTGTCCGTTGGTTTTCTAAGGGTTCCCTGTTTCTTCCCTTTTTCTTAATTCCAGTATTCCTTCATCATCATTCACTTGTAAATGTTATCCTATTTCATACTTTTTGTGGGACGTTTAAAAAAAAAATCATTCTTCATTTCTTTTTTTAAATCTTCGGAACATGAAGCCTTGTACAATTTCATGCAGGATCTTCTATTGTATGCGCCGTTGATGCTATCCAAATTTATTTTGACGCTGGGTAGAAAGGTACGAAACAACAAGGAGCAAGATATTATCACTCCGTTACAGATTGCACTTGCCAAAAAATTATCTACATCTTGTCGTCTGAACTTTATCCTTTCTGTTTCAGTTATTTATATATATACTTCAACTATCCTTCGATACTTTTTCAGTATTAAAATCTTGTAATTTCAATACAAGCTGGTAGTACATTTATTGATCTCAAGGGACATCAATAGGTACACATTGAGATAATTTAATTAGGCTACGGCGATACGTAAGGGAGATACAATATAGGATTTACCGTAAATACTCTTCTAAAATGAGTTACGAGTCTTGTTTCGAACAATTGAATCCTATCGTCAAACTGAGCTGAATTATCTGTTCTGGAACAAGTATATGAATTTACTTATCTCTAACCTGGACTTTAACTTGAACCTACATGGCAGTATTGCAATTAATATTTGAAACATTTCTGCATGTGTGGGAACAGATGGATAGAATAAATGCTGCAACATTTAATTAAAAGTGTATATATATATTTCTTCTCGCATTGCTATGTATCAAGCCTACAGAATGAAATAACCTTGATAGGAGCAGTTGCTGTCTTATTTACTGAATCTGAAGAGCGTTTCAATTTGTTTCAGTCATGCTAACACTGTAATTAAATCACGAAAACATTATGCCATGCAGAAGAGACGGACTCTATTGCATGTCATGAAAGTGTGAATTAAGGTTTTTAAATTTTCCATTAATTCTCATGACATGCAACTGGAAATTAATAAAGCGTCAATGTTTGCAGTTTGTTTGTTCAATTAACTTTCAATCTAAGTTGGATAATAATGGACTTTCTCATTTACCTTCTATCTCAATCACGTTACTTATTATCCTATAGATATGCATGTGGAAAATAATATACACGTACATATACTTACCTTTGCATTAGTAGATTGTCTAGTAATACATTAAAAAGGTATTATAGGTGATGATCTTAATGTACTGACAAACAATTCACTAAATGAAAATTTAAGCGTCAATTTGCATTATATAACAGCTTTATTGTATCTTTTGATGCCTTATGTAGGGGAACCATATTGTTGTAAAGACATGATATCTTTTGTGTAATACTTATGTTCCTTCATCGAGCAGTGACGCAGCCACAAGGGTAGGCTGATAGAACTAGTTTGTCATCTTAGTTTGGCTATTTATTTCTATTGTTAATTGCAGTCACTTTCGCAATGTTAAATCTTTTTCCGATACATTTAAAGAGCGAAGAGAGAAGACACTGATTATTCGATAGCAAGATAATATTTGCTTATGAGATGTCCATTAAAACATAAGAATTTGTCCTGACATTCTAGATTCGATTTGGGAAACAGCTTATTCTGTTTCGTTAGATATTCCTTGGGCCAATGGAGATGCTGCAGTGAGTTCCAGATGTTCCTTTGTATTTTTCTCTACCCCCCTTCCCCATAAAAGTGTTTTTCTCTAAGCAGAAACTGTGTCCACAACCGTACTGCTATAAAGACATCAAGAGATCAAGATGGAACAAAAGTTCCCCGCAGACAGTATTTTTACTTTGTCTGGACATTTCCCTTGCACTTGAGTAGATAGTCCAATTTTCCTTCTTGATTTTGTCGCAGAATATTTCTGTAATCACTTTTCTGACTCGCTAAAATATTTTTCTTGAGACCGCCTTACTTCGAAATCTGGCTTCGACTTCTTGTAACAGTTAATTGAGTTTGAATCAAGGAGTTATAAATAGAGGATCTGCTCATATGTATCGTCATCCTAATAAATCGATGAAGCCAAAAAACAACCGAGCATCGGCACGTCTGACTGGCTTCTCTCGTTTCCGCCATCGTTTGATTGGCTACTTTCGTTTCCGCCATGATTGTTGGCTCAAAACATTGCAATCCTATTGGGCGGAGTGGGCAGAGTAGGGGTGGCGAAACTGTGACGTATGGCTTCAAGATTTTGTCGTAAGGGCAGATCCTCTATTTTATGAGATCCTTGGTTTGAATTCATATTAAACAGTTGCCATGTGCCACTGCTGCTTCGAAGTTACTCAGTTTCAGAACGGATTATCTTTAGAATAAGATAAAAGTACAGATAATGTAGTTGGTCGCCCGAAGTTCTTTAAAAAGAACAAAAGAACGTATAAATAGCCAATTTACACTATTTCTTAGTAATGAGGCCGAATTAAGCAAGTGAGAGAGTTGCCCAACTTAAACAGATTTTACTTTGAAAATCTAAACACCTACAAATCAATTTATTCATTCATTAAAATAATGTGGTTTTAAGATTACAGTCGCAGCATTTTAGGCAAGTCGACTATTACACTATTTTTTGTCCCAAAGTTGAGAAATTGTATTAAATTATATTGCAATAAATATTCATAAGTCAATGATACATTATTACAAAGTAAATTAAGTTGAACGTAATAAGTACATTGGTGCCACGTATGTCCACTCCACACATCATAAAAATTAAATATAGGAGAAAATGAATTTAAAAGATAACTTGTATTTAAAAATAATAATAATAATTGCTCGAAATGGGAGTTCGAAACAATTAATCGAATCCTCACATCATCTTGTATCGAACCCTTCAACTTATTCATAAGAACAATATGATAAATTAGCTTCCAAGAGCACTTTTTCTTTTTATGTTTGTACGTTATTACGTGAGAGTTCTTATGTCGTCAGAGTCAAAGTGAAAATACAGCTTTGGATTTCCAATTTCACTAGCAAGGTCGTTCAGTAGATGAAGGGAAAATCCCTTTTGCATGAATAAAAAATCTTCGTACGGATGTTAAAGTTGAAAAGTGTATACAGGTTGCACTTTTCTCCTTGTGTTATTCCACTATTTCATGTTTTATAATTAATATTTGCATATGGACTAATCACCCTTCAATATGAACATAAATCAGCCACAATATTTCTGGGACAAAATTCACATCTCCCACCAATACGACTAGTGACGTAACAAAATATGCAAGAACGTGTGTCTACCGTCGATAATAATAGTTATTGCCTTTGTCACATTGGAAATAGGTGGAAAAATTACATGAGCAATAATAAATATTTCTTGCGGCAATTCATTTATTGAAGTGACCCAATCAGTGGGAAAACCACCTACTTTGGCCTTTGCGATGTGTAATTATACTACAGTCGCTAGCCTTGTTGCTTAAGGTATGCTTGATCAAACGATAACATCAGTATTCATGGTGCATTAACAAAAAAAAAAAAAAAAATCAATCTCTCTGTGACACATAGTTGTGGAGTGACTACGGAAAGATTTCACAAGCCGTTACTATTGCATGTGATCTGTTCTAGTCACTGTAGAGAAGAATAAAAAAATCAGTTAATTGTTATTATTTTGTTTCACAGGAGAAAATTATTGTTTGTTCTGCTATTATGAGTCACTAATTGTTCCTTGAAAACCATTAGAACAATGTATTGCCAACAGTTCCTTGAACAAGATAGAAAACCACGTTCTTCTAATGTGGTATTTATCCTATAGAGGTAAAGTTCTTTATCAATTCTTTCTTTCTAGTAGAACAATTATCAGCTATATTACAATAAATCACATGGAACAATATCAATCTTAGATTGATCTCTTCTTCTTCTTCTTCTTCTTCTTCTTCTAATAATAATAATAATAATAATAATAATAATATAACAAAACTTGAATATATTCAGATTGTAGGATCTTCCTCCTGGCTAAAGTGTTCACGTTACAGCCTACGATACGGAAGACATAAAATCGATTCTCTAAGGAGTTGGAGGCCACTGGCGTGGTATTGTAATCCAAGTCTCTTGAAGGCAGGATAATGTGAAAGCTGATCTTGCATGATGGTCAGGTTCAAACCCTGGTCATGGTTTGGAGTCCTCGTCATTCTTAACCTCTGTGTTGTACAAGAACGCAGCACTCAAGAGGCCAACTCGATTCCCGGTGGGATTCGGCGGATCCTACGTCTCACATAGTCCCAGCGACGAAAAGAGACAGTATACTCCAAACCAATCAACATGAGCAAAGGAAGTACAAAAAAGTGGAGATTTTTTTACACTAAACAATACAAAAAGTTTTGTCGTTATTGGATGTTAGTGGTTTAGCATCTTTTTTGAGCACCGTGGCTGTATGAGATGTAGACTTATCGTTTGAGGTGAAAGCCGAAGCACCGTAATGCGTTCAAACTTGAAGTCTCTCCAAACGGGAATCGAACCCGGGACCCCGTGCACCAAACGGACATGGGGGAGGGTTGCTATATATATGGAAATAGACTATAATGACATACAAGTAAACGTTTCGTGTAAGAACTATAGGCATTGGAAATGTTGATAAGGTTTTAAGAAGTGTTGAGTTGATTTTCTCTGTTTAACGTCCCTTTGAACAGCGAGGCTACATGAGACGGGACCTACTGATTAACGTGGTATCCGAACTACATGAGCTGCCGTCGGGAATCGAACCCGGGTCTTCCACGCCAAAGGCGCGTACGCTAACGCTACTTAGTTTAAGAAATGTATATTAATTGATTGTTATTTATGTAATTCCTAATGGAAATAATAATAATAATAATAAAGTAGGGTAGCACGTATGTAGAGTTCAGGTATATGCTGTCTTTTCGCAAGGAGATGGGAAGAATTTTTGTCATTTCCTTTGCAAACGGCTGGTAACGAGAGTGTAAGAAACCCGTAACATTGACAATCAAAAGAAAAAAAAGATTCAGAATGTTAATATACTGTATGTGAAACTTAGATGTAGGGTTGGCTATAAGGCAAGAGTTGAGGCTGTCTCGTCTCGCGGTTAACCATATTTAGTTGCATTAAAAAAAAGAAAAAAAAACTATGCGCTACTGACAATCGCCTCCCCCCCCCAAAAAAAACGCATATGTCACATGAAGTCTTAATTCTGATTTAGTAGTCTCTAGGATTTTAAAATTTTCCAGTATGTCCTATATCGTTCATTGTACTTTTATTAACACGGAATTCAAAATAATCAACGTTAAACCTCACAATATCGTCGCATTTTACGTCTTCTTTTCCCCTTACGTAATGACATGAATATAATTTAGCTTTAGGGCACTTAAGAGGAAAGGATTAGAGACAACAAAACAGATCACATCAAATGAATTACCAATTGAAAATGGATTCTTTTAATTGTGGTATATAGAATCTATTTATGTCAAGGATTAGAAAGGAATGCAGTCTATTCATTTGGTCCGCAACTTGATCCGTCCTCTTAAAAAGTATTCCCTCTTTTGTCTTCCATTTTTTACTTCTTTTTAATCAAGACATACCGCTTTCACTTCTTCCGATAACAGCTGCAGGAAGTCCCCAACTGTGTTGTTTGTTATTTGGACAATAGTCAGTAAAATTCCTTCCCTTAAAATATCTGTGATTAATTGCTGAATTGATAGAAGACTTTTATTAGCAGTAATTGCTCTTAATAAAGCGTAAAATCACGTTGTTACAGCGATACAACTCTAAAGATTTTTAATGGCTCAAGGAAAATCAGTTGTTTCTATGCAGAAATCTTTTAGCGGTAGTATAATACATGGTTCGACCTGTACATGTAAATACTTATTCAGATTTCTAGTAATAACTGTCCTTAACACGACTGTATGCAGACACGCAGGTTGGAATAATTTCGGGCGGGAGTCCAAATTCAATATGTGAATAAATTGTATTTATTAAAATATGTAAAATCACCCCTAAACCTTCACGAAGTTTACAGAAAAGTAGGGATTTATGGGCGTACGTCCCCTACTTACGCTCTGAATGCAATTAAGTTAACGTTCAAAGCAACTGATCAGTAACAAATACTCAAAAATTAAATTGCAACTACAGTATCAGGTTATAAAATATTGAAAAAAAGCTACATAATATTCTGTCAAAAAGTTGGATTAATTTTACTGATGCCCGGGGGGGGGGGGCTCGAATAAATAGCCAGGAAATATCATAAGATTGGAAAAAGTACAGTATTGGTAAAAAAAAATTGACAAAGCGTTGTTGAAAATAGTAAAGATACATGTTATTTATGTACTTTTTGAGGATATACCTTAATGTATAACACATCTTAAATCTATTACGAATATTATATCAATTGACTATAACCTTTTAATTTTGACATGAGGAAATTTACAAATATAGCAACATCATCATAATAGGCCTTGTATTTACGTAATTTCTTTATATGCAGTGTTCAACCAAAATCTCATATCAGAGGCTGAAGAATTGTTGGAAAGTAAGTGTGTATTATATTTCGCATAAATCTAATTTATCCATGAAATTTTTACAAAAGTATATGCTTAAGTACTTCATTTATGTTATCTACTTCTGCATTTCCTTAGGAAAAAAAGGATTATTTTTCTTTTAAAAAATGCTAATATAATAAACCGAACACACAAAATATAATGTCTGCAATAATGTGGGCTATCTTTTGTTGAACACAAGACATTAACATTTTTTATGGTAAAAAATTAACTTACATTGTAGTTGATTTGTAGATTCTAAAATGTATTGCATGATCTGAAAAGATCTATGATTTTCTTCTCTTTTTACTTACTAAAGAAGTTCGTAACAAAAGCAGAAACAACAACAAAAAAGTTAATTCTTGAAAGAACATTAAGCCGTATGGTACATTACAGTATAGTTTTTTTCCCCTTCCCTCTGTAATAGATGACACAATAATAATATCTCTCTAAGTCATAGTATTTGAGAGAGGACACGCTGAAATTTTTAACAAATAACAGTTATTACAATTACAATGCAAATTATAATACTTTTTGAAGCAAAAATTGTTTATTAATTCCTGTATTTTAGTAACAAGTATCTCCTGAAGTGTACCTAGGTATATTAAAGATCTTTTCCATTATAAGAGAAAAAAATAATAATAATGATGCCTTCTTACACGATAAGGACTTTTGGAAGAACATTTACTAAGTTTCATTATGATTTTTTTAAGTTTCAAAGGTTGTGAAATTCTTAGAAGATGAACCTAGCAGTGTGCACAGAACATAAAGTGCATCAAACGAGGAATTGTTGCATCAATAGTATGTGTCAAAAGTGCACTTTCTGTGTAATCGTCTCCTTTTCGTCTCTTAGGTTTGTTTTCTGTGATACGTTTGCCAAGTTAAAAAAAGGAAAAAAACAAATGTAAATAGGTAGAAGAACTACATAAATGTATTAATGTATTAGATAAAGTATTTCTCAGCCAAATGTTTTTTAGCTACAGCTTTTAGTTAAGCGATATGTGTTTAGGTGGATATGTGTACAGCACTCAGATATGAGCTGTAAATTGCTTGATAATGCTACTGTAAGTTAAAATTGAAACTGTATACCTCCAGAGAAATCGAATTTAGAACGATGTGAGCTGTTGCCAAATTATTTGGACAATTTTATCGACTATTATATATCGATTTTAGACAAATTAAAGTATCTTTGCAGTGTTGTCTTCGATCCACGGATTCAATTACACATTTATTCGTAAAAATCTATATTTTTGCTTCCTTTTCATTTATATCAAAGATTGATCAACTAGTTTTATTTATATATTTATTTTTGTAAGCATTGCACATTATCTAACACCATCTAGTAAAATGACGCGGGAAACTCAAGTTCGATTTCTAGCTGAATCTCATATGATAAGGATCCTATATTAAGCTGTAGGGCCACGACTTATATACCCTCGATGCTGAAAGGAAAGCTAAACTCCATTCTGACCAACTACCAACAACCAAGTAAAGTGTTTATTGTAGATGTGATCAAATTCATAGATTACAAACATTCATATGGATGGCATAAGTTATAAATTATAAATAATGAGCATATTAGAAATAGGTTACAAAATAATACTTCTATTGAAGATTCCCAAATGGTCAAAATTGGAAAAGATTGATGAGGTAGACCTTTTTGCCAAGTTACGTAGGTTGATGTACTTCCTTTCGAATTGATTCGAAATATTGTAATATAGGATTTGAGGAGAAAATATTTTTATCACTTTCTAAGTATGTAGGTGGGTACACGAACACGATATGTTATTTGGAGGGCAAGTAACGCTAGTCGCAAATAAAATTTAAAAGAGTGTAGTGTAAATTCTAGACAACCTTCCATTAACTTAATTAATTTCAACTTAAAGCATGCTTCACAAATGGTGTTTGGTTTTGAAGGGTTTTATGCAAGAACCAGCTATGTTCACTTTTAGAACTTTTCCGGAGCTGCCTGCTTCTTGCTCTAACTTCACGATGGACACGGTATCTAGGCACCTCCTTTTACGTTATAAAACTGAATATAATAATCGGATCCACCTGATTTTTGCACACAATGTAGAGGGTTTTTTTTTTTTTTTTTTTTTTTTACTATTGGAACATGTGAAAATCTCAAAATTCCCTAAAAAATGGATCTACCTTGTTCTTGCATCCAACCCTTCAACTAATATTTGTGTTGAAATTTCCTAGTTTACGCCCCAGAATCGGCTTTTGCAGTGGTTTCAGTAATTGTATAAAATATTATTTCCTTTTATGCTACAAAAATAAAATATATTATTTAAAAAATTAAAACCTTGATATATCGTAAAGGCGCACCTATTGATTTATGAAAAAGTTTTTTTTTTTTTTTTACTATCTTTTATAAGCATCACTTAAGGTAACTTTTTCTTTTCTTTTTTTAATTCTCCCTCTTTCTGCTGTTTATATCCTTTCAATGCGTATGTTTTTTGCACAATCTCCTATAAAGACTTGCTTCATTATGTTATTACATGAATCTCCCAACACAGCAGTAGCTGAAAGATCCCACGCCCTAATTTTTAAGACGAGTGAAAGCTGAAACTTTTTTCACATTGTTTTTTTCTTTCTTTTTTTATTTTCATCTAACAATGAACACAATAAGGCGACACATTAAATGACATGAATTGTGCCCTGCCCCCTCCGCTCTCTTTCTCTTTGCATTTGTTTCTTCATCTGTCAAGAATTGCAGAAAACGATGATCTGATTTTGTAGTAAGAGTCCAAAGCGATGTTCACAAAGGTGTTTTATTTTTATGTCTTTTACGGTATTAAGGTAAATTTTATGGCAGTAAAATAGTATTGCTGTGTAGGGATTTATTAGAATTCACTATACGTACAGTCTTGTTCAAAAATTCTTGGACACCTATCTTGCTTTAGAAGTTCATATTCTGGCAACCTTGCATAGGAAATTTTGAATAAAGATCTCAATTGGCAAAATAAAATCCACATTTGTTTGATTTAATTGAGACTGTGGGTAAGAATAGAGAGCTTTTCAATGTGAGAGGGTGGCCATTTTTTAAAACAAGGCTATATACACAGTTTGACGTATTTTGTAAGTGATGAAAACTAAAATGTTATGTGAATATTAGAGGAGCATAGAGTTATTGCCTATTAAAGCTATGCATTTTACATAGCCGTTAGATGTAGCTATGTGGAATACCTTGCATAACGCGGATTTTAATATTATACACAAGCACATGCGCAGGAATCTAATTTAGAGTAGATGAAATTCAATATAAGATAAATTATATTAAAATTTATAAAATCACCTCTAAAATTAGACTAAATTTAGAGAAAAATAGGATTTCAAGAGGGGTCCGGGCCCCAAGCCCCATCCTCTGCATACATCTCTGATTACGATTCGGCAAAAGGCTAGGTACTTCAGTTAAAGAAAAAAAATTGCGATGAACAAATTCAATATAAATCCATTATAAATAGACCTCGAACAATGTGGTTTTACATAGCACAGAATCAATTAATCGCGATATGCAAGGTATTTCTGTATACGTTCTTGCTTTGTGGCTCTGAACTTTTCTCCAGCAGTGTACAGATGTGTTAGTCTATGATTAAAATGAAATTCAATAATTTAAATACAGTAAACCCACGATTATTCGTGAAACTGGCCGAAAAAGGGACCCAAATTAACACGAAAATGCTTTTGAACATTTTTTTTTTTAATTTACAGTAAGAGTCCCTACACATACAATTATTATGTAATAGACAGTTGTTGGTTTACTTTATCACATTCACATATACACAAATCGGACAACTGTTTTCGATTTTTTGTGTTAAAGGACCTTTTATTTATCGTGATTAAAGTTTTTTTAACAACATTTTTTCACAAAGTTCACATGCAATGTCGCGAAAAAAAGGAAGAAGATCGAAAAGTAGGAAAGGAAGACCCGCAAAGCGGATAATCGAGAGTTTACTGTATACTGTAATGACTCGCTTTAGACCAAAGAAAATTAATTGATGAACACCGTACTTGAATGATCATAAAAGACTTACTGGAATTAGAAAATTGGGAATTGAGAGTGCGTATCCTACAAATTTCTACATAAACGATGTTGTGCAAAAACCACATCATGTCTTGCGAATGTCCTTGGGATTCTTCCGGTTCTTTTTATTATTATTATTATTATTATTATTATTATTATTATTATTATTATTATTATTATTATTATTATTATTATTATTATTATTATTATTGCACTGGTTCTTTCATTAACATTTACTTGGATCTAGAGGCCATAGCTGCTGAACGCTGCACTAAATTTTATTTCATTTAAACATTAATAGAGTACCAGGATAGCAGAGGCAAGTGGTGTTGCGTATAATCAGTTATACGTTCGTATGATCCGTTCATTTATTAATAAAAAAAAAAAAAAAATTGTAACCAAATAGAGGAAATGACCTAAAATGTACTAAATATTTATTTTGTTTGTGGAATCAGTATTTATTTAGGTCGGAAATACCGTCTATGAAAATTGAATTGTATCACCTGTTATCCTCGGATGTTAAGTTGTTATGCTGCAGAGTAATTGGCACCGATATAAGTGAGTATACTCATTGTGTGATGTGTCTGAAGAAGGGGGATTTGCGCGTCAGCTGGCAGGGACTACGCTCCGTTGCGTAGGAAACGGACAATTAAGGATCCACCTGCGTTAGGTATGCATTTCAGTGGGAAAAATTACAATTCTCGTTTTAGGTCAGAGATCGCGTTATATTTTGTTTCTGCCCTTCCAACCATTTCATCAACTTAGAAAAAAAAACACCCCTTTTTGTTTCACCCATTGTTCCGCCAAATCCGCTCCCCCTTGTAACGTAATGTTCATGAAGACCCTGAAAGTGTTTTTCCCACTAAACAGTGGTTGAGGAACTTAGAACACATGTTCCGCTTTTATTTTGTACTAATGAGCAAAGTTTGATATAATATGCGTGTTCAAAGTAAGTGGTTCCGGAAGTATACACTTGTCAAAAGGAAATTGTCATTAAAGTTTTATTAAGAATTTTGTCTGTGATCTAACTTTTATCCCTCCATAAACATATCAAGTTACACAGACAGCAAATTTTGTTCTTGAAAAGCACATAATATAGGGTCAGCCATACTTTTGACAAAAAACTGGAATTGAAATATGAATTTTAAAATACAGCATTTTAAAATAGCTACATATTTCGCAACGTCAAATATTTTACCTTTGATAGGAATAGTATAGAAAGTTTAGGATATGATAGCGTAAAAGTTTACGGTAGCTAACTGTTGGATAAAATTCTAAACCTATTATCTTTTCTCTTAATTCAGTCTTTGCAATAAAAAACGTGTAAAGAAACACAAATTCAAATTACTAATAGATTTAATGTATATATTTAATGAATAATGGTTCGTTTCTTATCTATTTTCTTATTTACATGAGATGAAACAGCTATAAAGACCATATATACACGCACACATTCATAATAACTACAAAAATAGTGACTATATTTATCTCATATCCAGCTGCCAATCAGAAGTTGACCAGTAAATATATTCTTCAAATAGAGATTATATATTCAAAACATTTCTACTTTCTTCCTTTTTTTTTTTTTTTTAGGTAAATTAAATAATAACTTACGAGGTGAGCCGGATTTGTGTAATAGATACTTGAAACATTACAATTAGATTTAATAAATGGCGTCTTGAGAAACTACGGAATCTTTAATCGAACCAGGTTCTCATAACAAGAAATGTTGTTAAGATGATGAGTATTATCATCACTTTACACTAGGGGGACACGGTGGCTCACTGGTAGAGCACTTACCTCTGGTATGTAGGGTCCTTGGTTTGATCCCCGTTCAAGTAAGTTTATGCTGGATAACATCGTGTTCGTGGGTTTTCTCGGGGTACTCACACTTTCTCATTCCACCAATTCTTTCATCATCATTTATTTGTCTTAATCATCATCTCCTTTAGCCTAAAGGGCGTCGTGGGACGTTGAACTGAAACATTTCATTTCATTTTCATTTTACACTAATCTTTTTCTGTATTATTCGAAGAACTTAATACCTAAAAGGATCATCCATCGTTTCTCTTCAGTTTCAACGTACTTTCCTCATAATATTTATTTTATATAAATATGAAATGGTAAACCGAAATTTAAGACTTTTTATTCACTCTTTAAATTGGACATATTTTAAATATCTGGATATATTTTTGGCATTATTCTGTTTTGAATTTATTCCACTTTGATCTGATAGTATTAGAATGTCAAACTAACTAACTAACTAACTAACTCTATGGCCTATGGAACCCGCCATAGGTCAATGCCACGTTCAGCAAAGCTCTCCATTGACTTCTATCCTTGGCCAACTGGATCTAGTTTCTATTTTGTATTCCTATTTCTGCGAGATCTATCTTAATATTGGCCTCCCATCTGCATCTAGGTCTTGCTAATGGTCGTTTTCCGATTGGATTTCCAGTTAAAACTTTGAAAACCTTCCTGTTTTCTTCCATCCTGCTATACATACTCACCTAAGCCTCCTAGATTTGATGATCCTAATAATGTTTGGTAAACGATATAAATTATCTAGTTTCTCGTTAGAATTTCAAATTCTTTATTTTTTTTAAATATCAATAACGTGTGAAGTCGTAGTTGTACGAAATATCTGTAGTGCCGCAAATTCGCAAACTATTTTTTTGCGAATAATTATTTCTTTTCTTTTTATTTTTTTTAAACTGCAACAGAATTCGTATTTCATTTACTTCTTTTAAAATACAAATTCGTGTTGAGTGTTTTTTTTTCCTAGCTGGAAACCAGACATCCTGTCTGCCTTCACCGAGTTCCCCCTTTCTGACCTGTAGGTCAACCGCAGTTAAGATAAACATTCTCCCCTTCTGGTTCGATACAGAAGCTTAGTTTTTTTTATATATTGATGTAGTCTTTTAACAAGTTAGATTATTATTATTAGTGGTAGAATACTGTTAAGAAAACCCATATAGTTTGTGTATCTTTAAAATGTCATTTTTGCTTCTGAAAGAAGATTCTTTTCGTTCTTCAGAACATTAAATATATATGTGTGTCTTTGGTCGAAAACAAGTAAGATAAACTGTTGAAGGGTCTTGAGTTCATTATGTATAAAACCTTTCAAGTTTATTACTTGAAATCTTTTATGTTTAGTATATGTTTATACTTTAAGATACTATTTGTACCATTCTCTGTAATATCTCGATGTAATCTCATTCTTCCAGAGAAAGGGGCTCACACACCTAAACTCAAGGACTACACATCACACGCACACGCATGCGCACACACAAAATCTTATCTTTTGCCTGGCTCCGCCCAAGGCACCTTGTACTAGCCAATCTAGATGTTAATGGCATGGCTCGTTCCAATAGTTAGTCGCTCCACCCCTCAGAGTGGAACTCTTCCGAGGTCATCTGCACCCGAAATCGTGTGCAAAGCCAATAATCTTTCTTTTCAGGATACTGGCCCCCCTCGGGCTCCGCCCTAGGTACTTTTTAGATCTCCACGCATGCTTAACCTCTGACCTTACGGTCCTCGTGCAACGTTTGCTCACGTTACTATTTTGCACACAGACCGTAAATTGGTGCCGCTTGCACCTCCGACCGAGGCCCTTAAAAACGCATGTTGTGGCCTCTCTCGTCGGACAACGTCCCTCTCCTGAACCCCTCAGAGACGTGCAGACTACGAGGAGTACGCAATTCGTTAGGTACGTCTCAGTTCAGGAACTTATCACGAAGAAGTCTCTAGTTGTCCATCCCTCTGCCTTCCAACCTCTCTGTCTCTACGGAGGCCTGCCTACTCAATCTCTTGGTTACCTACCTCAACCTCTTGGTTTACCCAGTACTTGGCAATCTGTTTCTGAAAGCTCGATGGCTCAGCCAGGGTTCTCCCATAATTGCTGGTCGGCTTAGGAAACTGACGGTCAAAGTACTACCCTACCTAATCCTCACGGTAACTTGGCAATCTGTTTCTGAAAGCAAGACGGTTCAGCCAGGGTTCTCCCATAATTGCTGGTCTGCTTAGGAAACTGACGGCTAAAGTTACCTCCTTCCGAACTTGGCAATCTACTTCCGCAAGTTTCGCTTCAGCCCGGACTCGCTCCAGAAACTGCTGGCAAGCTTAGGAAGTTGACGGCTAAAGTTCTGTCGCACCCCTATTTGATGTGTGTTTTGACAGACTCTAAGTTTATTGCTTAGCTGGCCTAAACGCACGGGTAATCAAATAGTTACTCCCTGTTTGATGTCTGTTCGCAGACCGGTAGATCAAACGGTAAACCCTTACACCTTCCTTGTTTGATGTCTGTTCGCAGACCGGTAGATCAAACGGTAACCTTAATTCCTTCTGGTAACCAACTTTGTTTGATGTCTGCTTAGCAGACCGGTAGATCAAACGGTAACCTTTACACCTACCCTGTTTGATGTCTGTTCGCAGACCGGTAGATCAAACGGTAACCTGTTCCTAACCTCTGGTAACCTACCCTATTTGATGTCTGTTCGCAGACCGGTAGATCAAATAGTATACCTCTTACCTACCTACCCACTAGGACTGATTCGTGCCCTCCCAGTCTAGTGCAGTTTTGTTTTATTTTGTGAAAAGTGCTACAGTTAGTTTGTTTTTATCAGCGACTTTATTTAGTGAGTTATTTCTTGAACTATCTATTGGAACACCGCCACGTAAGTTGAACTCTTTTATACATATACAAAGTACTTACACTACCGCCCCGGCTCTGGTTCTTGTAATTTGCTTAGAGCCAATAAACTGCAGGCTTACTGCAAGGAACATATTTGTCGAGTTTTGTTTCAAGAGATATCCCAAAGGATTGTTTGGTTATC
Source organism: Thermobia domestica (assembly GCF_964235325.1). Classification (NCBI taxonomy): domain Eukaryota; kingdom Metazoa; phylum Arthropoda; class Insecta; order Zygentoma; family Lepismatidae; genus Thermobia; species Thermobia domestica. The sequence continues at coordinate 105,975,793 of NC_137455.1, forward strand.
AAACCTTAATCAGGATAACGATTCCATTGTTTCCATTAGAAGATAAGTCTTGGCCCAGGCCAACGCTACCGTGTAATACTAAGATTCTTCAGACTGTTTTGTTAGCTGAGTTCCTGTTTCCAGTATAACTTTGCCGCTCGAGTTATAGTGGGTGTTTTGCAGAAACTTTGGTTGACTAATTAGAAGTATTTTGGTAAATTACAAAACTCTCTTGTGTGGGTGCCGGTCTAGGCAAACGCATACCGCCGGCCCGCCACATAATTTGGTGTCAGCTTTGTGGGATATCTTGAACAACCTAGGATATCGTGAACTTTTTGCACAGCCTTAGGATATCAGGAATAATCGTGACGTCGTAAACTTTGATACCAGTTTAAGTTATTTAAGTGAACTGTGTTTTGTGCATGTGCATTTTGCATGTGTGGTATTTATTGTGTGCTGAAAGTTTTTCCATTTGTTTAACTTTCATTCCATCCTCCTTGGCGGAAGCGAAAAGGGGAAAAGGACGCTTTTGTTGTTTGACTGGCCATCAATCAGCAAAACATCCTGCTCACTGTATCGTGACGCCAAACGCACATTAGTGATTTCAGTTCATTAGTGTTTAAATAAGTGCAGTGCATTTTAGTGTTGAAATTAGGCATTTTAAAGCCCGAATAGGTGAAATAAATCCCTCGTGATCAAACATACAGGTGATAAACTCATCGTGAATTTAGATTTAGTTAGGTTAAGTGAGAAATTCCTCTCAGAAACCATTATTGCTCAAACCTTCGAGTTTTCGCAAATCTAAGAGGTTCATTCATTTATTTAATTTGTTGTTTCTACGTTGAAACGTAATTTGAATTTTTAATCATGGCAGAAGCTGACGGAAGTAACGTACAGCCAGAATATGTTAAAGTTTCTCAAGCAATTCAGGTTATTGCAGAACCATTTACAGGAGATCGTTCTAAGTTGAGGCAATTTATTGATAGTTGTGAAATTGCTCAAGGGTTAGTTAACCCCCGTGACAAACCTGTATTATTGAAGTTTATTAAGTCAAAAATTTTAGGAGAACCTAGAAATCGTATTTTAGTTAGATTGAACGTAGATACTTGGGAAGCAGTTAAGACAATTTTAGAAGAGAATTATGCTACACATAGATCTATTGATTATTATGCTTGTTTATTGTTTTCTGCCAGGCAAGGCAAAAATGAGGGTATTAGCTCATGGGCTAGCAAGTTAGATACAATTCGAGCTGATCTGAAAGCTGCTGCTTCGAAAATATGTCGTGAAACTGAAAGAGCTGGTGCTCATTCACTTATTGATCATTTGACAAAAGCATCTTTTGTCCAGGGAATTAGCGATCCCCGCATTCAAACAGTAATTCGTGGTAAAAGTACAGAAGATGATAGTTTCGCTCAATTAGTAGATTTCGCTCTAGTTGAAGAATCACACATATTGTCTCAGAGACGAAAGCCATTAGATTCTAAGAATGAAGATAGGGCAAATTCTTCAAATCATAACCATAAGTCAGAGAAGAAAGGAAATAGGAAATTTTCCGAGAAAAAGCATTCTGAAAGTAAATCTAGAGATTCTCATAACTCTTCTCATTCCCATAAGGATAGAAGAAATTTTAGGAAAAAGGTTCATTGTTTAGAAGATTGTGATCATTCAGTAGACTCGCATGAAGAACCGCATGATAAACATTGTAGTGAAAATAGTGACAAATTAGAGGATTCCAATTCTTGTTGTGCTTTACGTTGTACACACTCATATCATTGTCGTGAAAAGCGTACCCATACTTGTGCTAAGAAACGTATCCGTGTTTGTACCCGAAAGAACACAAGTTTTCCGCGTTGTTCTCATCACCGGCAAACGCGCAGTCCTTCTCCGCGTAGTTCTCGTTGCCGCAAAACGCGAAGCCGTTCCCCGCGTCGCATTCAGTGTCGCCCAGCGCGAGATCCTTCTCCGCGCCGTCCTCAATGTCATCGCCCAGCGTGTACTCATTCTCCGCGTCGCACTCAGCGTCGCCGATCGCATAGTCATTCTCCGCATCGCACTCAGCAACGTCCAGCGCGTAGTCCTTCGCCGCGTCGCCCAGTGTATGTGTGTCCTCAGCGCCGTACACCGCGCAAACCTTCTCCGCGACCAAACCCGAATAATGTCTCACCGCGTCGTCATCCTGCCTTTGACACGCATGATTGTGAATTGAAAGAGAAATGCCGTGCTGACCACCGCACCAAGCCAAAATCTTGTAGCAAGAATAAGTCTTTATGTTGTTTATCGAAACACAACTCCTCCAGAGTTAAATTAGAGAAACGTGTTGATAGTAATAGAAATCAGAATGATAATGTTAAGAAGATTTTCCTTTGTTCCACTGAACAAACGAGTAATAATTGTACGAAGGTGTCCCCACCTCAGAAACCTGATCGAAATTCTGTTAAGTCTGATACAATTGGACGTTACGCCCAATTATGCGAATGTTCCACTAAGAGTATAATCGATGAAAAGGGTAAAATTAAAGTACGAATGATGGATTTAAATAAGAATTACGACATGTTATTAGATTCAGGCTCAGATCTATCGCTTATTAAGTATAGCCATTTACGTGAGTCAATGTTGAGAAAGATACATAGATGTGACTCCACTCCAGTGCATGGATTCAATAATTTTCATGCCCATACTTTAGGTACATTAGATCTTAGATTAGAAATAGGCAAGAATAGAGTGACTCATACTTTTCATGTAATGCGTAGTGATTTATTACCTCCTAATGTAGCCGGTATAATAGGCAGAGATTTTCTTCTTGAACATCATTGTGTAATTTCGTATGACGGACAAGCTGAATTGAAAATTGATGTAGGAACTAAAGTAAAGATCCCAGCACGTACTGAAAAGCTAATTGAAGTTAAGACTGAAAATAATGGGATAGGATTTTTGTCCAAACGTACTTTGGCAGACGGTGTATTCCTGCCAGACGCTATAGTTAAAGCATCCGATAACAAATGTATAACTAGCATTTTGAATTTAACTGAAAATGAGGTAGACGTACAAATTCCTCCAATCTCTTTAGATTTTGAACCACTTCTTGATATGACAAAATCTCATAGTGTTTATGCATTGAGCAAATCTGACAATGCAAGTCAAACTAAAGGATTAAAATCGCGTTTAGAAGTACTTAGGCAGAACTTGCGATTAGACCATTTGAATCCAGAAGAGAAAGCGTTAATACTGTCGCATTGTGAAGAATATCATGATTTATTTTATTTAGAGGGAGACAAACTCTCCTATACTGATGTGATTGAACATAGCATCCCCATTCATCCCGACAAACGAGGTACAGTCGTGACTCAGAAACCGTACCGTATTCCCGAGGTACATAAGGCAGAAGTACAAAATCAAATCGACAAGATGTTAGATGAAGGTATAATTTCCCCAAGCAAGAGTCCTTGGAATTTTCCAATATTAATAGTGCCGAAAAAGATGGACGCATCAGGCAAACCTAAGATTCGTATATGTTTAGATTTTCGTAGGCTTAATCAGATTACTATTGGAGATAGCTTTCCTTTACCGAATATTACCGAAATACTAGATCAGTTAGGGCAATCGAAATACTTTACGACCTTGGATTTAGCCAGTTCGTACCAGCAGATTAGAATTAAACCTGAAGACCGTAGTAAGACCGCCTTCAGTACACCATATGGTCATTACGAGTATAATCGCATGAGCTTTGGATTATGCGGTGCCCCCGCAACATTTCAGAGAATGATGAATATTGTTCTATCCGGATTAGAAGGATTAAAGTGTTTTTCGTATTTAGACGATTGTTGTATCTATAGTAGAGACTTAAAGGACCATATGTCAAGATTGAAACTTGTATTTGATAGGTTTCGAACCTACAACCTCAAACTTCAGCCTGATAAGTGCGAATTTCTTAGAAAAGAAGTAACATATTTAGGACATCAAATAACAGATCAAGGTCTGAAGCCAGACCCTCGCTTAATTGAGAAAGTGTTACATTTTCCGCATCCGAAAAATGTCAAGCAATTGCGTGGATTTTTAGGATTAAGTTCTTATTACCGTAGATTTATTGAAGGCTATAGCAATATAGCCAAACCCCTCACTCTTTTGTTAAAGAAAGATGTTCCATTCAAGTGGGAAACCAAACAAGAACTAGCGTTCCAAACTTTGAAGGAAAAATTGACATCACCACCTCTCCTTCAATATCCTGACATGAGCCGTCCCTTTATTATTACCTGTGACGCCTCAGAAGTCGCAATTGGAGCTATCTTGTCTCAGGGCCAAATTGGTCAAGACAAACCAATCGCTTACGCTAGTCGTACACTAAATAATGCTGAAAGAAATTACTCCACAACCGAACGTGAATTACTTGCGATAGTTTGGGCTGCCAAGCTATTCCGCCCATACATCTTTGGAAAGGAAACAACCTTTGTGACTGATCATAAACCTTTGCTTTGGGTGTTTAGTGTAAAAGATCCTAGTAGTAGACTTTTAAGATGGAGAATTAAGTTAGAAGAATATAATTATAAGATTGTTTATAAAGCAGGTGTCCGTAATACCAATGCTGATGCATTGAGTCGTATTGCATATTTAGACCCCGATCCAGAAGGTCAACCTTCTACCCTTGACGAAGAAACAAAGAATAGGATTTTGAAAGAGTTTCACAACCTTCCTACCGGTGGACACCAAGGTATTCATCGAACTATAGCTAAAATCAAATCGTACTTAGAATTGAACAATATCGATCCGAAATCTTGGAACAGACTAAACACCGATGTCGAAGAATACATAAAGAAATGTGAGTCGTGTCAAAAGAACAAACTCACCCAACCTAATGTCAAACTTCCAATGGTTTTGACCACCACTCCCGAAGTAGTATTTGAGAAATGTGCTTTAGATCTTGTAGGGCCGTTTCCTGAGAGTTCTCTCGGAAACAAATACATTTTAACATGCCAAGATGAATTATCGAAATATTTAGTGACCATTCCCCTACAGCAACAAGATGCAGAAACCGTAGCTGAAGCCTTTGTGACGAAATTTGTTTGTGTTTTCGGTATACCTCAAACCATTTTAACCGATCAAGGTACTAATTTTATGAGCGATACCTTTAAGAAAATGTGTCGCATGTTCCAGATTAGGAAACTACATACTAGTGCATTCCACCCTCAAGCTAACTTCGTTGAAAGAGTTCATAGATCTCTTGCTGAGTATCTGAGGCATTATGTGTCTGAAAACCAACTGGACTGGGACGTCTGGTTGCCATACGCTGCTTTTGCTTACAATACAACTCCACATTCAGTAACTAACTATACTCCACACGAGTTGATGTTTGGCCGGATGGCTAACATCCCTGGTATATTACAGAAACAAACTACCGACATTAATTACGCGTATGATGATTACATCAAAACCCTAAAGCAGAAGCTTCAGAACAGTTACGAGTTAGCTAGAACAAAACTGAAACAAGCTAAGGTTAAAAACAAAGAACAATATGATAAGACCGCCTCTCATAAAGAACAATTGTTTAAAGTAGGCGATCAAGTGTTACTTAAAGATGAATCTGTTAGAAGAGGACGATCCAAGAAATTGGGTTCACAGTGGATCGGTCCATACAAAGTAGTTAAAGTTAAAGGTGTTAATTGTACTATTGCTAATCGAAGAAAAACATTTGTAGTTCATGCTAATAGGTTAAAGTTATATTATTAGTAGATACTATTAGTAGGTAATGTAGTTTCCATTTTTGTTCGCAGCCATCATGAGACATCCTCTCTCGTTGTTTGCTTGCTTGGCGGTAATTCTTCCGATTATCCAGACAGCAAATGTCATTAGGTCTCAAATTCAGACAATAACAAATACTGTTGGTATATATTATGACTTCTTAGGAGAAGCAGTTTTATATAACAGACAATGGAAGCTTGTGACCTTTGTTAATCTGTCCGATTATGAACAAACTTTGCACCGTGTCTCCACCTACATGGGAACAGCAAACGAACTATACAAATCAAGAGTTATCTATTCCGATCGTTCTCGTCGAGAACCTCGATTAGACGTACTTATCCGAAAACTACACAAGGTTGAGCAAACTAATTCAGTCATAAATCAAATTGTCAAAACCAAGGTGAAAACCAAAAGAGGAATATTTAATTTTGTTGGTGAAATATCGAAAATTTTGTTTGGTACTTTAGATTCTCAAGATGCTACTTACTATACAGAACAAATTAGTAAATTAGAAAATGAACAGTCAAACTTTTTGAAATTAACTAAAGAATCAATGACTATTGTAAAAGCCACTTTGAAAACTATTAATAATACTGTGTTGTCTATTGAACATAATGAACGAGTTTTACAAAAAGGTTTAGAAGATGTTAAAAGAGAAATTAATGCTCGTAGTCAAACATTTATGCATTCGATAAACGAACTTGAAGTGAAGGTCGAATGGGATAATTATCTTCATTCTATTTCACTTATGTTAGAAGAATTAGATGTCGCATTTGAAATTTTGTTACAATCCATTCTAAATGCTCAATCTGGTATTTTATCCCCCCATGTAATTACTCCTAAAGAGATATTAGAACATTTTAAATTAAGCGCCTCTGTGATTCCACAAGGCATGTCATTACCCATTCCACCTGGCTCTTCAATAGGTTATGCATTATTAAAAATTGTAGATTTAGATGTTTTCATCAATCAGAAAATTCTTGGTTATGTTATTAGTTTACCTTTGACTGATGGTTTAAGATTTAATATGTATAAATTAATTCCATTTCCAACTGAGCTTAAAGACAATAAGTATTTCTTTATACAACCTCAAAATCCGTATTTGATTATTGAAGTATCAAAACAATATTATGGTAAAATTGATGAACATATGTTTAATACTTGTAAGGAATTAACTTCATTTTCAAGGGTTTGCAAACAAACATTTCCGTTAAAACCTACACATAGTAATGAAGACTGTGAAGTAAAACTTATTGATTTTGTTAAATCAATTCCAGCAGATTGTAACAAACGTATAGTAGAATTAAGAAATATTTTATGGATTTCATTAGATAATAATGAATGGCTATTTGCTTCGCCATTCCCAGAAAAATTAACAATAGTTTGTGGAAATGATGTGTCGAAAACCGTTTTGATTCATAAAACTGGAAAATTAACTTTAGATAAAAACTGTAAAGCTTATGGTCCAAATTCCTTAATCAGTTCTCAGGAAATATATGTAAGTAACAGTACAAGTAAAGATTTGCTTCCACTACTAAATGATAGCATTGATTGTTGTATATTCTCAAACTCAAAGATCAATATTAAGAATATGGAATTTACTTTGCCGTTAAATCATATCATACACAAAGTTACAGATTTACAATATGCCAGCCATCGTGTTGAGGATGTTGAAAAATTAATTAATGAACAAGAATGGCAGATAAGACAAAGTAATCATGTATTTTCTTATTCTATTTTGACTTATATAATCATGTTTACTATTCTGATATTTCTTTGTGTGTATTGTAGTTTTAAGTTTAATTGTTGTAGACATAGAATTAAATGGTGTAATTCAGACTGTATCAGAACCATATGTTTTAAGCCAACAATCATTGCAGGTGTACAATCAAATAGTCCAGCTCTTAATGCCACTTATCGAGCTGCTTCTGGTGAAATAACTTTTAACGAGGAATCACAAGATGATTCACCTCATCTCAATCAAAGAGTTACTAGGTCTAGAAACTATCGTTAAAATTTAATTTTGGAATTTTTTTTTCTTTGATTGTAGTTAGTACGAAAAATTTTTGCCTTACAGTTAAAATTTTTCTTTCCCTAGGAGGAAGGACTGTAGTGCCGCAAATTCGCAAACTATTTTTTTGCGAATAATTATTTCTTTTCTTTTTATTTTTTTTAAACTGCAACAGAATTCGTATTTCATTTACTTCTTTTAAAATACAAATTCGTGTTGAGTGTTTTTTTTTCCTAGCTGGAAACCAGACATCCTGTCTGCCTTCACCGAGTTCCCCCTTTCTGACCTGTAGGTCAACCGCAGTTAAGATAAACATTCTCCCCTTCTGGTTCGATACAGAAGCTTAGTTTTTTTTATATATTGATGTAGTCTTTTAACAAGTTAGATTATTATTATTAGTGGTAGAATACTGTTAAGAAAACCCATATAGTTTGTGTATCTTTAAAATGTCATTTTTGCTTCTGAAAGAAGATTCTTTTCGTTCTTCAGAACATTAAATATATATGTGTGTCTTTGGTCGAAAACAAGTAAGATAAACTGTTGAAGGGTCTTGAGTTCATTATGTATAAAACCTTTCAAGTTTATTACTTGAAATCTTTTATGTTTAGTATATGTTTATACTTTAAGATACTATTTGTACCATTCTCTGTAATATCTCGATGTAATCTCATTCTTCCAGAGAAAGGGGCTCACACACCTAAACTCAAGGACTACACATCACACGCACACGCATGCGCACACACAAAATCTTATCTTTTGCCTGGCTCCGCCCAAGGCACCTTGTACTAGCCAATCTAGATGTTAATGGCATGGCTCGTTCCAATAGTTAGTCGCTCCACCCCTCAGAGTGGAACTCTTCCGAGGTCATCTGCACCCGAAATCGTGTGCAAAGCCAATAATCTTTCTTTTCAGGATACTGGCCCCCCTCGGGCTCCGCCCTAGGTACTTTTTAGATCTCCACGCATGCTTAACCTCTGACCTTACGGTCCTCGTGCAACGTTTGCTCACGTTACTATTTTGCACACAGACCGTAAATTGGTGCCGCTTGCACCTCCGACCGAGGCCCTTAAAAACGCATGTTGTGGCCTCTCTCGTCGGACAACGTCCCTCTCCTGAACCCCTCAGAGACGTGCAGACTACGAGGAGTACGCAATTCGTTAGGTACGTCTCAGTTCAGGAACTTATCACGAAGAAGTCTCTAGTTGTCCATCCCTCTGCCTTCCAACCTCTCTGTCTCTACGGAGGCCTGCCTACTCAATCTCTTGGTTACCTACCTCAACCTCTTGGTTTACCCAGTACTTGGCAATCTGTTTCTGAAAGCTCGATGGCTCAGCCAGGGTTCTCCCATAATTGCTGGTCGGCTTAGGAAACTGACGGTCAAAGTACTACCCTACCTAATCCTCACGGTAACTTGGCAATCTGTTTCTGAAAGCAAGACGGTTCAGCCAGGGTTCTCCCATAATTGCTGGTCTGCTTAGGAAACTGACGGCTAAAGTTACCTCCTTCCGAACTTGGCAATCTACTTCCGCAAGTTTCGCTTCAGCCCGGACTCGCTCCAGAAACTGCTGGCAAGCTTAGGAAGTTGACGGCTAAAGTTCTGTCGCACCCCTATTTGATGTGTGTTTTGACAGACTCTAAGTTTATTGCTTAGCTGGCCTAAACGCACGGGTAATCAAATAGTTACTCCCTGTTTGATGTCTGTTCGCAGACCGGTAGATCAAACGGTAAACCCTTACACCTTCCTTGTTTGATGTCTGTTCGCAGACCGGTAGATCAAACGGTAACCTTAATTCCTTCTGGTAACCAACTTTGTTTGATGTCTGCTTAGCAGACCGGTAGATCAAACGGTAACCTTTACACCTACCCTGTTTGATGTCTGTTCGCAGACCGGTAGATCAAACGGTAACCTGTTCCTAACCTCTGGTAACCTACCCTATTTGATGTCTGTTCGCAGACCGGTAGATCAAATAGTATACCTCTTACCTACCTACCCACTAGGACTGATTCGTGCCCTCCCAGTCTAGTGCAGTTTTGTTTTATTTTGTGAAAAGTGCTACAGTTAGTTTGTTTTTATCAGCGACTTTATTTAGTGAGTTATTTCTTGAACTATCTATTGGAACACCGCCACGTAAGTTGAACTCTTTTATACATATACAAAGTACTTACACTACCGCCCCGGCTCTGGTTCTTGTAATTTGCTTAGAGCCAATAAACTGCAGGCTTACTGCAAGGAACATATTTGTCGAGTTTTGTTTCAAGAGATATCCCAAAGGATTGTTTGGTTATCAAACCTTAATCAGGATAACGATTCCATTGTTTCCATTAGAAGATAAGTCTTGGCCCAGGCCAACGCTACCGTGTAATACTAAGATTCTTCAGACTGTTTTGTTAGCTGAGTTCCTGTTTCCAGTATAACTTTGCCGCTCGAGTTATAGTGGGTGTTTTGCAGAAACTTTGGTTGACTAATTAGAAGTATTTTGGTAAATTACAAAACTCTCTTGTGTGGGTGCCGGTCTAGGCAAACGCATACCGCCGGCCCGCCACATATCAAATATCTATATTACTAATGTGTTTCATATGTCAAATAACAGGCTCGAACGTGAAGATAGAGCCACTCCTAGTATGACATAATAATAAATATAGCAACTTTAACATGATGAAAAATCTTAACGTAAGTATTACAACGTTGCGAAATATCAGAATATTCCATCTACTGAAATGTTCTACGTATGAAGAAAGTTCATAACACCCAATAAATAACAGCTAAGAACTGTTGTTACCTTTCTCAACCTGAAACGGAAAGAGTTTTAGTCTGAACAAACAGTTCAAAGCTATTTTATTTCGACCGATTTGTTTTCTTCTGTTTCGTCTGGAAGATGGCCAAGAATTTAAAAATATTTTTAAAGGTCGTTTGATTGAGAATAATGTGTTTAGTAAAATCAACTCATTTCTTTTCTTTTTCTTCTTGTTTTACTCTCTTTTGGAGCATCTTTTATTTGTTTTTACTAAATGTCAATTAGCATAAAGAAACACGTTACATCTTTCACCATAACGTTAAGCATCATTTGACTTCTTGACTGTTCGACTAATTTTGTAGCATGGAATCTGAAACTAGATTTTTCTTTTAATGTTCTCCTTAAATTCTATCATTGAGAAGGAGCGAAGACAGTATTTTCATTTTATTTGTAGGGTTATACAGAGTATCGAATAGTAAGATAGATAAGAACTGACGGTGAGTGATAATTCAATGTTGTAGAGAGGACTTAAATTAAATGAATCCGATGATTGCATTAACTGTTCTTTAGCTACTGAACTGGAACCTATTAGATTTAACCATATGGCAAAGGAAATTTGAGAGCCCTACATGGACATGTAAAAGTCACTAGCGACTTACCACATTTGTAGAAGTTTTCAAAATTGAATTTATGTCGCTAATTGTATAAATATGCTTAATCATAATTAACACGAATTAGTGTACATGTGGCGTACCTATAGTGCTCGTAAAAAAGTGAGCATTTCTTTAAAATCCACTTAATCTAATCAATCACCTTATTTCCTTATTCCGTAGATCACTTGTAGTACTGAGATCCTTTGTGGCTATGTGGACAGCGTACGCGTCTTTGGCATGAGAGATTCGAGTTCGATTCCTGGCAGAAGAGAATATGGTTCGGATTCCACGTTAAGCTGTACGTTCACGTCTCAAATATAGCCGCGCTGCTGAATGGGAAGCTAAACTCAAATCCGCTAGTAGTACTGCTCTAAAATACATAGATTTACAACTAACGATTTCCGGGAATCACTAGTACAACACTTCCCTCCCAATAGATGTATTGTGACATGTTAGAACCCTTCAAGCCGGGAGCTCGAATACGCACTCGCCGGGTGCCGGGACTGCTTTGCTATCTTTAGAGTATTTTAAATATATAGCTCAAATAGGAACTGTAAAAAATCTTACTAACAGGACCTTATTTTACTACCACTGTGGTTAAAAGACAGCTTAACCAAATTTTATACCATTCAGAAGGCCTAAAGTTAGGCTTTTAAGATAAATTTTATTTTTACCATGAACCCTTTAACAATATGTTAAAATCAATTTTTGAAACAGATATTCAACATAACAGATTTAAAAGATAACATCGCTGTAGTTTAATGCTAACCTAACCTACCTTATAGTCCTCGCCACTGGTCTAGTGACTAGCACATGCGCCTTTGATGCATGCGCTCCCAGGTTCGATTCCCATTGTGAGAGCATTAGAAAATGCAGTGCTTTGCAGTGGTTCGGATTCCACCTTTTTAAAGTGTAGATCCATGTCTCATATAGCTTCGGTGCTGATAAAGGACGCTAAACTCCAAGAAACAAACAAACAGAGTGAACTAAGTGTATTGCAATGTCGTATGCGTTCAGAAAAGTGGATAGTAGTAAAGTAAAGTAAATAATATTAAATTTCTAGCATTCATGAATATAAGCGATAAATGTTAGCGCGTTCAATTTCGGGTAATTAATCTTCATATTTTCAGTTTCCAATGAATCATATTTTCAGCTTCATTTTAGGGAGTTTACCAGAAATACACGAGACGGAGGGTAATTTTCAAACCACCCATCCACTTAACGCCCTGATATATATAGCAAATGTTTTTATAAGTATAGTTGCATAATACATTTACTGCGCAAGTAGGCTATATTGTTTGCTTATAAGTTACAAGAAACACATGATAAATTCATGTACCTGCCTTGATGAATTTTTCAGGTACATGCTCTTGCCTTCATGTAATTAAGTTCAATTTTCGACGGGAGCCCAGTGTTTCTTAGTCTCCAGTGTGTAATTGAGGGATGTTCAAGTAACTTTACAGTAAATACATGGAACATATCGACCAAGGACATAAAGAATGACAAATATTCAAATAAAGGTATCTGAGTCCAATAATTATCGTATATGGTAGTTCACAGTTAATTCATCAGAAACGTAGTCAAATTTCCACGTGAACATTCAGAAATGAGTAATTTCCCTGGCCACATACCACTTCTTTAAATGAGTCAATTAAAAAGAACTTAATTGTAGCTTCCAGATGGGTAAACCACATAAAGCTAGCTTCCTGTAGAACGTATTGGAACCATAATTTGGAGGAAGTTGTAAGTGGCACATTGCCATCTTAAAAAAAAAAAAAAAAAAAAAAAAAAAAGTTTCCTGTTCACTTTTACTATCCGTGCCCTGCAAGAGTTGACAGAAACTCCTTGATGTCAAAGTCCCACATTGTAACTGTTGAACTTGAACGATCAGCGAGCGGGCTTCCTTGTATTCGTAAACATAGATACATACCAAGTGGAAAGGGAAGGAAGAATGAAAGAAAATATATTAGGAAAAAAAGGAGAATTAGTGACAAGATTCGTCTTCGCGTGTCGCCTCAAAGGTTTGTCTTCCGAACAGGAAAAGGAAAACAGCGATTTGTAACATGTCTTGTTCTTCTAGTTTGCATGCGGCACTATCTTTATCATACGAAGAAAGTCTCTCCTCCGCTCACTTGGCGGTGAACATAGCGCTCCAAGGGAGGAAATAACACCCTTTCTATGTCTACATATACCGTCAATCATTGTGTTTTTCATTCACATATTGTAAATTTTCCTTTCTAAGTTTTGATTTTTGGAAAAGAGAAATCTTTAAAAAAAAAAAAAATAAATGTAGTCTAAACAAGCTGTCACTGGTTCCTACAATGTAAAGATACAAGTCATAAGCCGCTGTTGTATGTATCTTAAGAACACCCCCTTGAGTTTAATTTATACGTACTACATAGGCACCCATATAGGGACAGGATGGAGCTTGAGGTTTCTTCTTGGCTTTTCCCTACTCTTGTTTACATACGATGATCTATTCTATGCTAACTTGGACTGAGAACATAATATAATTTTCCTAGACTACTGTATTTATTAATAGAAAAATTATACTCAAAACATTTTATAGCATAAAATTATTGTTTACATTTTTTTCTTTCTTTGTAGGTAAGTGTTTGAAACAATATATTCACTAGCAGTCAGAAGTTACTGAATTTGTAAGTACAATATATTCATTTAATTTACATTTCGTAATATGCTGATGTTGAAGTTTTAAATTGATGTATAGTTTTCATGATATGTGAGAGTTTAATACTTACTTTCCCTTCGATATATCCCGTAGAAGGAGATGGAGGTCTGTGGAAATTGCCCTAAACTAAAGGTAAAATATTTTCCACGTATTCTCTACGACTGAGCGAAACAATGTTCTGAGAATAGACTTTAGAATCCTAGAATCTTCGAATTACCACCATTGTGAATAATTGATTGAATTTGAAATGTATATTATTATTATTAATAATAATAACAATAATAATGATGATAATAATAATAATACAAACTGAACTTCATCGTGGCTAAATAATTAACATCTCGCTTTCAGGTCGGGAGACTCGATTTCGATTCCAGGTTTGAGCATGTGTTCTTCGGAGCAACCCACATTAACCGGTAAAATTCGCCTTAGTTTGATACAACCTCAGTGCTCAAAAGGAGTTTAGAGAGGAAAAGTAATTTCTATAAGTAATACGAGGGCCATCCGGAAAGTGGTACCCGTTTGCGCCACATGAAGCGCTGACGACTCGGGGAGCCGCTGGGCAAGGTCAGACCGCGTCAGTGGCTTGTCTGCCTGCTCTGTGCGAGGTTGCGCGACGCTAGCAGTGCCTGTGTTGTGTCTGTGCTCGTTTATAATGATTAAACGAAATGAGAACCCCGTCAGTTGTAAAGTGAGGGCCGTGATTAAATTTCTTAATGCACGAAACTTCGACCTTGTGAAATTCATCGCCAATTAAAGGAGGTGTATGGAGACAATGTGATGGACGAGTCGTCAGTTCGGCGCTGGTGTCGTAACTTCAACCTGGGGAGTACACACAACGAGGAGCGTTCAGGGAGACCATCTGTCATTACAGACGAACTGCTGAGGTCAGTAGATGAATGCGTGAGGAACGATCGGCGCGTCACAATTGATGAACTCTGAACATTTTCATCCCTTTATAAAGCTTAAAGACTTTCTGGCGGGAAAAAGATTTGACAGCGATGAAGAACTTAAACGAGGCGTGACTGCGTATCTCAATACGCTGGTGGCGGAGGACTATGACGCTGTAATACAAAAACTCGTTATACGGTATGACAAAGGCCTTAATTTGCTTGGTGATAGTATCATATATACAGTAAACGAAATAAGACGTATGAATATTTCGTCGTTCCCTAATTCAGCTTTGTCATATATGAAGACAATGTGTACAACAATGTTATTAATGAATCTTGTAAACATTTGATACATTTGTTTCTATCTTCTGTCAACTTACGGACACGATGGCTCACGGGTAATGCGTCACCTCTGGTGCGAGTGGTCCCTGATTCGATCCCGTGTCATTTGAGTTTCTGGTGGACATCTCTCCTTGACTTTTCTCTGATTCTGGTTTCTTCCTACATTCTCATTCTACCAATCAATCACTTCCATTATTTATTCGTCTTCTTTAGTTACAGGGCATAACAGTGGAATGTAAACTGAAATATTTCATTTTTTTGTATCAAAGCACTACTTTTTTTTTTTTTTTTTTTTTTTAAATACACATTTCAATTGCGAGGGAGTTAGTAAGAGCAATATAAGCTGACATTTTAATATTTTTATCTGAAAGTGGTAGATATCTGCAATTAAAAATGTTTCGTAGATTACAGTCAGCGACAAAAGTTCTTTCTGTTTGATGAAATTAGTTACGTAAATAATTTTAGGAACTTTGAGTACAGTTTTCAGTAAATTAAAAAGAATGTAATTTTCTGTACGTTCCATCGTTATTCCCAGAATAAATTTTACTAAACGGTAAGAACTTTTGTCGCTAACTGTACTTCGTATATTTTATCACTATGGAATAAACTCAGTTTTGTTTTTTCTAAAAAATAATAATGCTTTGTACTTTATGAGTACAATAAAATTGTAATAATTAGGAGTTCTTTCGGTAGGATAGTTGCTAGCGCACGCGTCTCTGATACACGCGATCCCGGGTTCCATTCCCGGCGGGGACCCTTGAAACTTGAACGCATTACGGTGGTTTGGCTTCCACCTTAAACTGTAGATAAACGTCTTATAGACCTATATTGTCGGTGCTCAAGAGGAACGCTTAATTCCAGCTTTAATACACCAACATGCTTCGAGTTAAGTGGATTTTACAGTACTTTTTTTTAATATTTTTTTAATATTTGATCTATAACAAATAGGTTTTAAAAAGTTTTCTATCAAGGTTAGCGGCTACAAATAGACTATAAAGAGTAATTAATAATAATGTTTAAGAACATGTAATGTAAAAGGCACTGGCGCAAATCCCGGGGGGATGAGGGGGTATGTCTCCTCCAATCTTGGAACTGGGGGACTGTCTCCCCCAATAATCCGATTTGAAATGTGTTTTTTTGGGAAAAAATGTGATGATTTGTGTCCGATTGCGACAAAGGAAAGTGAGATGAAATTGATGTCCCCGCAGAATAAGCCTCAAATCTGCAGGCTGCCTCCCAATGTTGAAGACAACTCTGCTCCCTGATCCTCCACAGGATTGTTTTTCAACTTCACCGAAAATATTTTGAACATCGCTTAAAAAAAAAAAAAAAAAAAAAAAAGCTCTTACTTGTTCCCCCAATGTTGAAGACAGATTTGGGGTGCTGGTAAAAGGTCTCGATTGAGAAAAGAGCAACATTTCCAACATAACTGAGTTGCTATGCAGGAAAAGGTGTTGAATCTGTTTATAATATTGTCGGTATAAAGTTCTGCAAGCATTATTTTGTATAGGCAAATAAAAAGAACTTCTGTTTTTTTAGGTCATCAATCTGTAATATAATAGCATTGCTTGAATTTGATTGATTGCTATACTGTACAGAAGCAGATGACATTCATTTTTCTTTTTAAAAAAAACATTTTTATTTAATGGGAAGAAAATCTAACTGGTTAGTATGTGTGCCAAGTTCTTATTTATTTATTTATTTATTTATTTTCGTGCTTCTTGTTTCTTAATTGCAAGGGAGGTTAAGGAACCTAACGCAGCAGAAAATGACTTCCGGTGGAAAGAATAAAAAGAATTAGTAAGGAGATGAGAGGGAAAGAAGAAATTAGAACAAACAGTAAATTGACTGATGTATTTATATCCAATATTATTAGTAGGTAAGAGTAATTAAAAGTCGTACAAACTCACGCTCTACATCGAATGACCTACTTACCTTGTATAAATAAAGAAGATATCATTAATTATATACGTATTTATTTATCTTAAAATTCATAACTGAAAAATCTTGAGATATCATGATCAGAAACAATGTTCTGTGCTATCATAGTGCTTTAAACTTACTTTACTATATGAGAACCGTTTTGGAAATAATATAGGGAAAAAATGTATCAATTAAACATTGTTCATTAGCTTTAGTGTTGTTCACGAGACTAGATTTCACAGGTGAATCAAGAAGGTAAAAATTGGAGGAAGCAACCAGAGCCCAGATTATGATAGGTATATCATGAGTTTACCATAAACTTTCAATATATATATATATAACAGCTTCAATTATTTTTGTCATTCAAAAAACTGGGGGCTAGGCTTCCCCTCCTCGAGTTAAATCCGCCACTGCTAGATTATCGTCTCAAAAGGAGACGAGAAGTACCTTTTTTTTAAAAAAAAAAAAAATCAAGACTAGACAATAAATTTCACGAGTTTTATGGGCAACACTATTTCACCCAAGTTTTAGATCTTAAACACTGTTTTAGTGGATTAGAATTTACCGTCCCGCACAGCAGTGAGGGTATATTAGCCGTGGACCTACAGCTTAACGTGGGATCTGAAGCACATGAGCTCCCACCGGAAAATGAACCTGGGTCTCCTGCGAAAAATACGCATACGCCAACCATGTAGCCACGAGGAACTCATAAGCACTGTTTTAGTTTTACAAGATTCATAGTATGATAACTATAAATAGGTAAAGTGATTGTACGAACAAAATGATGAGCATATCAGCGTTTAAAGATGCGCAGGTCATTACGCAATATACTCCAGTAATAAATGTGGTTTAAATCACTTGCTTCTTGAAACTTACATGACATGAAACTTCTAAATGAAATTAAGAAGAAGAAAAAAATCAGATCAAAAATTTACAAAACGAAACTCGAAAATTTTGAGACGGGATAATTCTTCTACAATCGAGACGAATGAGACTTCTACAAAATGTATGAAACGAACAAACATTACTACTCATCTCATCTCTTGTCATGCACAACACTATGTAAATGGTTTTATATCTAACTACGTATTCAGTGTCCTAAAAGTACCATCTCTCTGCACTCATATACCCTTATTAAAGCGAAGTCGTAGATTTATTTATTTCTGGTATGAACATTAGATACCATAGAAAAATGGTAAGAGATAGCGAGAGAAAATACTTTTTTTTTTTTTGGTATGGATTCTCCAAAAATTCAATTACATTACACTTCCTCTTATGAATTGCTGTCTTGTATATACCATAGCAGATTAAACAATAGCCGAGAATGAAATGTATAATACTCTACATCCACACTTCAGATGTCATTAACGCCCTCTACAAACACTTAATGATGATAATTGCAGTACTTCTTTTTCTATTTCTCACGCCATACATAAATATTTTCATTATTCTTTTCTACCTATATTTTCATTGTTTTTCTTTGTTACAGTTATTTTAATCCCGTTTTCTACAACAATTACCCAAATTAAACCAAATTCCGTTATGTTTCCTAATTATTTTTAGGTAGAGTATTTGTATAATTTTCTCCAACACGTTCTTTTTCTTTTTAGTTCGTATTCTATATACATGCGTATAATGTGTTGTTGTATAACCGAAAGATAATAGTTAATGCGCCTGGTGCCTCGGCGCGTTTGTTTCTGAGTTCGATATACGATGGGGAGTACAGATTTTTTTGCTTGGGCGTATTTCTATGATTTTCTGAGTATTATTGGTATTCTCAAAGGCTGAAAAAAACTTTCTTTAATGACTTAAAATGTGAGAGAAAATGATATAAAACGATGAGAAATCGCCAATCCAATCCTTCGCAATGATCAGAAATTAAATACTGATTTTTGACTAATTTTACAATCTTTTACGTCTTCTGATAACAGAGGAAATTGCTGTAAGAATTTTAGAAGACAAAGGGAAGAAATAGTGGCGTACACTGGGTTTTAACTCCTCCCCATTGAGCAAGCTATGGAAAAATGAACATAGACCATATTATGGATACAAAAATCAGGCGTGTCCTGAAACTTTGGATGCTTGAACCTCCTCGTATACACCACTGGAAAGAAATAATGACACACAAGGAAACGACGATAGCAATCAAAACGATATGCACAAAGAAAGATAAAAAAAAAATGTTTTGGGACATTTTAATGTGGCCAGGAAATTGTTATACTTAACATTTTGCGAAACATGTGTTTGTTGCTCATACCGTGTAGCGCCAGGGCGTGTATTAAAGCTTAATAGATGTCTCTCCGCCCGGTGAAATTTGCTCCTGGTTACCATTTCACCTATGCTTATATTTTTCAAAAGTCAAAGAAGGATATGATGTAACATGATAAACTAAGTAATCATACCATTCTGGGTGGAGATCTCGCTTCCTGTTTCATTCATTAGGACGAGCTAAAAGGAAATTTAAAAATCGTGTACAATATTGTTGTTTATTGTTGTTCTTAATATGTTTGCTGCAAGTAATCAAGTTTGCATTACTTTTATCTATTATAATTTTTCTTTTCTTTTTTCCTCACCTAATTCCTATAGGCATATTTTGAAGCAGGGAGTGGTGTCTTGATACATAAACATTGTAGTACGAAACTGTAATATTACATCAAAGAGATTGACTGTAGAAAGTTTCACGATCTTTGCCTCAGGATCGGAAGAAAAGTAGTAATACTCAGTTGGTCTATAAATCTGTACCTGTTGTTTTTCCTCCCTGATAGAATTACGATGTACTAGTCTCGTAAGAACTGTATCTTAAATGAGAAACTAAAAACACTCTCTCTTTTATCATTATTGCTAGCATATTCGAATCCTTGTTTCTCTGCGAGGCCAATATTTTGTGCTTCTGTTCCTGTGTTCCTCCTTGCGTGTCACCTATATTGAACTCGTTAAATGTATAACAAATTGTATATTCTATGGAACAAAAAGCCCTACACACACACACACTGTGCTGTACGCAAGGGGGTTTAAACCCTGCCCTTAAGCAAGATATTATGAAAAAAAAAAAAAAAGATATGTATTCATATATAGGATCTATATACAAAAACAAGAATTTAGGAATGATTTTAAAAAATGAATCAAGAGATTGCGATCTTGTCCAATAATTAGTTTTTGGACCAGGAGTCACAAAATTTTTGAACGGTCCCTAAATCGAGTTTTCGTTATTTCTACGGAGTAAGTACATGATACTGAGTTAAGTAATAGTTTGAGTTTGACTACACTATATATAGTTCTCCAGATATAAGGCTTACAAGAAAATCTTTGATTGAAATATATTGGATCTTTTGATCCAAACGCTTATTCTAAAAAGGAAAGAAATTGGGTGCTTAGAACTTTCTGGACGAAATTCTGCTTACGCCAACTGTCCCCACATAAAGTTTTGTGTCTTGATGTGCGAGAGTTCGGAAGAAACATATCTATAGACTTAAATGTATCCCTTTCCATCTAATCTTTGAATGGAATTTACGAAATTCATGCAAGAGTATGACATTTTTGTATTATGTGTTTCAAAATCCCCCCGTCCTATGTACTATAAGTATTTCATATTTCAGTGATTTTCTAAAATTACGACCACATTTGTTTTAATTAATTAGTATTTATAGACAAGTTTCTGACAATTAACAGTCAGTTTTGTTGCGAAGGTAAAAATACAAATACTAAATTATTAATTTGAACTTGTGTACTTTGTAACAAAAATGTTATTTTGATTCCTTAACGAGAAATGAAACTCTATTTTTCTTCCGAGATTCCAAATTATTCAACGATTATTATCATTATTTATTTTTTTAAAGAATTTATTGCCTAGTAGTTATTTATATAATTTATTAACTCTGCAGTAGTGCCTCACAGCAATGTGTTTTATATTAGAATTACATGTTGTTGTCAAGCAAACTAAACATACCGTGCTCACCCTTTACGAGGAAAAATAAAACTCGAGCTTGCACAGTCTGAAGAACTTTGTTTTAACAGCGTCAACTTCTCTTAACTTTGTGTTTATGTAGAAGTGACTGGCGCGGTTTTTTAATGGATGCCTTAAGAACGTCTTCCGTCTAAAAATAATTACTAAAAATAATTTCAACATTATTTTTAACTGTTGAGGATAAAATGAACTTTTGATAGCATTGTTGAAACTTAATGTTGTAGTATTTTCAACCTTTTAAGAACATAACAATAGTAATAATTCAACTTTAATTATGCATTTAAACAGCTAAAAACAGCAATAGCCAAATATGTAACTTAAAAACACAATTTAAAATTCAATGCTACGTACAATCAGATTTTTTCTGGTGGTACGCAGCACTGTTTTCTTTTTTTCAAGATTCTTTCGTAATTGCGATTTCTCTAACAATTTATTTCGTACATTCCGTAAATGTCTCATTAACAATATCGCAAATTAAATGTGGGTATATCGGAGGATATGTCAAAAGTTTGGAAGTTCCGTAACAATATATTCATAACGAGTTTTTTCTTTCTGCTGCCAGCAAATCAGGGAAAAATAGAGTGGTGGTTGCCCGTTGCCTTCCACCCCGCAGTATCCCAGACATGGACCTTAAATAAAGAATTGAGAAAAGAACTCATAAAATGCTTAGTGTGGAGTATTGTTCTGAATGAGTCAGTAGCATGGACGTTACGTAAAAATGATCAAAAACGACTGCAAGTTTTCGAAATGTGGATGTGGGGAAGAATTGAGATAATTAGTTGAGTCAAACGAAAAACGAATGAGAGGGTCTTAGAAATGGTGGGGTAGAAAATAACATTTTTAGACATTATTAAGAGGAGGAAGAGAAGCTCGTTGGGACATTGGCTAAGAAGGAAATGTATCATGAGGAATGTGATAGAGAGTATGGTGGCAGAAAAGAGAGGAAGGGGGCGAAGGAGACTACAAATAGACGATATCAAAACAGAAAATTTGTACGTGAAACCGAAGAGGTTAGCGGATCACCGTGGAGCATGGAACCTTCCCAGTTGTAGAAAGTGACCTGCCAGTACTTGCAGAATGCCTGTGATAATGAAGATGATGATAATGATGAGTAAGTACCGGTATGTTTTTTTTTTTTCAGAAAAATTAAAGCACTGGATGTACTACATAGTGCAATATTAGAGTTTTACAGCGTGAAAACAGTCATATGTAAGATAAAAGAACTTAAATTACTCCAAACATCAGAGTTGATTAGTACTGTATATAAGATGTATTATTTGTTGTTTAAGAGCAAATAAATAGATAATAATGGTAATAAAATTTGTAGTTTGTCAATAAAAATTTACAAGCTAAAATAGACATTGTTTTTAAGAAGTTCCATAATATATCGTGCACTCATGTATGTTAAATTATATGTTAAATTCTGATGACACTGATAACTCATTTACTCAACAGTTATCGGTTGAAGCATATATTATGCATGTACTACACTAAGAGACCGTTCCTTAAATTTTAGGGCATATTGGCATAATTTAATAGAACTGGAAAAAATAAATACAAATGTAACTTATAGGCAACGTACGAACGTAAATTATAGGTATTTCAAAATTATAGGTTTATTATAGGTATTGTAGGTAAATTATAGGTATTATAGGTAAATTATAGGTATTTAAAAAAGCTACCTTTCTATTTGTTTGTAGTTTTATTAAATTATGAAAGTTTTGCTTTGTTTCTAATGTTAAACGTACCGTACGATAATATTCACATCCTTATAAAGAAACAATGTATTGTCTATATTTCACAGTAATCTATATCTAAAGTGCATATTTTACAAATATCATGAAATCATATCATGGATACTAAGAACATCATATTGCTTTGGTTTGGCCTGTAATGTCAACCAATCATTTTGTGTTTTTATTTTTATTTGTCTGTTTATGGCGTAAAATGGTTACGTGATATTAAAATTACATTATTCTTTGTTGATAAAAACATAACAGATTAGATAAAAAAAACAACTAACAAAAGCAAGTTTATTTAAATGTTGACCGACTTTCTCTATTGTTTTGTCCAAAAAACAAGAAAAAACTTTCGTTGGTTATGACAACTAAAGTAACCACATCGATACTAAAATTAAATATCGTTTACAACGCATTAAAAAAAAAAAACTGCTTTAGGATAAAAATTGTTTTGTGAAGAAAAAGTAAAATAATCCTAAATGTTAATGGTTCATGTTAATTTTCTCATTATTGCTTATAACAAGTATAATTACGTTAAGTTGTAATTGTATTTTATTTAAAATGTATTTCAGGTTATTACTGTTATTTTCTGTTACTATATGAATCAGTTTGTTGTAGCATGGATATGTCACTATAACATTTCTGAGTGAGGTGGTATATTATTTGTTCATTAATCTACAGGTATTTATGCCATGTAATACATCTACCTACATAATTTCAAGTATAAATTTGAGATTTAAATCTCTTTATGATTTTTTAAAATACAAATATTCATACCTGAACATACCTTATGCGCTAATGAATCAACTAGACACAGTGATCACAAGTATCATCAGTCTATATGAAAATTTCTCTGGTTAATTTTCTAGGAGACAATGATGAGCCTTGTGGTACACCTGATTGCAGCAAAATAGAATGAGATAGCGTTCCATTGATTGAGATGTAAGCTAGTCCTCCTATTAAGAAGGAGTGTATGAGGCGGATGTACGACGTTGGCAGGAGATAGTTACGAAGTTTATATAGTAAGCCAGGGTGCCAAACTTTGTCAAAAGCCTTTTCCAAATCAACTGTTACAAGGCAAGAAGGAAAACCTGTATTGTATTGATTGTAAATAGCTGTGGTGAGACGGAATAATTGATCTTGAGTACTAAAATTTGGTCGAAATCCAGCTTGGTGTATTGGAAGAAGATTATGTGAGTGAAGATGGTCGTGCATGCGACGGACAAGGATTCTTTCCAAGATTTTGCATAGACAACTAGTGAGGTGAATAGGACGATAGGATGTGACTTCTGATGGAGGTTTCTTTGGTTTAGGAAAGAGAAGCACTTTTGAGTATTTCCAGTCGAGTGGAATATATCCAGTTCGCAGAATAAAGGTATAAATGGTGCTAAGAAAGAGTAGAAAAGAGTGAGGCGCTTGTCTGATGAGTACATATGTAATAGAGTCAAATCCTGGTGCTGTATTCCGTTTACCTTTAAGTGTATTACTAATAGTTTCGGGTTGAATCGGCATGGTTAGAGGATTATTTGGTTCTAAATCATGATCAGCAGACGGACGAAAGAAAGGAGAAGTTGCATCGGTATGGCGGTTTATAGTTGATTGCAAGCGATCTGGTATATGCCAACCGGGTAGAGGTGTAAAGATATCTTGAAAATAGGAAGCAAAAATATTAGCCTTTTCTGCATCCGTAAGGACTGCTTGATGATTATGAACAATGGGGTAAGGCGTACGAGAAATTCTACCTGTTAATTGATGGAATTTGCGCCAATATTTGGTAGGATGTGTTTCATTAGCTAGTGTGTTGCAAGTTTGAATCCAGTGGCGTCTCTTGAACGCAACGATATAATTATGAGTGATCCTTAGGTACTGGCGATGAAGCCGAAGCGCTTCAAGGTTACCCGTGGCGAGATATTCACGGAAAGCTCTCCGGGATGCTGAAATAAATGGTAAATATTGCGGAGGTAACTTAGGTTTGTGTAGCTGAACTTCGATTGATGGAATGGAACGTTGTGCTGCGTCTTGAAGGGCTGTAGTAAGTCCAGTGATTGTTCGATCGAGTTCGTATTGCGTACTAGGCATTGTGAGCGTAGTTACGGCAGTGTCTAAATCGGTGCGATATTGTTCCCAATTTGCCCTTTGATAGCAGTAGACCTGTTACCTTGAGTACTATTAATGACCTTAGTAGTTTTTCATTTTCATACCAAGTACGACCTTAGTCGCTTATTTTATTTTAAATATCATGTGTGACCATAGTAATTTGTTTTGCCTTGTATGTGGTCATTTATTTTGCCAAACTTTCAATCTCTTCAGTTTCACTTAATTGTTGCAAATATTATCGCTGTCAACAATATACATTGGAAAGATAGCAGAAATGTGCTGCCATCTGTTGGTGATTGGCATACCTTTAAACTTGCCAAAATAACTCACATCAGTAGTGCCCGAATACTTACCGTGGTGTCCCGTCTTTTATTTCCGGTGGAAGGCACACTTTTCGTTGTTGATCTGGCACCATGAGACAGGATTTTGGAAACTACTATAATATACTTAAGAGATAGAGAACATCGGTCTGGAAAGCAATAAATTCTGGTGTTGGGAACCAATGACCAATGCATCGTCCATTTAATGTGCGTCATTTGGTTCGCCATAGTTCTTTAAGCCCTGTAGTGTAAAGAGTTTATTGTAATTTTAGATTAAAGATAAAGATGAAGTCACAAGTGTCTCTTTTTATATATATATATATATATATATATATATATATATATATATATATATATATATATATATATATATATATATAAAGAAGGTAACTCAGAAAATAACAACATAGAAGTAAATCATTTCTCAAACGTAACATGTGTTGTTTGATACCCTTTGCTTGTTGGGACAATGAATGACAATTAAATGATGCGTGACAGCAGATATTAATATATTCCTCAAAGGTTTCCGTTGTTGAAAGATATAATTTTATTGCAACTTTCACCTGGAAGGAGTTTTTTACTTTCTGTGTAAAAGAAAATAAACAAAATAGAATTATGAATGGGAGAAAATGAATGAATGAGCAAAGAATAGAAAAGATGCATGAATGAATGAGATGCGTGATTTGGCTTCCGTAGCAACAAAACTATGAATGGACACGCAACATTTCCGCCCTTTTTTTGTTGTTCAGTTTTCCGCGTCAATGAATACATCTTTTTAAAGAATCTCCTCTGTCGGTTGAGAGTGTTTACCTTTCATATAAGATGGAAAGAATATATATATATAGTATAAGAAGAACTAGACCTTAAGGGAATTTGCCAAATGGAGTGGAAAGACACGAATGGAACAAGCGCACGAAATATATTATTTAATGACGAGTACAAGAAAAGATTACTAAACGAGTAGATAGGAATTTGTTACCACTGCTGAAAGAAGACATACAAAGATGGATTACAAAAACAAAGTGCGTTTCACGTAATTGAAGAGTGAAAAGCGTCCTTTTTTTTAAAATCTGAAAACGTCGAAAACAAAAGCTGACACACAGAAGAACCTTGCATATGTGGTTTTTTAAACAACGTGGATTTTTATTATTACGCATATTTTCGAATTAGCTATAGGATTGCACATATACATGTGTAAATGATGGAAATGCTGTATAAGTCGGGTCGGGTGTATAAGTATTGGTTTGTAATATGTCAATATTATCAACAATTAAAGAGTGGAGACACTGTGATTCAGGGACACACTCACACTTGCGGGGAGTCCACCGGATTCGGACCCTTCACCCTTCGAAAACATCGTAACTCGACATACATTGGTACACTTTCTTAATAAAACTACATTTGTTCAACATAGAAATGATTGGTGTAGCATAAAGATTCGATCTTACATCCTTAAACTATATTCTTTCTTTTCTTATAAAAACAATCTAGTTCTACATTTTTTTTTCCTGAGAAGATAGGTAGCAGAACTCAACAAATCATTTGTCGTCTTTTCTGGTGCACAATAACATTGGTTCAACATTACACAGATGTTGTGTCTTGTAAGATTGGATCCTCCAAAATTTGAGCTCTTTCGAAGAAAAATTACACTCGAATTCGAAGAAAGTTTTTGGAGTCCATGTTGTACACTGAAATAAAAAAAAAAATGCTTGTTGTTCATAATTTTGCGAAGATTTTTTTATTTATATAATTATTAATTTTCAATAACGTAAACATTTTTAGTAGGAATAGGAAATATAACATCTCAAATATATAGTGTCTATGAAATTTCCTAAAGATAAATTTTTAATGACCATTGCAAGTAACGCTTTATTCACAATTTCATTGTCTATTTTTGTCGGTAGTTTGCGCCTCGTTTGCTTGCCCTCCATGCCTCTGTATGGGGTCGTGGTTCCCCAGTTGGAATCCATTGATGCAGTGGGACTAACGGAAAACTACCAGGGTGGCCGAGTGAGGATCTGAATGGAGAATACAAAAATTCAGATATGACACTATATTTGTAACCGGTATTTTAACCAATTGTGGTGACTGTGAGAAATGAACAGAAAATTAAGACAAAAACTTAGTATATATGTTATGTAGGTACCTCTAATTATATTATTAATACGAAATATTAAGTGCAAAAATCTTTGAAAATGTAAATTTATCTGTAAGAAGATGTTAACTCGCTTTGCATAACTAAAAGATGCTGACCTATTATCTTGAGGGTTGAGAGCAAGAGTTATTATATTTATTTGCCACATCTACTCTAACTTTCAATTCTCATTTAGAATTAAAAGAATGAATTGTTTTATATTTTTTACAACTTTTATATGTATACCATTCAAGTAGGAGACATATGTTCAAGCATAATTATCAATATACTACCTTTAGAAATTTAAATGCTATATTTAATATTGGAATGAAGAAAGTTTATTGCTGCTTTCAATAGAGCATCATCTATTATTTTGTTTCTCTATAATATGTATGGTTAATTAGTATCTGAGTGTGCTCACGGTTGCAATATGTATTGCTGTATCTAATTCTGAATTATGCACCCTGGACTTGTCGTCGATTGTGAAGCGAGATATTTTAACTATTCACTTGTACACACTTAGTTTACAATGTATAATAATAATAATAATAATAATAATAATAATAATAATAATAATAATAATAATAATAATAATAATAATAATAATAATAATAATAATAATAATAATAATAATAATAGTAGTCTAGTTCCATATTAATGACATTCAATTATTCAGTCGATGTTTAAGCGACAGCAACCTTTCAAATCTTTTAAGATCGTAAAAAAAGGACGCTTGAGAAAAAGTATACAGTGTAAGAGCTCTTTTGTTAATAGACAGGTGCCCCAGCACATTCCAAGGTATTTTTGCTAGGGATATAGACAATATATTTTCTATTATGTAATATCAAGTATTAGTTAAATTTTAAAAAAACAGATAATTATCATGTAACTTCAGATTTTCATATATTATTTATGTAAATAAAAGATGTTTAACTTTTCTTTCCTTCGCCAGGTGAAGTTACGAACAATAGAAAAGACAGGTGCTCCCCTGTTTTCTCCCCAATATCCTAATGAATTGTCTTCGTAATGCATTGTTCGACAACTTTTATAAACATTCATCATTTGAGGGCACTGTGCTGATCTTACTCATAGTTGCTTGTGTTTCTAAGGAGAAATGTTTATACTTTAGACAAGATGTTATTTAAAAAAAAAAGAAAAAGAAAAAAGTTGAATTTCCAGTATTTTAGATACTAGTACTACTTTTACGTTCTTTGTTTTACACGCGAACAAATAAATTCGGCCTAATAAACACATTTTCCCAACACACAAAAGGATTATTTCTAAAAATATTGACATCATTAAGTAGTCCATGTATGTCCAATCCATTACAAAAAAAAAAAAAAAAAAGTTATTTTGTACAATTGTTTCTGCGCTGCGAATAGGAAGAAAAAAGGAAAGTGGTGGTTGACCATCGTTGATTGGACAGAAAACTAGTAGACCCTATAATGTAGTCTCTAGCAAAGATCTACTCCAACTCTACACATAGTAGCTTCTTAATAACTTCCGAACGAAAACAGTTATTTGGCTGCAGTTTTTCTTTCTTTATGCAATGCAATTTATTATACCTGCATTCAAAATGGACAGTTATTCTGGTTTTATTTATTTATTTATTTATTAAAGTTTCGGTGAAAGTAACTTTTGATAAAATTAGTTTCCAGTAAATGAAAGTTTCTTATAAAAGAAGTTTTCGATGAAAGAAGTTTCTGATAAAGGAAGTTTTCGACGAAATAAGTTTTTGATAAACAAGTTCCCGATGAAAGAAATTTCTGATAAAAGAAGTTCTCGATAAAAGAGGTTTCTGATAGTTTCCGGCGAATGAAGTTTCTGTTAAAAGAAATTTCTCGTAAAAGAAAGTTATTGATAAAGAAGTTCTCGATGAAAGAAGTTTCTGATAAAAAGAAGTTTTCGATGAAAGAAGTTTCTGATAAAGGAAGTTTTCGAAGAAAGAAATTTTTGATAAAGAAGTTCTTGATGAAGGAAATTTCTGATAAAAGAAGTTCTCGATAAAAGAGGTTTCTGATAAAGGAAATTTCCGACGAAAGAAGTATCTGATAAAAGAAGTTTTCGATGAAAGAGGTTTCTGATGAAGGAAGTTTCTAACAAAAGAAGTTTCTGATAAAATAAGTTTACGATGAAATTTCCAATGAAAGGAGTTCTTGGGAAAAGAATTAATTCACCGTCATAGGTATTCTTCTATCATTGACTGGTAAAATACTGAAAATTGAGCAGCTCTCATGCATTCTGGTCATAGGCTACCCTTTTTGTCTCCACGCAGCAATGATCTCTTTTAATACTATCCATCGATTATAGTCACTTTATCCATTTCCTTCTTTTCTTCCCATCATACCTTCTATTACATCCCTCAGACAATGCCACAACCAGTTTCTCTTTCTCTTTATTCTTCTTCACACTCACATTCCTAAAGCGTTTAGTCGTTTTCCATATTTTTTGTGTAGTCTTTATGTTTCTAACCAACCAATATAATACACTGCACGAAGCTTCTAATATTTTTTTCTTGTTGTTCAAAGACCTTCCAAATATGTTAAAATAGTCATATTCTTCTCTAAGGCTTCTTTACCTATTTTTTATTCTTTCTTTCATTCCACGTCCTCATTTTATGCGTTCACTAGATGACATATCTAAAACGTGTCATATAATCTGTTTTTTCTTCTACAACTTTAATACTTGATACTGTCTGTTGTGTCCCAATCACCATTCTTTATGACTTCTAAAATCATTCTGATTTTCTGTTCAGCTTCGAAACAAATAATGGGACGATATATGACCTTGAATAACCAGATTAAGTAGAGAAAACGAAATTTCATAAATAAGCATGCGGTAGGATATGCAGAGTTTGATTAAGGTCTTATTCATTGCACTCACATTAGTTGGGGCCTCTTACCTAGGTTTTCTTTCTGTTTCATTATAAGATAAATTAAAAAAAAAAAAAAAACTTGTTCCAACAATATTGTGTCTTTCTTCAAAAAATGTCTGTATTTAATATCTTCTGCTTTGATGGAAGTTGCTCATCCTACAATCCTCATAAAGTATTATGCTAGCTAAGTATCGCTAGCTAAGAGAAGGTGTAACCCTGTAAATTTCACTTTTCCAATG
Source organism: Thermobia domestica (assembly GCF_964235325.1). Lineage (NCBI taxonomy): Eukaryota > Metazoa > Arthropoda > Insecta > Zygentoma > Lepismatidae > Thermobia > Thermobia domestica. Next base: position 106,006,119 of record NC_137455.1, read on the forward strand.
AATCTCTTTCTTAAAAAAAAAAGTGCTTAATTTACAACTTCATATAAAAAACTACCATTAAAAATTATTAATTTCATATCTGAAAATGTTATTTAAAATTAGCAACTGCATATCTAAAAGTACCCTTTAAAATCATCAACTTTGTATCTAGAAGTGCCATTTAAAACTATCAACTTCATAACTAAAATTGTCATTTAAAAATTATCAAGTTCATATCCAAAAATGTCATATTACAAGAAAAATCCTTCGCACAAGTGACAAGATAAAGGAAAATGTATTGAGGTGAACGTAATTACACTTTAATCACTGGAGAAATGAATGTGTATGTATATGTAGTAGTTACGTACTTCCCATCCACTGGAGTATAGAATGACAGAATTATGGCCTCACTCGCTATAGTATGTAAAGTAGGAGATTCCTTTGTTGGTTCTCTAGAAACTGGATCGCTGCGACCGGAAGAAAAAGTGGCGGCTGACTGGCACGGAAGACAAGAGTTTGACGGGAAGCCTTTTTTAACAAAATGAAAGAAAAAAAAAGCAGTTGCGACATACTTCTCACAACACTCCTTCATGAATGATCAGCTCTTAAACGGAGCAAACACAATGGAGACAGACATTGTTAAACCATCTGGAAAGGGTTTTGTTGTTTGCTCTTGCTAAAGTAAAAGTCGACGGTTCTCCATCCCTCTGTTTTTTTTTTTTTTTTTTTCAATGCATGATTTCCTATGGTGTTTGTTTCGAGGCAAGAGGTAAATTTAAACAATACTTCCGCTCTATAGAGACAATTGTAGCAGATGGGTACAAGAATAGTTCCTGTGTACCATTCGGTAAGCTTTGGGAATGGCGAACAGTTTTCTAGTAGCTATATTATATACCAGTACACATGTAGGCCCGCGGCACCGGAAAAGATAAACGATTCAAACCCTGAGATCCATGAAAGAGAAAATCTATAGAATTGATGGTATTTATTTGTGAAGTAGTAAATTAAATAGCTTTTCATCGTCCTTCTATAGTTCACTTCTTTCTTATGCGGAAACGACCAATTTCATGTGATCCAAATTTGAAGTTCATTTGAAGAAGTTAAGCTAACGCGTGATTGCATCATATTGATGAGATGACTACATCTAAACTTCCTTAGCGCAAAAGACTTTACATTGAGTGATGTGTGGTCTGAGCATCTGCTGTATCAAATTAGTTTTAGCTTTAGCACACCGGAGTTAACTATACAAGGTCGTTTCAAAACAATACCGACAAAGTTTGAGAGGTGGTTCCTGACACCAAGATAAGACAAAATCTATAGACCAACATGGATGCACAAATGCTCCCTTTCGGAGTTATAGGCTGCCGGAAACATGAAAAAAAATATGAACTTTAAAAATCCATAACTCGAAAACTATCGGACCTACCGTGGTCGGGTCAAGACTTCACTTAGAAACTAATATGTGCGCTATCCAAAAATACATGTTTCAGAATCCTAAGGTACTCACGCAACAATTTTTATAGAGGGAGTTTGGCTACGGACATATAAGTTGAAGTACTCACCAACTACCTCTATAAAAATTTTGCGGAAGCACCACAGGATTCTGAAACATGGATATTTGAATAGGGTGCATACTAGTTCCTAAATAAAGACTTGACTCGACTACAGTAGGTTCCATAGTTTTGGAGCTATGGACCATTACAATTCATTTTTTCATGTTTTCGGCAGCCTATAACTCCGAAAGGGAGCATTTGTGCACCCAGGTTGATTTATACTTTTCGTCTTATTTTGGTGTCAGGAATCACCCCCCCCCAAAGTTGTCGGTGTTGTTTTGAAACACCCTGTATATATTTACGCAAATAGCTAGCCAATTACCTCTCCACATTGAGTCAACGTCAAAAAACTTTTATTCCCATCGTGACACCAAATTACAAGTGGTAATCATTGGAATAACAGAGAAATTATATAAATTTCTTTTATGACAGTGTCGTTTGCTCAACATTAAAATGTGCCCCCATCATGGCCGAATGGCTAACGCGCTTGCTTTCTGTTTGCGCGGGCCTGAGTTCAATTCCCGGTGGGGCTATGCGTTGTCCGTTACAAAAGCAAGTAGTGATTCGGATCTCACTTTAGAAGATTAGGTCTCGTCTTGTATAGCCCCAGTACCGAAAAGACATGAAATTCCCAGTGAATTGACCAAAACTGAAACATATTCAGCTTCAGCAGGATATATCAAAGTAAATCAAAACTATATCAAATCCTATTGCTTACGGAACTCAAAGCTTTACCGTCCTAGAAATCAAGTATACTATCCTTTGCAATTCGTAACGATTTCTATAACATACATTGGAGAAAAGTGAACGGAAATTCCATTAGGTATTCATCTCCAGTGATTTTACTTCCAGCTGCTATTGTCCAAATCAATTTAACTTTTATCCTACATTTTCTGGACATTCTCTTGAGAAAAATTAAAAACACAAGATGCAAAACGTGAAAATGTTTACTTTCCGATAAGTGGTGAATAATACAGTCTCACTTCATATTCGGGATTTCTATGGAAGTAAATGCTCATTGCAATCACAACTTCTGTGTGTCACAGAATTTTATCAAAGAGGATGGGACTGAAGCTCCCGACATCATTTCGTTTCACAGTTTTTCAATCCACATCTTAATATACTAAATAGGTAATCTTTCATACCTTATGAAAGGTTGTTAATACCGGGACACCCCCCCCCCTTTGTGTACGCCACTGTAGGCATCGAAATATGAGAATCGTTGATAGTTTCAAAAAGTGGAATTATAAGTTTGTAAAACAATATTTAATATAGAAATTTCTATTTATCTAAAATAATCTTTATGAAGAAGGTGGTGATGATTTGGAAGAAAATATTTGCAGATTGTGCATATGGAAAGAAGGCGTGTTAGTATCGCAGTACTTATTGACGAGCGTAAAAAAGAGCGCACGTGCGAGCAGGTGGAGGCAGCCTGTGCGCTACCGGAAATAGAGCAACAGGCGAAAAAGAACCCCCTCTTTTCCGCCCTTAAAGGGATGAAAAGAAGCGAATGGCGCAAGCATTTGGAAGAGGGGGCGGAAAAGAAATGTCAAATCTGGGGGACGACCAACTGGGAAAAAGAAGAGTCTGCATACACGTACGTTTCCTTTCCAAAACCACGTGATATATGTAAAAGATGGATCGAGGGAGAAAGACCACATTGGAATTCCGTATGTCACTCATTCCCATCTTGAGGACTCTTCAAAGTCGTTCCTAGCTCATTCAGATGAGATACTCAGCGTTTCTTCTCATCTGTCTTTCTGTCTACTTGTTGCAGAAAGGAGATCAGGATGTTTGAGATGTAAATAGGAAGAGAGGGTTCGCGAAACAGACAATGGATCACAGCTGGCAGAGTTATTCTCATGTGTAACATGCATCTCGAAATGTATACTTACAATATCAATCATAATCGTGAATTTTTCTCCTCGATTATAGTCTTGTATTGTTGTTTTCTCTTTGTTTGGAGTTTCAATGTCCCTTTTCAGGACCGAGACTATGTGAGACGTGAGTCTATATCTTTATGTGGAATCTAAATCATATGAATGTTCACTAAAATCGAACCCCACCTCTAGTACAGGAGACAAGAACGGTTGCTATTTGTTCCAAAAGGTAAACAAGTACTTTACCGTATTATGCTAGTTAGAATTGGAGGGTAACTGGTAGTAACTAAAGAAATATATTATAAATTGTACTACTTATATTACTGCTGCTACTACTACTACAAATAATAATAATAATAATAATAATAATAATAATAATAATAATAATAATAATAATAATAATAATAAGTGGGAGAATGGCCTGCCATTCTGGTTGATCAAGATAAGTCCATTGAGATAAGTACTGGAATGGTATTTTTAAACGTAGGACTTGGCCTACTTCCTTCTAAATTTCTCATCTTAAATTGCTAATTGTTTCAAGTGTCAAAAAGTTTCAGCTATCATATTCTAATGTTGATGTGATTGAAATTTAGCATATCTTTTCACCATATGAGACTTTCATTTATAGTATGAGGTGGAATTCATGTCACCGTAATATATTCAATGATCTCCCAGCGGGAACATCTAACTTGGGAACGTCTGTACTACCCACGCACGCTAGTTACACGATCAGATGAGGAGACTAGATAAAAACATCCTTGAACAGAGACTAGAAACTACACAATGTCAAAATACATTTTCCAAGAAATAGCAGACAAAACTTCAAAAAATTTTGATGTTTATTATTAGTTAGTTATTTTAAAACCTTTATATAAAAACTGAGTAAAGTTTGTGTTTGGAATTCTGGACTAGACTGGAATACGAATCACGTACTGTGACTGTTCAATAATTTCAAAAGAAACAGCTGTACTTGTTTGCTAAATATTTAGCCATGCTTTTAAAATTTTGTTTGCTCAGAGTATACACATTTAAAAATAACATACTCACAATGGAGGCGGTGCTTGGTCCTAAATCTTTTATTATTACTTAACTTTTAAAACACTTTTCTTGTTTTTTTCTTTTCATAAAGTAGCTTAATTTTTCCAAATCTGGCGCTGGCTAATGTCCCTGTAATATACTACAAATAATTAGGTAGAGTCGCAAGAAAATGAATACGATTATTTAAAAAAAAAAAAAAATTAAAAACAAGATAGTGTTTGAAGTTTTGTCTTTGCGAAAGAACAGCTAGGCATAACAGTTCCTTCGCCTTCAAATGTATGGAAGAATGATAATATCGTATGTTATCTCACCGACAAAACAAATGATTTCCAAAAACATGCACCAATTGTCTCAAAAAAAGCTGTTTCGGAACTGATAAAAGCTGTTTCGGATCGGAAATAGGGAAGAGAGAGAGAGAAAAAAGAAAGGGAAACGTAGTTGATTTTAGGAGATAGCCAAACAAAATGAAAGCAAGACGGAAACCAAAAAAAAAAAAAAAAAATCTGCTGTGAAACAAGTTTGGTAGGATGTCTTTGTTCTCAATCACGATGCACCCGGCCCCTTTCCTTCTCAAACATGCGTTTTTCTTCATGAAAATACAGCTTCATTAACTTGTTCATGGTTTTTGAGCGTCTTAATAATAATAAAAGAGTTGCGCTCTGAATCTTTGTCTCCTCTCTTTAACAACATAAGAAAATCGATGGTATGACTTATTTAACCTTCTAGCAACTTTTAAAGAATACATGTTCTGATGATAGATGGCAATAATATCGAACACATAATGATATGCATTCAGTATCTGAAAGAAAAAAGTATATATTTTCTTCAGTTTTAACATATATTTTTAAAAGCTATTCATCTTCCTCTTTATGTCAAAAGTTAGCAAATAATATCACAGAGAAAATAACTTGTTTTATTCTTTGTGGTAAAACTTAACAAATCAGATACTTGTATCTTGTGTGAATCTCCAATAATTATAATCATACCTTAGATACAGTAGAAATAAATTAAATTGTCGATACGGTGTTCCGAAAGGACCTTTCCCTTAACCATAGGACTATAAAAATACCAAAATCGGTATCGGCATATTTGAATACCAAAAGTTTAGTCTTACGCATACCGATACCAAAAATATCAAAATACCAGAACATACCGAAATATCGATTAATATTCAAATGATTATTTTTACGTTTTATTTCTTAGGTATCTTTCCCCTAAATGCAAAAAACGCTACTAATCTATCATTTTTTTCTTTACAAACAAACCATTCTAAGCATATATGGATATTAAATCTCCAGATAGCTACACATCATTCATTACACTGTAAAAAATAAAACACCATTTTAATACTTTTAGTACAGATATTGAGGGGAAAATAGATTAAATGGTTTTATAAAGTGTGCTTCGCCTGTCTAACAGCGTTAATTCTCAAAAAAAAAAAAAAAAAAAAAAAAAAAGTCTCTAGTATGACATTTTAAAACACTTCTTCTCGGAGGTACGTGGAAAACACAGTATTTAAAAGGGTTGAATATGTGTAATCTGGAGGTGTTTAAAAGTAGTTTCTTTATTTCTTGCATAGTATAGAAAAAAAGCGTAACGTTCTAGAGCCCGACCTTTTTTAAAGGTGGAAATGAAATACGTTGAAGAAAAATGATAGCTCACTGGTAATTGTAAAAAGTAGTGTTTATGAGATCAGATCAGATCAGATCAAACACTGTCGACGGCTTCCTGTAAGTCGATTGATTGATTGAATGAATTTTGAGTTTTACGTCCCGTTCAACAGCAAGGCTATATGAGACGTGGACCTACTGATTAACGTGGAATCCGAACCACATGAGCTTCACGTCGGGAATCGAACCCGGGTCCCCCACGCCAAAGGCGCGCATGCTAACCGCTTAGCCACGAAGGAGCTCTCCTGTAAGTCGAATAGTCAAAGGCAGGATGGGATTAGTAAATCACTTACATGCTTGATTGAGAGAACTCTATTTACTTTGAAGTCGCGTACTGAGAGGTATATGAAAAAGATGAAATAATTATTTTTACACTTTTTGCTGTACTTTTGATTTACCAAAAACTCTTTTACGTATTTACTGTGTCTGTCAGATGTCCACCCGAGAGACACAAAATCTCAAAAACTGCTTGATTTATCACCGTGGATTTTGGCCAGGATATAGAGTGAAAAGCTAGGAATCGACATTATTGATGGAGATGATCCATCCTGTCGATCCCAAGAAATGGACAATCAAAAATTGGTTCCCTATGTATTCCTATGGGAGCAATTATGGGTACCATCGTTGCTTGATAGATTACCTGCAGTGCTGTAGAGATTAACGGGTTAGCATAATGCTCAGGATGCATAATACTAATCGATCCGTGGAATATAATGCTTAAAATGAAACTAAATTACTTAACAATTATTCGACAAAGCTAAAAACTTAAATAGTAAGACTATTCATGGCTTTGGATATCCGAAACAGTAACAAATTATAATTTAAAATAAAGTAAAGTTTTAAGCTTTGGTCAGTGTCTCTTTTGTTAAAAACTTAAATATTTTCTGTTTTTAAATATTCACTCTGCTTAAAGTGTACTTCATATAAGTTGATGTAAAATGCTATATTGAAACCTAGGCTTGCTAAAATTTTGTTCGTCATGAGTTTGGTTTACTAAAAACCAAACTAAACTTCTTCACGGAGTGTACACTGCGACACTGCTTCTTTTTTATAGCTATTCTTTCTCAGTGTAATGTTAGATAGCACATTCCAATGACATTTAAGGAAATTTAATTGAAATCGATACTCAGAAGTATCTGAGCAATTTACGTCCGAACATAACCTATGTGCAACACCTGTTCGCTTTTTTAATACAATAATTGGATAACGAATAGAAGTAAATACCGTGGTTATGATTACAAAATAGATAACGGAATACTTCCGTTTAACTACAGTGTAAATTAAACCAAAAGCAGAAAAGAAGAGTCATACATCTTGTAATTTCCAGATAGGTAGCTACAATAAAGTTTGTATATAACAAGTTTATTCGCAGCACAGCAACTTTCTAGGATATTTCTGTTTCCGACGTCCTTGCCAACAGCAAATTGACGAGACACACGCGACTTTCTTGAATTATCTCGAGAAATAGTGTCATGCTATTTTTTGTTCTTATCTTTCCTTTTTGTTTTTAATTCTAATTAATTTTGTTGGGGTATTTGAAGGTTTTTTCTGTTGCAGTAGTGAACATAGCGTATTCAGCGAAACATATCAATGTTAGGTACTCTAAAGGAAACAAAAATGGCTAACGTTTGCTAAAAGTAGTGCTTTTAAAGTGTCCAACTTAGGACTAGTACAAAATTTAACCCGCACCACTTTTGAGTGGGTAAAACGCATATTTTTCTTTTAACCTAATGACTTCATGGTCCACGGTTTCCGTGAGATCAGGCAAGTGAAGCAATGCGAAATCTACCAAACACTTGGATGAGCGACTATCGGGGACTTCTGTATTATTAGGTATAATTACGGTTTTTACATATCTCAGATAACTCAAGATTCCACAACAGTCGTTCATGTTAACCTGGAACATTTTTCCTTTAGAGCAGTAGCAATCTCCTTTAGCAAGAGAGTTCATCAAATAGCCGAATTGCTGCTGACGTTTCAATTAAACCCTTCAATCAATAAATCAATACATTCATACTCGATATTGCCCCGTCGTGGCTAAATGACTAAAATATGCAATTCTTGATGAAGGAAGCGTATCTGCAATGTAGACCCGAGTAAGGGACTCGGATTCCATTATAGGTCCAGTCTCATGTAGTTGCGGCGCTGAAAATCTACGTTCAGTCAACCAATCTCCAATTTTGGTAAGCGGTCCCTCCCTTCTTATTAAGTTTCTTTTGAGCGTGGTAACTTGATAAAAAACCTTTGGTCAAACTCTTCTTTCTCAGGGTGCCCATAAATCTACTAAAGAAATATCTATTTTGTAATCTTTCTCAATGGTTGCTTTTGTTTTATAATAATCCTAACCTTTCTTCATGGTATAACCTTAATTAGAAATGTTCTTGCATAAATTAAATACTTTAAACAATACAAATTTTTGATTATCAACTGATTTAAATGCCTAATATTCTCGCCCCCTAAAATTTCAATGATGCTCTTTGCATCATAACCCTTGTGGGCAAGCACGTACACAGGAATTTATTTCGGGAGGGATCCAAAACTTTTCGAAGGGTGGCCCAAATCCACTATGAGATTAAATTATGTTAAAATTTGTAAAATCACTCCTAAAATTAGACTGAGTTTACAGAAAACTCAGAATTTCGGGAGAGGAGTCCAGACCCCAAGGACCCGCCCCATGCGTACATCCCTGCTTGTGGATGTTCCTGATTTTAAAGTGGTTCCCGCTTTTCTGTGTCCTAAGCTACGAGCAATCATTCATAGAATCTGTATTTAGAACAAATGTGTTACCATTTCTTTTTTCAGATCATTTTTGAATTGTTTTCCAGTTTCGGTGTTGATATTGACTAATATCAACTGAATTTGATAGACCCTCTGGTAGGCATAAATTACTTTCACACTAAGTTTGGTTGAAATTTGAGAAATAAAGGTTCATCTATAGTCGAACAATATTGATGCAGAATTACGGCTGTTCGCCGAGGGAGCCACCAAAATCGAAGTCGTAGTTAGTCTATATACATTAAAGAAAAGATACGAATGATAATAGGCCAAGAGTGTGGACCAGTTTGCAAGGTTTACAGAAGGCGACACAAAGCAAAAATAATCAGAAATTCTGTTCTATGATACCAGTAGTAGTGAAGAAGTGAATTCGTCATTTTATTCATCATTCATTTGGATTTAAGGATATCAAACTCAAAATCGTAACAGTCACTGAAAAAGGCTTCGTATTTCCAAGAAGCTTGTAAATGTGCTAAACAGGTTTCAACATAAAAATATCTTAACATAAACCAAGACTAAAGCCGTTAGGTTTCGCTGCAAGCTACCCCTTATCTACAAAGAACAATTTCATTAAAAACACCTGCGATGGTTGGATTTCGAGACATATGTAAATTCAGCAAATCTTTGTGAATCAAAACCACGTGGGAGCTGTATGCTCACTATAATTATTGCAAATATGGTAGACATTTGAATTCCTTTAGTCTTCAATAGCTGCTATAGATGTAGTAGACTCAGAACAGTGGAGCAAGCACGTGAGGAGAAAAATTGAAGTATGGTCGCACGTGTTCCTGCTTTTTGTCTGAGGACAGGAAGACTCTCAAGCTCATCTTTTCTTAGATTACACCAACGCCCTTGTGTTGAATTCTGCTTCGGTCGGTCGGCCACACGTTGATCGGGTGTTTCCTGTAATTTCAGCTGGGGGTCGCTTAACAGATTGTCATTAGGTCCTCCATCTTGTCGCGTGGTTCATTCTAGCGTTCCTGTTCTACATCCTGTTTGTTGTACAGGAGGGCCAAAACATCCTGCACCCTTCTCTCTTTTTCGAGGGTGTCATCAATTTTAATAAGTACTACCAACTTTGTACTTGTCAAACGATTGCAGCCTCGAGAAGTGTAATCGTTTTTGGAGGTTTTTTCTTCCTCTATCAAAATGTTGAAATACTATAACGCTTTGCACATTTAAATTGATTTTATTTGATTTTCAGTTTTGCTGAAAGGGATGCTGAGCTGAAAGTCAAATCAATTCACGAGAAAACAATTTTCCCTATTATATAGACAACCCAAGCGGTCTTGCCGTTTCCCAGGTTGCCTACCGTTCAGGTAATTACATTGCTGCAAGAGAAATTTATTTCCAGGTAAACTTATATTGCCTGTAGTTAATTCCAACGAAACTAGTGTTTATATTTAACTTTACCTGTGGATAAGTTACGAAAAATTAAATTTTTCCTAATTTTAATGCCTCGCGATTATGCCGTAAAAAGGATACGAATGGTGAATGAACTTGTATACAGGCGATTATGCCGTAAAAAGGATACGGATGGTGAATGAAAAATACAATTCAATGAACGATTTGATGATTGATTGTCTTAACTTGTAGACAGTTGATTATCAAAGTGAAATGATCAAAATCTAGCTCGACACAAGTGGCAAATAAATTCAAAAATTCATTTAAAAAAATTGGGCCACTTTGTCATGAAAAGTCGACATAGAACAAGGTGTCAGTTTCATTTGTATTTTCACATAAAATATTTAGCTACTCTCAGATTAGACGTAATATTAAAATAAGTCTAAATATATGACGTCATTTCAGAGAAGTACAATTCGTAGTTATGTTGAGGGCTTTAGAAAACACATATAAACGATCTATAGCAGAGATTTTCGCCTTCGAATGCCATTTGCGATTTTCTCTTTCTGTTTTTCTTATTTTTTAAAAGTATATTATGGCGTCAGCTGTGACCGCGAAAACGACAAGCAGGTCTGCCCTCTATTGGATAATGACCAGTGGCTGTAGGTGAGTAGAATTTACCGCTAGGGTATGTTTTTTTTCTTTCTTATCAGAGTTAACATGCGTAGCATGGAATGCATTAGTACTGTAGTACAATTCCCATGCGTAATTACTAAACAGGTACGTAATATATATATTGTACAATGGTTGTGAGCTGTTAAAACTACGAAAAGTAGCGTGGAAAAGCCGATGAAACGGGAGTAAAGCAAATATAGCGTATAATTCTTGTCTTTCTTCATGAGGAACGGAAAAATACATTTTTTAAAGTTTTTTTTCTGTAAGAAACAATATTTCAAACGATCGTTTTGCTTTTTTTTTGTTTCTGTTCACACGCTCTCTAATATTTAATGAATTTTCAGATTCTCAAACAATTAAATGGTAACACTACTTTCTAAATGACAAATACATACGAACTTTGCGAATGGAGCTACATGCGTACATATAATGTAGTATGAAGTTAAGTGTACCCTTTTCACATTGCGTTGTAATAATAATTTTATGAACTTTACTAAGTGAAGAACACTCTCTCGTGGTGGAAAAAAAGTTTTGGTTTTTCATATTCCTTTTTATTAATATTGCAGGTATCAAATAATATTATTCAATTTCTATGCGTAATTCTTCAGTATGAAGTACAAGTTACAAAAATTGAGTTGATTTACGATCGCAAGAGGAAATGGATATTATGTTTTGCCTTTCCACCGTTAGTTCGATTATATTACTAGCAAAAGTGACCCTTGGAGCCGCGATGACTCACTAATAGAGCGCTTAGTAATAGCAAGTGGGATCCCAGGTTCGATTCCTGTTCCCGCCAAGTGGGGTTTATAGTGGACAAATCAGATGTGTACGAGTTTTCTAGGGGTTCGCCCGTTTCCTCCCACTTTCGTTATACAACCATTATTATCCATCTGATCATCACTTTCTCCCTTAGCCTCGGTGCATAAGTATGGGACGTTACACTCAAAAAATGCCCGTTCTTCGCATAGAATGAACGATATGTATCCTGTAACATAGTAGAGTAATTTGGGTTGTTTTAGTTCAAGGACTTCTGTAATACTTGATACTTTTTGAACATACAGAACGTCTAATCCTTCCTCCAATCCCTGCCGTTAGAGTCGAAAATCGACAAAAAAGAAGAAAAAGGCGATTATGTCTGGTGTGCGGGTGACACGGGTTCGATTTCCGGTGGGAACTCATGTGCTTAGATTTTATGTAAAACTGTAGGTCCGCTTCTCACATAATCTTGAAACCGAAAAGAAACGTTAAAATTCCAAATAAATAAATAAACCTACATAAATAATAAGCCATACCCTTCATAATCTCGTGCTATATAACAATGTCAAATCACTTTTTCGAATAAAAGGAATATTTGAACAATGGAAGGCAAAACATGCAAATAATTTTAACAGTATTGTTTCAATACATGGATATACAAGATGTTCTCGTTTAATGTCCATCACATTTTCTCTGTTAGGCTGGCGTCATGGATTATATAGTCATTTGGTTCCCATATGTTTCAAATGACACCATATGCCAGACTAAAAGATCAGTGACATACATCGTCCATATGCGCACTGGATTTCCTATGCCACAAGAGACTAAATAGAAGATAAATATTTCGTATTTAATTTATCCATGATAGGCAACTTTTTCGTTTAATTAAAAAATAAATAACTATTTTAATTAAAAAACTAATTAAAAAATATTCTTGTGTACGAGTGTTTTCAATTCGAATGAGACACTACTTTTTCTTTCTTTCTTTTTTCTTTCTTTTTCTTTCTTTCTTTCTTCTTTTTTTTTTTTTTTTTGATATACTAACCAGATCATTAGTAAACAAGCTGTTGTAATAAATGATTCTTTAGCGTTACGACCTACAAAAAGAGCTGTAACGCGCAAGAGGACTTGATGTATTAAATAGAATGTTACTGATCAATGAATATTTGTAGAAGTGGATTTTGTTTTAGACTAGAACTTGCTAGTTCTTAATTGAAATTACTCCTCAATTGCCTCACCATGGTGACTGAGTCAATACGGAGAATTCTGTGCGGTCTCTTAGAATCTAGTCCGGGAGCAGCGATTCCAAAGACAATTTTAAAATCATTATGCAATACCAAGGTAATAAAGGACTGGACTTTCTATGAACATGTTCTCCAAACCATGACCGGTAGTGGTTCCTGTGGAACTGGCGTGTGCGCAAGCCGCCATTATGTAAAGTGAACCATCACAGACCTCGTCCACATTATATCACCTAAAAGCAGGGGTTAAAAGTGATCGGGAACGCGGGGAACGACGTTCCTCCACTTTCACAAAATATCTATGGCGTCCCTCCACTTTCTGAAAGAAATACAATGGACAGAGATACGCACGAGAGACAGCATGACGTGATGCATCCCCTACATTTTCAGATTTACTTTTACTCCTGCCTCAAAGAGACTTGAATTTCAGAACCACGCTACTGCTAATAAAATTACTGGGATAACAATTTGAATATCCAATTATTCGAATAATTTTTCTACTGTTATTCGAATATTTGTTTTCAATATTCGAATAATTATGATAATTTGAAGTTATTCGAATAACGAATTTGATTCGAGTAATGGGAGAATCCATTATTCAAATAATTTATGTTCAAATTTTAACAGCATTGTGTAATGAAATGATTTTTTTTTTTAAATATCCCATTGTTATGCCGTTTAGGCTAAAGAAGGTGATGATTAATGAGAGTGGTGGATGATGATGGTGAGACTAATTGTTGCTCTTCCACCGGGAATCAAACCCGACACCATGTGCATTAAAGACACGCGCTAGCCACAAGATCAGTGGGGAGGGATTTCTAACAGTATTAGGCCACGCGAGCGCCACCGTCCTTGCCTTCAAAGGCCGCACCAAACATTTCTCGTTAAAGCATAACCTAACATGATAGTCATTTAAGATTTTTTTTTTTTTTTAAATATAATAGTTAATCAAGTTATATTCAAATATAGGGTAACAGTCACGGGTCGCTGCTTCCTTCGGACAGTCATTAGATATTAATGATAAAAGTTCGATAAGAATAAAAAAAAGTTGGCATAAACACATTTTGTCCTGAAAAATTTAAAATAAGACAGGAAATCCTAAGGGCTTTACTACGATTGTATGTGTTCATTATTAATTCCATAGACGTCTCACTGGCGAATTATGATCTGCTGAAGAACATATTCTGCCGCTTAGCAGTGAGTGATTCAGCTTTATAATGAAAGAAGTCACACACACTTTATAACATTTATATTAATGAACAAGAGTAGTGTGTATAGAATTGGTTAGTTGGTTATACCATTATGATTTTAATTTGTAACATACGTAGATAGTATATACAACGAGTAATTCAGGGAACCTGTTTTATTCGCGTATGCATGGTTGTTCACTACAACACGGTGAACATCCGGCCTAGTATTTTTCACGCTCTTTTTAAAAGGAGAGTAGATATTAAAAAAAAAAAAAGAAGAAGAAGAAGAAGATAGGCAATTGTACAAGTTGGACGCTTCTCCTTTACTGATGCAGAGAACCAAGTCTCGTGGGAAAATATGTCGCCCAAAATGAAAGCAATAAGAATCTCACTTCCTGCTTGATTTTGACTCCTCAGCTGTCAACCACTGTGACTGGGTATTTCTTAATGACAGACAATTTATATCATCATTTTTTAAAAACTATATCTGAATAGGTTATTAAATATTTCTTCTTTTTTTATATTGGTATCCTTAATAATTATATTTTTAACAAAGTATAATCTTCCAAACCAATTTGTTTGTTTTTGTTTCCGTTAATTATTAGTGTTAAGAAATGTTGTATGTTTAACGATCCCTATTTGTTTCAACTAAACCAGCTACATTCTCAGGCTTTTGATCTACATTTGTCTTTTTTTTTTTTTTTTTAATCTTTTACCTGCTTTCTTTTCTTTTATTTTTAATTGTTCCTTTTGTAAAGCACGCTTTAAAACTGAGAGAACACAAGTTCAGTTCCATTTCCTTGATTTACATGTCCACTCTACTGTCAAAAGTGGTGGGAATTTTGTTCAGTTTGCACTAAGACATTCATTTACTTATAAAGGAAGTTCCAGCTCGTACAACTGTGAAGTTATTTTTTACAGGGAAGTAATTGGAATAAAAAAGAAATGAAAACGTGATGGAATTTTTGGAAGGAAGTCGGTTAGGACCTATATTTTAACAAGATTTCGTTCCAGTATTCGACTGGATGGCAGAGCGATAGATTCGAATTCCAAACCTCCTAAATACAGAGCGAGAATTAACCGTTCACTTACATCCACTCTATAAGTAATATAAATACCTAATACACAACTTACTATAATCAGTTGGGTTAATTATACATGTTGTTGCAGTCATTTTAATTATTATTTACATATAGGACCTACATATAAAGGTATAGTAACCAACCATCCCAATTTTTATTATTTTTAAACTCAGTACCAGGTCAAGCCTATGCACCAAAAATATGTTTTGAAAAAAACGCACAAGACCTTTCAGTAAGCTTGAAAGATGCTGTTTTCGTATTCACCTCGTGAAACCATGTTTGGCCGCGGGACTCCAAATAGACTTCCTAATTTGAAATAGGAATTCTAACTTCAAAAGTAACGTCCTTGTTCTATTATTCGTATTTAAAATTAGTGTTTTCTTCGAGTCTCATCCCCTGCGTGCTTAAATTTAGATTTTTCATTCATGTACAATGCCAGGCAGAACATGTACAGCTCACAGATGACGAGAAGAACCCTAAAACAGGGGAAGCGGGGAAAGGTCAAGACCCGGTCAAGTCCATTTTGGGTTTTTGAGGTGTGGTCTATACTTAGATGCCGTCTGCCACTCTGGATAAAGTTATATGTGTGCTATTCCGTGGTGTCATTTGAAACCCCCGTGCGAAAAGTGGGCGAGCCCATACATACGTCACACTACTTCTGCTAGGGTTCTTCTCGTCATCTGTGAGCTATATCTATCTTTATAATTTTCCCCAAAATTCATATGGTAGCTAAAAGAAAAAAAAAAAAGACCCCTCTATTATCTTATGCAGTAAAGTCTATGTCACAATAACTGAAACATTTCTTAGATTTTCTCATTGAATTAGTAAAGTTTTCGGTTATTTTACTGTCTTGCAATATACTGTATCTTCAAAGATATTTAAATCTTGAAAATATCCTGTTGTTAAACCAAACAGGGTCATGATGTAAACCGCGCCATGGAAATTTTAGGAGAGGGGCAAAAATGTTCTTTTAACCAGTTGCGGCTCGTGAGGGTGATCACATAGCTACAAGCTAAGGAGGATATCTTTGCATACTATTCTAATTCTTGTATTACAATATATGCAGTTATTAGGACATTAGGTAAGTTTTCGTCCCGTAGATTGTAGCGATAAAATTATATATGTATATATATTTTTAAACCGATGTGACTACCCTCATGAGTCGCCACTGCTTTCAACCCAGGTAACACCTAGAATAGGGTTATCATATGATAAACTTTAAATAAAAAAGAAGAGGGGACATTTTTAGATTTTGTAAAATGATTTATATTACTCATACTCCTTAACTTTTACAACTGATTACTGAAATATTCAATTTCTTTCTTTCGCACTTACAGCTGGATCTGTTCTATTTTCTTGAAAATTCAACATTGCAATATTACGTACAAACTGCAAAAATATCAATACAGTAAAATACAATTAAATTAAAAATATTGCAGAAAGGTTTAGGTGGTAGAGATACTTTATTGTTAGAAATGCTTAGGTTTGTATTTAAATAACTTTTTTTTTTTTACTTAAATTTATAAATATTTATTAGAAATGTAATTGGTTGGTATGGTTAAGCTTTAGTATTGTAAAACCTTGAAAACGACGGAATAGTCTATTTTGAAGATTAGGGCAGTCGCGATTTTAAACTGATACTCACTAGGTATAGATATTTATCCTTTTTTCTAATTGAATATCTTATATGGATATAGGTTTGACTGGAATTTTTAGTGTTTCTTTAGATTGATCTCGATATACGTAATGAATCTTTAAGTTCACGCAATTACCTGTATCCTTCCAAAAAAAGAATATTTTCCCATTATCCTAAAACCCCTGTCGGACGATTTTTAGGGCTAGAAAAAGAAGATATATCCGGTCTAAGAGATGAAGTTTGGTACTCTAACCTAAAAATGCAAAATGCATAATCTATGCAAGAATAACAATTGTATTCAAAGCTGCAGAGGGGGGGGGGTTGTTGATCAGAATCATCCTTGAGAAAGTTTAAAACAAAATATTGCTTTTGTGGAAACATGTCAGGAGAATTTGCAGGTGGGGGGGGACTTTGTGGATATAGGCACTTTTGTGTCAGATTACATGAATTAGTGCTGTTTAAATTATTGGAATGTTCGTTGTTCGAAGAATTGTTTGAATATTCGTTGTTCGAAGAATCGTTCAAACATTCGTTGTTCGAAGGGTTATTCGAATATTCTTTGTTCGAAGAATTATTCGAATATTTTTCTGCTGTTATTCGAAAGTTAAAACATCCGAATCGTTTTCAATATTCGAATAACTATTCGTTATACGAATAATTATTCGAATAATCGAAGAATCTGTTATTCTAGTATGCGAATAACGAATCATTTGAATTTTGATAGCTCTAATATATCACAGACAGATAACAAACTATTTTATCACATCATGAAAGATGCACCAGCTAGGTGAAGGGAGAAAATAGAAAGGTCAACAGAAGCTCCGGCGTGAGCAATAGCTCTGGAATAAATGAGTGCTTGCCATTTTTTAAAAGGTAGTGTTACTCGCGAAAAGTGACAATATCATACATTGAAATCAAAACAGTTTAATGATGAACTCCTTTGAACAGAACAGTCTATATTAGAGCTATAGCAAATTATTTATTTATTTCTCTTCTTTCTTTCCGAAAATTTTTCTCCACGCTTGATCTCCGGATGTGGAGTTGCTCCGCCTCGAGGGAAAAATACATTCCTCAACAATTCACCCGTAGGGCAACCAATTCAACAATGATTTTCTGATTGTTTTATTGCACTTTCAAACTGATAAATATATACCTTACTTTCGCAGGTACGGAAGTCAACCTAAGCATTCACATTATGTCATATATTCTTCTCAGAAGAGGAGAAAAATTATATGTAATTTAAATAAGTAGGCCACAAATAGCGTATATATTTATATGTATAGCAGACAGATTTCATTCTTTTGCTGGGTTTAACGTGATAAATGGAACAGTCAGTTGACACGCTCGCTGTATTGTTTTGTTACACAGTTGAGATTTATGAGCGGGTTACAAGCAACAAAGTCTTTACAAACAACAGAGTAACTTAGAACTGTCGCGTTTTGTTCGTAAAATGTTCTCTTTGTTGTTGATGCATCGATTTTGATAGATGACGCAGCTAGTATTTTTTCCCCCCTTTTTCTCTTCGGAGTTGAAGTAGATTTAACCTAGTTTCTGATAATGACTTAGCATTAATAATAATAATAATAATAATAATAATAATAATAATAATAATAATAATAATAATAATAATAATACAACTCATTGCAATTATCTGATTGCAAGTAGACAACTACATATATAGCTCGTGAAAAAGGAAGCTGGGAAACTCAGAATAAAAAGTAAATATGAGATGGTCCCCTGAAATCCGTGTGTTTAGTTGGTTGGTATCATACTTTGCTGTTAGCAACTTGGAAGAGATGACCATTCTGATTGATTTTTTGGGAGTTATCCTTACTCTCGTTTCACATTATTCAAAGATCATAAAATCTAAGCAAGGATCTCTAATAGTATTCTTTCAACAAGTAAAACTCTTAACTGTATGAACATTTCAGTTGTATTAAAGTTTAAGTTGAGGATTTCGTCATTAATCTCCAGTTCTTAATTTATAGGTTTTTTAAAGCCTATTCGAGCAATCTCTCCCACATCGGTTCTTTAAGATCTGTTCGAGTAGTTTTCTCCCCATATCGTTCTTTAAGTTCTGTTCGAGTAGTTTTCTCCCCATATCGTTCTTTAAGGTCTGTTCGAGTAGTTTTCTTCCCATATCGTTCTTTAAGGTCTGTTCGAGTAGTTTTTTTTCCCATATCGGCCCTCTAAGGTCTATTCGAGTAGTTTTTGCTCCCATATTGGTTCTTCAAAGTCTGTTCGAGCAATTTTTTTCTCCCAAATCTGCCCTCTAAAGTCTATTCGAGTATTTTTCGCTCCTATATCGATTCTTTAGTCTGTTCGAGTAGTTTTTGCTCCCCTATTAGCCCTCTAAGGTCTATTCGAGTAGTTTTCGCTCCCATATTGGTTCTTTAAAGTCTGTTCGAGTAGTTTTTGCTCTCATATGAATTCTTTAATTGTTCGAGTAGTTTTCTCTGCAACTTTCCCCACATCTGTGCTTTCTAGACAATAACCACAGGATTTTACATTTATTGGGAACGATGAAGTCTTTTAAAGAACGATCAGAAAATTAACTGTAATGTCTCAAAAATTGAATACCCAATTACATGTTCATTGAATGCCCAATACGATAGTGTATATTCAACGTTGCCTTCAACGTGCTGCAGAGAAACTGATTTCCAAGCAAACTATATATTGGATGCAAATATTCCTTGTAATAGTATACATAATAATCTGCTTTTTGTTTATTTATTTTAAAGGCACGGTAACCAAATACTGTATTTTTAAAATTACAACATATCAAATTACAATATACCAAAATTCGGTCGGTACATGTTAATTGAATGTCAAAAGATATCGACAGCGATTTGAGATACTTAGATAGATATAATTTCTGAATATTGATATTGATATTTTCTATCTCCATATTTCAATCTTTGCAAATATGGATTGAACAAATAGATGTTTGAAGAATCATACTGTACAGCTCTAATTATGCATATCGAATTTTGTCTGTAAATACTATTGGTCATTTGTTACATTGTTATCAGCCAGCACTAATTATAATCAACCTGTTCCTCATTGCTAGTTTGCATGCCCTTAGTGCATGAGGTTCCGGGTTCAATTCAACGTAGGACAGCATCGACTTCGCTATTGATATAATTAATCAATCAATATAACCAACCTAGATGTAAGTCTCATTAAATCTTTATGCGCGAGTCTCCAGTACCTATAGTATAGTAATCATTTTGATGTACAAGGACCCATGTTCGATACCTTGTTTTATCTTCTCAATTGACCAACGAGACAGAAACGTTGGACAAATGGCGTCCTTTCGATCATTAGTGCTGGCAAGCGTATGGAGAAGGGAATAAGAGGGACATGTATTAAGATACTATCCCAGTATTTGCGTGGTTTATTAAGGAAAGCTTCAAGAAAATTCCAGTCACAATGATTAACGGAGCACAACTCAACTTTCTCACTACCAAATTCACAAGCAATGAAGCTCGCTACTCCACTTCGTAGCCTGTAGCAATGTGAGCACTTTAGTTTTAAACGACATACAAAGATGTATTCTTCCATTAATTAATAATTGTCACACAAGTAAGATTCTTTCTCTTCTTGTTGTGGTTGATGCTTATTTTCGTCACCGTCTACTTCCTATTTACGTCACTAGGTCGCTGAGAGCGCAATGTGATCTTGTAAAAGTAAGGAACAATTTGTAATTAGCGGTGTTGTTTACTCATTTTTACGCGTTAAGTCATATTTTCACACTTGAAGTCATTGTTTTTTGAGTGCGTGTAATGAAAGTGAAGTAAGAAAACGCAATAATTCCGTCTTCGCTTGGCAGAAGTTTTTTTTTTTTTTTTTTTTTTTGTGCAACTCTTTGGTTTCTAGTTAGGAAATTCGTCTTTTTTAAAATATATATAACAATTGGCTGCACGTTGTATCATGTAATAATTGACGGGCAATTAAAGTGTATTGGGATATATTTAAGACACTGTTTACTTTGTTTCCTAATGTAATATGTGGTAATATGCCTCTATGATCAAATTTTGGGCAATAGCGAGTTTATTGAATATTGATATATACTGAAAATTGTTAAGCTCAGAACACACTGAAATCTTGACTGAATTTAGTTTTAATCTGTTAAACAGATTTTACTAGCAGAGATCATCTAACATTCCCAACATATCTAATATGAATGACATTTATACATAATTGAGCAATGTACAATTTTTCAACATTACATTTCTATTATTACAATGTGTCACTATCATTACCATCATCATCATCATCATACGTATTCTCAAGGGCGCCCATCATGGGGGCAAGGTGGGGCGCTTGTCCTCCCTAAGAGGAAATTGTACTTGGGAATATAGAAAACCTAATAGAATTTTTTATATTAGTTACAGCAAAATTTGAAACTATATTTGAAACGTCGCTTATACTTACACCTCCCCTTGGAAACCACAACATGGGCGCCCTTGCGTATTCTGTCATTATTGGCAGGTTACATGCCGAAACTGAGAAGCTTCTAAGCACCACGACCTTTAGCTAACTTCGTTTTCACGTATGATTTTGCTATTTTAATACGGTCCATCAACTGTAGCCTCTTTCGCATTCTCCCCTTTCCCCCTGCTACCATACCCTCTAGGACTTGAAAAATGAAAATGAAATGAAATATTTCAGTTTCATTTCACACAATTATCTCCTTTAGGCAAAGGGAGATGAATGATTAAGGCAAGTTATTGATGATGAAAGAATTGGTTGAATGAAATTGTAGAAAGAAACGGGAGTACACCGAGAAGACCTACGGACATAATCTTGTCTACAACTTGACGGGGAGTCGAACCAAGGATCCCACACACCAGAGGTAAGCGGTATACCATTGAGCCACCATGGGGGGAATGTGTCCTGCCTTCCCCAAATTATGCTTCTGCAACCACTACAAACAGCATCGTCAACTCAGAGAGTTATTATTTATTGTATCGTGTAATTTGTCTCTTAAATTATATCTATAATTATTCTAATTATGTTTATTTTCTCGTCTATTTCAGACAACTATCAAAGTGTACGCACGATGTTTGAGGCCAGATATCGAATACAAAACTCTCAGCATTACGTACCAGACCACATGCCGAGAAGTGGTTACCAACCTGTTGAACAAATACCGCATGAGACATCGAGATCCGAATCTCTTTTGCCTTACCATGGAAGTGGGAGTTAGGAAAGCAGGTAAGTTGAAATTAACATTATACCAAGATATTAAAAGATTATATCAATATGTTGTTTCCATTGTTTATGTCCAATTAGTTTATCAAGTTAATGACGCTATGTATCTTTGAACATAACTGTTTTAAACATACAACTAGCAATGGATAAGTCACTTTGTTCTGGTAGAAAACAGTATATTTTGGCTTGTTTAACACCAGTGACGTATGCATGAGGTGGGTCCTGGAGAACCGTCCCCCCTAAATCCCGGCGTTTATGTAAATTTAGACTAATTTTAGAGGTGATTTTACAGATTTTAATATAATTTATCGTCATATTAAATTTGGACCCTCTCGAAATAAATTCATGAAAACGTGCCTGTTAAACACAACGTAAGTACCGTAGGACTCTAACGTGAAAAGAAATTCATCGATATCTATTCAATGTTTATATAATTTGTAATTCACTTTATGGAACCTTTTTCAAAATAAATAAATAAATATATGTTTTGGGTGTGCCCTACGAGAGGAGTTGAGATTGTTTCGTTTCAGGAAGGTCTCGTTAAAATGATGTCTCGGAAAGTGTATCTGTTTCCATTGAACAGGCTCTGTGTCGTCTCGTATATTGTCACAGAAATTCTGTCTCGTCTCGTGAGTAACCCTAAAACTTAACACCCTAAATAGGAATACGTAAATTATCAACATAATAATTATAGTCCACTTTAATTTACGAGGGGTGTTCAGAAAGTAAGGTTACAAAGCCTGCAGTGAAACGTGTATACTCGTATATTATTTCATACAACCAATACAGCCAACAAATAGAACATATATTAGATTATTTTTCGACATAGTTTCCATATCGGTTAATACACTTGGTGAATCGTGGGATGAGTTTGAAGATTCCCTCCTGGTAAAAGTACTGTCCTTGCGTGTTCATAGCTGCGTTGTCACGAGGTGTTTCATCTCCTCGTCTGAAGCGAAGTGACGGCCTCCTAGATGCTCCTTCAAGTGCAGGAACAGGTGAAAGTCGCTTGGAGCGAGGTCCGGGCTGTAGGGTGGGTGGTCGATGGTGTCTGCGCTCCTCGTCGATGATGTTTCTCTACCAGCTGTAAACTTTCGATACCATTCTGCGACATGCTGACGAGACATTACAATCTCTCCGTAAACTTCTATTAGCTGCTGGTGAATTTCAGTCGCGGTTATATGTTTCGTCCACAGAAATCGAACAACTGAGCGGACTTCTTCGCGGCACCAATTTTCCATTTGTGTTTATAGAGAACTAACGTCGTAGGTGATGGGTGGCTGAAACTCTGCAGAGTTGCCAACTCCATATATTAAAATTACAGCACACTTTTCATTCCTCTATAACAGACGAAACTCCAGAAATATCGACCTTAGTTTCTGATCCTTCCACTTATTTTAATTATAGTAAAACTTTTTTTAAAGAAAAAGTAGAAGTCCAGTTTTGACAAATATGACAAAACATTTTGAAGACGTATGAATATCAATATTATGTAAGGAAGATAGTTTACTTCCCCCAAAGCCGACAAATTATTAAGGAAGATAAATTCAAAAGTTTAATGTTATTTCCTACACCCTCCCCCAAGCCAAACAAAATTTTTAGATGAAATTCAGAATAATTAAAATCAACATTATTACTTTGTTAAATCTAAAATTAAAAATAAATAAATAAATAAATACTTTTCTCGTTATTGATTTTGCCCCAGTTTAAAATTAAACCAGTTTAGTTATTTTAGAATATTCTTTGCGTAAAATTGTTGCTAATGTTCCATTTTGTTTATTACCGGAACTTTTAACTACCGTAACAATAAACAACTTAGTTCCATATGTAGTGTTCTAACGATTAGCACAACATTAAAGTAACAAACAGTGCATGAGCGTAACCGAGTAATTGGTGTTTTTGTATGAACAGTGTTTTTTATGTATTGTTTCGTCTATCCAAGTACCGTATAATTGCTAGCTAAATAAGAACTTCTACAAGTGTCTGTAAAATATCAAGTAGAAGATTTTTAAAAATTGTATTTGAATTTATCATGTTAAGAATTTCTTTTATATAATGAAGTGAGTAATAGAAATCGTCTTTGATAGTGCTGAACGTTTTTAAAGATTTGTATAGTTCAACTTAAAACAAAGGTTACCTTCAAGATTCCTCATAAATATATGGTTAGCGTACATGTCTTCGGCTCAGGAGACCCAGGTTCGATTTCCAGAGTGAATTTATTTGTTTCAAATCCCACGTTAAGCTGTAATTCAACGTCTCATATTTCCTCTGTCCTTAGAACTCTATACCCAAAGGTTGCTGTCACAATTTTCTGTTTATATATCTATAACATCTTATATATATATATATATATATATATATATATATATATATATATATATATATATATATATATATATATATATATATATATAAGACTGACGCAATGTGAGGTGTGCATCTACAGTTTAGGTCTAACGTATGTATCAGCTTTTTTTAATACGGTATCGCTTTGCAGTTTGCGACACAAAACCATAGACATGCGATGCAAATTAAATGTAAGTTTGGCAAAATGCGGTACACGTATGATCATAGTTTACTACTGAAGTGAGCTATTTTAAAGAAATAGAATATCATTGGCTTCCCGTCAAGGCAGAATAGTTCTCTTTCCATCCGTTCAGTGATAAATAACCCCTTGCTTGAAAACATACTCTTTTCCCTTTAGGTATATTTGAGATTCTCAGTAATAGGACTACACATCATATTACTGGAGACTGGTCATAGAATTGACTGCAGTATGTTAGGCGTATTGCATCTTGAAATAAAGCACCTTAATAAGATTTCGAGATGCAATACTCAATCTTATGTTTCAGAAACAAGATCAGTAGTAAAAACACGGGACTTTGGTAGTGCCCCCTTTTCTGCCCTTCAATTTTTTCATAGTTGTTTCAAGCTCTGATAAGAAGTTCATAAATGACTCATATGTTATTACATATCATAGGTTCAGAAATATTCTTTTTGCTAAGCCCTCTTGCTTTCCATTAAATTGGAGAAATACAAGTGGTATTTGATTTAGAACTGAGTAGGAAAATGAAAACGGAATCCGAGTAGCACTTGGCTACAATATTACTAAATTTTTACTCGCAATAGATGTTATCATTTGTTCCTGAAGATGTTAGTAGTGATCTTACGAAATGATAATCAGAAACAAGTAATTAATAAAACTTGATTTGATGGATCTAGGTCAAAACCCCCACACTCAAGAAATGTCAAAACGCCCACTCAATCGGTCATAACTCCCACACAAACGCACACATCTCCCAAAAGCGCGAACGGTCATAACTCCCACAGCCAAAACCCCCACACTCAAGAAATGTCAAAACGCCCACAGAATCGGTCATAACTCCCACACAAATGGACAAAACACCCACACATAGCAACGATCACAATCCCCACATAAATGAACAAAACTCCCATACAAATGGACAAAACTTCCACACGAAGAAATTGTCACAACCGCCACACAAATGGACAAAACTCCCACACAATCGGACAAATCTCACACACTTTGAAATGATCCTGGTTGCACGTCTAAAAACAATAAGAAGTACAAGGATGTTTTGATCGTTCGTGCATTTGGGAGATTTGTCCATTTGTGTGGGAATTATGACCGATTGTGTGGTCGTTTTGACATTTTTTGAGTGTGGGAGTTTTTGCTGTTGGAGTTTTGTCCATTTGTGTGGTGGTTGTGACAATTTCTGCGTGTGGGAGTTTTGTCCATTTGTGTAGCAGATTTGTCCATGGGTAATGTGATCGTTGCTATATGTGGGAGTTTTGTCCATTTGTGTGGGAGTTATGACCGTTGGGGGTTATGACCGCTTACCTATGTGGAAGTTTTGGCTGTGGGAGTTATGACCGTTGGTGGATTTGGGAGATTTGTCCATTTGTGTGGGAGTTATGACCGATTGTGTTGGCGTTTAGACATTTTCTGAGTGTGGGAGTTTTGGCTGTGGGAATTTTGACCTGCTCCCGATTTGATTTGATTTTGAATTTAGTATCCCTCTCAGCACGAGGCTCTATGAGACGTGGACCTACAGCTTAACGTTGGATCCGAACCACATGAGCTCCCACCGGGACTCGAACCCAAGACTCGCATGCCAAACACACGTACGCTAATCGTTTAGTCATGAGGGACCTTAATTAATACGTTATACATCGTAAAATCTATAAAGAGACATACATACGAATTTACACAGATGTTTGAAAGTGCCAGCAAGTTTTTAATAGTATTCGTTATTTCTCTCACCTCAGGATGCTGCGTTCGGAAAGCAACTTCTTTATTGTGTTACACCGCTATCATTTACAGATTGTAATCTACGTTTAATTAATGATATGTTTTAATGCTACATTTATGCACTAAAAATTATTCCAAATTTGTGTTAATATTTCAACTCAGTACCTCCAGAATGATATGGTTAAGCCTGTGAGTGAATAAATGAAACATACAAATAAATTTATTTTGCCATTACTACTTAAAAATTGTATAGGCTGTTACTTACTTTGTTCTGTTCATGAAAAATCAATGAACATATCTGACAATTCTCGAGACAGTCTTAGTAAAATTCTGGATTTTTATAGAACAACATAATTTCACGTAAGCTCCTACAACTGACTGTAATTTTCGATGAATGTAGAAATTAATACAATTGACATGAAAATTAACACATTTTGTGCTGTATTCCGAATTTATAGTACATCGTTGTGGTAACAAATTTTTATATAATTGTGGTTTGCTATATCCACTGATGAATAATAATATCATATTCATTATTTCGAGGACAATTCTGAAAAATATATAAGTTTACAATCTCGTTTTGGGTCGAGAAACTTTTTTTCCCCCATAAAATTAAAAAAAAAAATCGGCTACTTCCCCTTATAGTGCGTAGTATTATTTGTTAAAAAAAAAAAGTTATTTTGCTGTGTTAATTCCTGAGGTAGTGGAATTTCCACCAGGAAACTGGAAGTAACATATTTTTCTCTTCCTCATGAGATTCCCATCTTGTTATTCACACTTTGCTTCAGAAAGAAGCATGTGTAACTATTTAGCGTTTAAGTGAGATAAATGACAATCATGTTGTGGAAACTTGACGTTCTTGACCATGATAAAAATATGAATTTAAGATTTTGTTAATAGCTACAAAGATAAGGAAGGAAGTATTTGTTCATATTAAAGTAAAAAAGTAATTTTCGTTTTTCACCAAATCTTCGTTAAAATATATTTGATGTTAGGTTAACTAGTTATTCGATAACATTTTACTTGTAGAAAACTCATTAATCTAAATAGATGATCTCAATTATAATCACAGACAATAGAACTTTGCTGAAACGATCAGTTCTTTTGACAAAATGTTAAATAGTACTATAGTTTGACTCCAACTGTAAGCCTTGAGCATAAACATAAATAAACAGGGCAGGACTGTTATCATTCTGGAGGTACTGAAACCCGCAGCTAGTCATCTGTCTAAGGTTTTGCAATTTTTTTTTTTTTCAATTCTACTAGGTAAATATTTTGAGAACCTCCAGGGACAAGTTCCTTCCCATGATTTTCTATCAGCTGTTTCCAGTATAAAACAAATGTGAATCAAGAACTATTATGCAATAAATAAATAAATAAATAAATAAATAAATAATAAAACAAAATCATAGCCAACGTCCTAGCCGTACTGGATTAGCGCTTCTTGTGAGATCAGCGAAGTCAAGGAATGGCGAGTTTGATCCGAGGAAAGATGAGTGACAGTTTGTACGATAGCATTGCGGTGTCTCCTCACCGCCATGAAGTAGCAAAATCCGATCTAGAAAGCTACTGCTATTGGCGGATCTAGAAAGCTACTGCTATTATATGTCCTGACCACACATCACGTCAATGGCATGAGAATCACAAACCAACTGGTAGGCCTTAGTCCCTAAGGGTTATTGTGCCAGGGGTTTAGTTAAAAAAAAAAAACATATTTAGAAATACAAAATATAAATTTTTGAATTCTGAAATCTCTCTTAACTAACTGTATTACTTTACATTTATGTGATGTAATCTTCTGATATCCAAACTTTTCTTTTTATATATTAAGACCCTTAACTGATATTTCTATATTTTTAAAATCAATCAAAAGTACGGAAGAGCTTATATGTGAATGATATTTTCTTGTTCTGAAATTTCTATTTTCAATTTACAGGCATCAGAACAGTACTCGAACTTGATGAAGAAGCTCGTCCAGCTGAACTGCAGTCTTGCCATCCTCGAGGAGACTCGAGGTAATTACATATGATGCATAAACTTAATACTAGTATTAGTTCTTTTTCTTTTTTAGTTTGTAATCCGTGCAAGTGTTTTTCAACTGAATACCTAAATTTTAATAGTGATTAGAGTGTTTTCTTTTTTAAATATTCGAACTTATACACAAAAGAGAAAAGAAAGGTCTTAGAAATCGTTATTATATGTATCGTAATAAATGTAGACATTATTTTTAATGAAATTCCAAAATGTTTACATATTAGTGCTGTTTGTTTGCCTAGTCTCGAGAACGATTAAAGATAAGTAGCCTAAATTCTTATTTCAGATTTGGTTGAGTTGAGTTGATTTTAGTTTAGCGTCCCTTTCAGCAGCGAGGCTATATGAGACGTGGACCTACTGATTAACGTGGAATCCGAACCACATGAGCTCCCGCCGGGAATCGAACCCGGGCCTCCCACGCCAAAGGCGCGTACACTAACCGTTTAGCCACGAGGGAGCTCTTTATTTCAGATTTGGGTAACCCGAAGTGTAGATCCCGTACACTAGGTTGAAAAGCTGGAGCACCTTGCTAGAATTTCCAAAATTATTATCTGCTAATGCTAACATTCTTTCAAGGGCTGAGGAACAATATATTATTATTTCAGAAAATAGTACTCATATATTTTAGAGTAGTGCAATGTAGAAATAGTTTTTTTGACCTTGCACTTGTTTATAATTGTACCCTATTTTTTCTTTTATTATATGATTAGATTTACATCTACAGTAGAGCTATTGGATTATCAAGTTAATAATATAGATTAGAAAATAAAAATGATTGTTATGAGGTGCTAATATTGAGGACCAAAAAGAAAAAGAAAAAAATATTAACAGAAATGTTATTGGTACTGATTTTGTTAGAATTTTTTTCAAGTCAAATAGTTTTTCTCGCAGTATTTTAGAAAAAGTTAGTTGTTACTGAAATATTTAACTTTTTAGTCAATGTTATTAAAAAATAGTTTGATGTTTGATTTTCTCATCTCATTGTTTATTTCACAGAAAAACCATAAATAAAATTATTTTGCTTTTGATTTTAGGTTTGCACTTCAAACGAGACGAGGTGGACTTGTAAAGATCTACGATAGTGTACTTATGTCCGGGGTAAGTTGGTAACTGTTATCCCGATTTTATTATTATCTTTTTGGATGTTGAAAATTATTTAATAACATTTGTACAAGAAACAAATTAGTTTGTTACTTTCTTGTTGTTCTACACTGAACAGAGTATCAGTAAGAGTTATAGTCATGGGAGTTGTGTGTGAAACAGATATCTTGCAACAGATTTTTGAAACAAATCTTTCCTCATGCTTAGATAAACAGAATTTCGCAAATTTTCTTTTTCTACATAATTAAAGTTTTTTTCTTTTAATGTGAAAAGTATATATCATTCAATTGATTTCAGTAGTAGTTTTAAAGATGGCAAGTTCTGAAAGGAAAGTGAGCTATTGAGTGACAAGTTACTGAAGATTTAAGAAACATTAACTTTATTCACATATTTTTTTTTTTTTTTTTTCGGCTCAAAGTTTGATTTAGTATCCCCACAGTCGCTTACTTTCAGGAATTTAATCGTATTTTTGCTGTATCTTTTGACTGATATATCCAGCTCAAATAAATTACATCAGATACAACTTATTTTCTTTTAAGAATTATTTATTGTTTTAATATTTTCTTCTAAGAAATGCATGGTTTTAATATTTTCTTTTAAGAATTGTTTATGGTTTTAATATTTTCTTTTAAGAATAATTTAGGGTTTTAATATTTTCTTCTAAGAATTGTTTATGGTTTTAATATTTTCTGTTAAGAATTGTTTATGGTTTTAATATTTTCTTTTAAAAATTCTTTATAGTTTTAATATTTTCTTTTAAGAATTGTTTATAGTTTTAATATTTTCTCTTAAGAATTATTTATGGTTTTGACAAAACATGAGTCATTACTAAGACAAGCACAACTAAAGAATAATAATTTATATCCGCCTGTAGTTTGTGTCTTGGACATTCAAAATGTTGTGATATAATTTCCAATAGCTTCAATAATCATCAATTCTTGCTTTTGTTTCTTATTTAGAATGTAAATGTAATTTTGTAGGTAACTTAAGGACAGGGAAGAAATTCAACTTAATTTTCACAATATTTAGTTTTTGAAAAGTCAAATAAATAAACACTTATTATTATTTGTTTTCTTTTACAGTCACAATACAAGTCCTTATTAATATCTGATCGAACAACCGTCGACGAACTTATACAGATTCTGCTCAATTGCTACAACAGCAAAGAGAGAGTTGAAAAGTTCTCCGTGTATGAGGTAAATATCACGAATTATTATTAACTTTTTTTTAAAAGTAATGCTATTTATATAATAGTTGTTAATCATGGGTATGATAATTATGATGATATTGTGGGTGATAAAAGTAACAGTAGTAAACATGATGATGAAGTGATTTTTCTTAATCGAAAATTTCCGTAATTTTCATAATCGGGGGAACTAGTTTGGAGACGAAAAAAGGAAATCTAAACAATGTTTGAAATAAATTGATAAAGAATGAAGATTCTTGCTGTTTAATTGAACGGTTTAAATTTACAATGGTATAAGTAGCATTTTCTTTGTTTTCCACAAATTAACACAAGATACTGTAATAAATTCGGGAAAAAACATCTCTTTCCTTTTCATTAGAATTTACATTGCTAGCTATTGAGAGTTGAATAAAGCTCTGGCTCACGTTTCCTGTTAATAGATTTATTTATCTAGATCATGTTTTCTGAAATTGACTTGCCTAGATATGACTTCTGTGTCTAAGTCCTTCTTTCTGAAAAAGTTACTTACACCATTGTTACTTTAAGCCGACCAGTTATTAAAAAACGGTTCTAAAAGTATTAACCAATACTTGTGGTGAGTTTAGGTAAGTATAAGCAATTGAAGACTTATAAAGAAAAGTGTTTTAAAAGATTTGTTATTCGCTCACTTAATATTGAAGAGGACTGTACGAGAATCTGTATTTTAATTTTATATAGATAAACTGAAAAGTTTAAAACTTTCTTTTTAACATCTTTAATTTCTTTCTTAACCGTGTGTAACGTGACAAAAGTACCATGCTGAAATTCAGACTAACTCATTAATGTACGTCCGAAAGACACAATTTTTTTTAAAGGAAATATGAAGGTTCAAAATATTTACACTATATATATAAGTATGTGATGCTTTCTATGTATATTACAAGTTAACATTATGCATGCTTTTATCTTTCATGAGTAAAATATATGTATGTTCTATTTAGTCATAATCCGTAGTCCTGATATTTTTCTTAACCAATTCTAAGGTATCACAGAAAGATATCATTTTTATGAATCAAGTAAAAGAAGCATGATTTTCTTTCACTTCATCAAATCTGATTCTTTTTTATCTGTTCTAGGTCTGTAAAAGTGAAGAATATGAGCGTAAACTTCACCCAGATGACTACCCACTTCAAGTACAGAACGAGTGGCCCAACACACAGGAATTCTATTTCTTGCTGAGAAGGAATCCAGATTATGCAGTAACGTCAGGTCGGAGGAAGGTATGCAAAATAGAATGAATTGAATATTTATTAAAATACAGGTGCTTCTCTCAGAGCGTTATTTTTGAAATTGAAATTGAGCCGTATTCCAGTAATGTTTTTGCTTGTGCTCAATATTCTAAAGTTGACTTCTTTATGTCTACTTTTCTCGTCATGTTTGCTCATTTGATACCAAATTACATAACAAGGAAATATATATAAAAACTTTATATCATTGTGTCGGATGCAATGTCCAGTGATGGTATCATTTGACGAATTTTGCTCTACACTATTGTAGATTGTAATAATTACCAAGACATCTTGTGCACACTACAACTTAAAACTAGGGTTGACTTGAATTAACTGTTCTTCCAACAAGATAGGGCACCCTCTCATTTCGTTATGTCTGTAAAGAATTTTCGTTGCAACCATCTCCACGGTATTGGATCGGATGATGTGGCAACATTGACAACATTCCGTTCACCTGATCTGACACTAAACTGTTATTGGTGAACTGTTTTTAATGTCTGTGAAACTTGATTGCAAGCATTTCAAGACATTGATACTGATCGGAATTTGTGCTTTACTGTACATTATTCTGCATAGGTTCAATGCTGTTGGAGGATATTTTAAATTCTTATGAGATTAAACAATATAACAAAGTCACATATTAAGCTGTACTGAAAAAAAAAAATGTAAATATCTGAACGTGGTCAATACAAGACTGTATATCTATTTTTGAGTGCTACTGAGTGCATAATGCCTTACAATAAAACAAAGTATTTTGAGTATGTAACCGAAAATATTCAACGAATGCAGAAATTATTAATAATTTAATGTCGCTGAAGCAAACTCAATAGTTTTAAAGAAAACTCATCACAGCATATCATAGGTGATTTTGCTAATAGCACATGCATCTATATGAAGCAACAAGATTAAAAAAAAAAAAAAAAAAAAAAGCATCTCCATAAACTGAATCAGTCAAGTTTGTATTAAGAATTATGACTGCATCAGAGAATAGTACAAATGAATACTTTGTTACAGTATATACAATTCAAAATCAAAACATGCTTTTTTCTCCTTTAAGTTGAACCAAGTTTTTTACGACGATAAGAGGCTGAAATGACTAACTTCATGAAATGTTTCACATATTAAGCCTCGTTAGGGTAAAACAGAAAATTATAATGTTTTTTTTCATTTGTGAGTAATTGAAATTTTTTTTTTAATTTCATTGAAAATTATTTTTGAAATAAGTGTTCTGAAATATACATGAATATATTAAAAAAATAAATAAGTACTTATCTGTCACAAGCAGATGCATGAATTTTGTGATTAACAATGTTATTACATCCGCTCTTTTATCATGATATTTGGTCTTAGGCATATCTTTATATGGGTAAATAGATAG
Organism: Thermobia domestica; assembly: GCF_964235325.1. Classification (NCBI taxonomy): domain Eukaryota; kingdom Metazoa; phylum Arthropoda; class Insecta; order Zygentoma; family Lepismatidae; genus Thermobia; species Thermobia domestica. The sequence continues at coordinate 106,039,395 of NC_137455.1, forward strand.
TACATTATTAATAAAGCACTGGAATATTTATTAAACATTTATACAAACTTCAATTTAGCGTTTTACAAGTTTCAGGTACTTTACTTTTATTTTTTTCACCTATATTGTTTCATGTTTTTCAATCTTTGATTTTCAAATATTTTGGAATAAAAATAAATTTTAATAGTAGTACTAAAAATGTATATTGAAGTAGTGGAACATGTCTTGAAGCAATCTAGCATTATAACATCATCAATAAATAATACTCTTTTCGTTTGAAAATAATGTTCTATAGCGACATAATAATTTTCATCTCATACGTTGTAAAAATCAAGAGAAGAAAATATTTATGAATTTCGCAGAAGAAGAGAAGAAAATATCACATTTCTACGCTTCGGTTTCAATATTACCAACAATAAAAAGCAATTCCACATTCCTTCGAAAGAACAATTTTGCTTTTTTTTTTTTTTTTTTTTTTTTTTTTTTTTTTTTTTTACCGTAAGACACCATATTGATTTGTTTTCATGAAACATTTCTTCGTTCATCATCATAAGTTTATGAATATCACATTAATATTATTGACATTTACTACCATTTTAAGCAAACTCCTGTCTTTCAATTGTTTTGGAAAAATATTGTGTTTTTATTTAACATATTTACTTTATCTTTAAGGACCCATGGGCAAGGACAACCGATCTCAATTCTTCACAATCCAGATCACAGATGACAATAGACAACAGGCCAAACTCCAAACTACGTTCATTACCACTTCCAAGCGCGTCCTCCTACAGCGACTACGAAAATTACTTCTACATTTAAAAAGAACACGCACATTTTGGAAAGTAAGAGGTAAGATAAAATATAAATTTGGAGTTTATTAAAAGAAAATAAAAAATGAGCTAGTAAAACTGAAGGCAAATAATTGACACCAAAGGCTTAATTCTATCTTCTTCATCAATACTCTACACAAAACTTTTGATGCTTTTTTTAAAATACTTTTGTTGAATTGTTTACAACAAGGGTACCTACAAAGTACGCTTTCCTCTTCCTAAAGGCTTTCTTTTGCTGTTTTTACTGTTGCATTTCGTCTACGTTCGCACTTCATATTCTCACTAATAATAGTACGTAGATACTGGAAACTAGTATTCCGTTCTATTTTCCTTCTATATTAATGTTTAATAGAAACCACTTCGTTATGATTACTTTTTTTTTTTTTTTTTTTGCCTTTTTAATATTTATTTTTATCCCCTATTCCTCATGACTTTTTCTCGAGTTTTTCTAACACCTAATTTTCAGCTTAATTCCGCAACAAAAACTTTATTATCTTCAAACTATTTCTCTCCTAAACCTTTTATCTCGTACTCAAGTAGGCACTGTGTTCCTTCCAATTAGCCTTTCTTTTGTCATTTCTTTTCCAATTTAAATTCTTACTAGTTGATTCGTGCATGTTTGTGACGATTTTCCTTACTTTTAATTTTAACTCAGTCATATCTAGTACTCCTATAAAAATTTACAGTTTACTCGATCAAAACCTTTTCCTAGATCAATCAATTTTACATACAGTTTCTTATCCTTCCCTGTAAATCTTTTACTGATTACTCTTAATAACCTAATAGCACCTATTGTATCCTTACCCTCTTCCGATCTTTAACTGTTCCATCAAGACTTCCTCAATTGTTTTTCCACATAACCTTCTGTTAGTATGTGGAGCATAACTTTCTTTGTGCGATACGATACAAACCAGTCTGTAGACTTCAAATCTTTCTGAATTTGATTTCTTAGTCAACGATACCGTTGTTGTGTTCAAGATATCTCTTGGCTACTCTTTCGTCTCACACATTTCGTCTCAAAATCATTTTCTGTCATATTTTTTATGAACTCAATTGGTATTTCTCTGTTCCATTGCCTTTTCCTATCTTGAATATCTCTTTTTTAAACATTTTCACTAGTATCCTTGCTTAATATGTTGTCTTCTTCAACATATAAACTACTTGGTCTCTACTTACATACGAGTCTTCAATATGTTCTTTCCACCTTCCTAAAACTTTGTTCCGATTATTCTTATTTTCTACCATCATTATGCCTTTTCATTTTTTTTTTTTTTTTTTTTTTACTGAATTTACATAAATTTGTTTCTCTTATCTCACATTTATTACTCTTTCTAATCGTTTTACGTTCTAACTTTTTTTCTTAATTTTTAAAATTCTTCTGTTACTCTTGTTTGTTTTCTTTCTCACTCCGTTATTTAATTTTCTGCTCATGGCGTCCTTTTACTTCCTCTATAGGCAGATACATACAAAGTTCAATATTCTTCTATTGCCTAATAGTACCTGTGTCTATTTTTTTATTTTTTTCATTTTTTAAAACACTTTTCTTCAAATTTTTTGTACGAATTGATTTCACTTCCTCGCTCTCACTATCCGGCTTCTTGTTTCTTATTTTTCTCCTGACTATGTGTTTTAATTGGATATTAATTTCAAATAGTATAATGTTATGATAAAGGATGTCAGTCCAAGAAGAATTTTTGCGTGTTTTAAATATTCTGAAATCGTTCCTGAACCATAGCACAATCTATTTGATATTTCCGTTTATCTGTTGACAATTTCCTTATATCGCCCCCAGAAAGCAGAAAGGTGCTAAGCGCCATTTTACTTGATTTCCAATTTAAGTGCATATCCTGACTACCCATTTTATGTTTAATATTGTGCAGAAAGGAGACACTATGAAAGATCTGCAGTGAAAACTAAATTCTAGAAAAAAGAAAGAATCGGGATTAATTAGTGATTCATTCGTTTTTATGCTCTCCTGAGAAATTTGCATTGTGGCGCTTAGCATCTTTCTGCTTTCTGGGGACAATATGTTTATGTTAGTTGAATCAAGTTAACAATCATTTTTTTTCGTGAGTTTTCTGAAAAAAATTCTCTCTCCTCTCTTTCATTTCTTTTACCTATTCAACATGTGTATAGCGTACTATTTCCCTGTTCTTCCTTCAGGACAGCATTCCCCATTATAATACACACGCACCTTAGAATAAAATAGATTACAAATAATAATAATAAATGAAATCAATAAAAATAAAAGAAAACAAAAGAAATAAATCGACGACAATTTGTTAGATTATAGTACACTCACAAATGTTAAAATCAACAATGATGATTTGCATTATTGTTGATCTTAACATAGTTTTACTAAGAGATTATTTGTCTATGTTTCATATTCGCGTGTTGAAAATCACGATAAATCTTGGTATAAGAGCAAGGATCCAACCATTTGAGTAAAAGTAAGCAAACAGGCTTTAAACTCCACCTCCAATGTGTACATATTGATTTATTAGTAAAATTAGATAATCTTGGTAAAAGTCTAAAATTTAGTTTCTATTTGTATTTTAATGATTTATGGAAAATTGTATTTGATATAATGATATTTGTCTTGCTAATCACTGTGTTGGAATGGCTTACCTTTTAAAAAAAATAACATTTTTTAATTTCTATTTTGTTTCAGAGTGAGAAGAAGAAGAGGAAATATACGTGTATCATCCTTCATTGTTAGTCAATACTTTGTACCCCTATGAAGAAGTAACATTTTGAAGGTTATATCATGTTTCATAAATTACATGATGATAAATTATCATATTAATTATTTTCCCATTCTCAGGATAAATTTCACATATCATTCATTAAATGATAACGTAAGTTATCTGATAAATGATAAACTTATTACTTCGAACAAGTATTATAAACATAAGAAAAAAGATCTTTAATAACATATTTTCTTAGAGTTTCCGAACGTAATCATATCCAAGAATGATTCTTTTTATTTAAAAAAAAAAAAAATAAAAGGAAAATAATTAACATATTCTGCTGGTAATTCCCATTTCTACCTAAGTTTAGAAGTGGAACTTATCTAAAGAGTTACTTGTATTAACTTTTTTTGTATATGTAAAGTATGAGCTACCCACCAATACAAGAAAAGAGATTGTAATAAATTGATCCGGTTTAGCTGGGCAATATTTAACGTATTGCCTTAAGCTAACTTGTGTAGCTTTGAGAAACAAGTACCAAAGGTGTAATGCTTGTCATGAATAAGTGAGAAGTCATAGGAATATCTGAAAAGGAAAGAAATTGAAAGTTCAGATATTAGTGCAAATGTATTTCACTGTGAGATATAGATGTGTGTTTATATGTAAAAATGCTTGTGTGAATATATATATGTGCAGGGAAGTTTATAGTCCAAAGATACAAAACTTCAAAGATTACTTATAATTTTTTTCTCATAAGAAATAATTAAAAACAATTAACTTGTGTTTATTATGAACATGTGTTTCCTTCCATGGAAATTGCATTTGTAATTACAAGTAACATACCATTCATCGCCATGACGCGAATAAAATATTGATTTTCATGCTAATTTTTTGTTTCGTATAAAATGATCATTCTTAAAACAAAAGCAAACAATTTATGAACTTTTTCATCAATAGACTTGTAATTTATGTTATTAATATTATTATTGCGTTTACTTTGTCATGTTTCATTGTATTCTTGAGGCAACTTCACAGTTCACGTTCTCTCATGACAGTACTTAATAGCCCTGCAGGTTTCAATCACTTGTTGTATTTATCATCAGAAAAAACGTTTATTACAATATTAATTGAAAGATACCACGAAATATGATATTATGTAGGTGAAACAAAATAAATAATTTTCCGAAACAGCTAAGCATAATATGTCTAAAAGTTGGATGTTAAAGAAAAGTAAACCGTAGATAGAAATAAATTCCCTTACATTTTGAAATCCTTTGAAAGGTGAAATGTTTTATATTTTAAAAGAATTCAAACAGAATTATAAAATTGGTATTTCATTTCTTTTCAAAATGTTAACGTTAAATTTCTTCTATTACTGTTCTCGTTGAACATACTATAAGCAGCATTACTTATAACAAATATCACACTTTCAATATATATATAATTTTAAATTGTCCAGATTTTCAATCAAAATATAAACAGAAAGCAAGTGCAATTTTGTTTGCATTTCAATAAATGATAAAACATAATTCCCTGACAATGATCAGAACTATTTTGTTTAGAGTTTTGTGCAGCAAACACAACGAGGCTGTTTAGAAAGTGAAAGACTAATTGTTGGATACTTTACTCCGAAGTTAATGTTATCAATTAATTTTCATTCCTCGACATTTGACAGCCTACTTTTGTTACTGTTGGAAACGTAAGAAACTGTGTTTGATTGAACTATAATTTGAGTAAAAGTGCAATTGTGCTGTCAATCAAGTACAATAAATTTCGTGATTCTATAATAAATTATATTGAATTTTAAGTATCCATTATGAGCGAAATATGAATAACAACGCAATGAATTAAAAATGGCTCCTTTTCATAAGGATCCGAGTGAGCTTTAAATTATCTAAAATATTAACATCCGAGCTTCAATTACAAATATTTGTGTAATTATAATGTACTTGTATAATGACTATAGAAGATAGCAGAACTAATAAATTCCGATATAGCCAATGTAGACAGCTAATCTTTAAATCAAATAGAATAATAGCACTTTTTTTGATAGGTACAAGGGTTTCGTTTTTTTTTTTTTTTTTATTTAAAAATTAAATAAATATGAATCTTTTAAATAAATATTTAAGTGAGTGAAAGGTTTGAACCTTGAAGTGGACTCAAAAATTTGCCGAACTCATAAGCAAAGCTTGAAAAAAATGGTACAGTGAAACCAAACATTTTTTATTATATGCAAGAGAAATTGATCATGTCTTTCGAAAATTAATTATGTCTTTTAAGGAAATATGAATTTTCAGTGCATACCACATGAACAATTGAAGTTGTCCGCTATATCACGTTAATAAGAAACAACTTGTAAATGTTTGTAATTTTTTTTTTAAGCGTAGGATATGAAACATGACTGCAATTTCCGATTTTTTCCGATTTTTAAAAAAATTTATCTAATGTCGTTTCTTAATGTGTGTATAAAGTTCATAAATATGTGAATATGTGAATTCGCACATCTGTATGTGTAAACTTTACTTATGTATGTTTCTGTGTATGTATGTATGTATGTATGTATGTATGTATGTATGTATGTATGTATGTATGTATGTATGTATGTATGTGTTGTCTGTATGTTTGTGTATTGCATTTGTATGTATGTTTTTGCTAAAATCTAATTCAAATAATATAAATTTTTCGGAACAATTTTATATATGTTGTTCTTTTTGCTTTCTTTGCTTTAACCTTTATGAGAAAAATAAAGAAATATATGTACTTTTTTTACTCTTGTATGTCTAATATAATATAGAACATTGTTATTCAGTGTTGTCCAAAAGTAAATATTATTTTTGTAACTCATTGCTCATACTTGTTTCCAAGGCAGTAACATGTTTTTTTTTTTTTTTTTTTTTTTTTTAATTTTAAAGTAAATGAATCCCTGTTTATTTATAGAAGACTGAAGCTAAAATAAACAAAAGAGACAAAAATATGTTCTTCTTACTTATCTTCATAAACTATCGTACCTGTTTTATATATAATAATAACTTCCTTTATCAGTATATGCATTTAAAGTTTTCTAATAACTATTTACAAGTCCTAAAAATCATTGTGGTACTTGTGTTTGGTTTTTGTTATTCCATCCAATTATTTTGATAGCTTTTCATTTGATAAATATAGAAATTTAAAGCAATCTCTGTTTGTACTAATGATGGCAAGTGATGGAAAACTCAAGTACGATTAAATCTTTTTTAAAAACTGAAAAACTGTACTATATGTACACGGAAAATAATTTTGAGTTGATGTGTTATTTAATTTTAGAATATATGTAACATGCGGAGGAGAAAGCAAATAATGTGCTTAATATATGAGTTGTTTATAAGTAGCATTTTCACTGAGTTAAGAGATAATTTGTTACCATTATGCAGTAGAATACATTTTGTCGAATACATGATGGAAAATGGTTATTCATGATTCATGGCTATTTTTTTGTTAAGGTTAAAGCTTGTTGTGTTAAATGTTCTTCTGCATACATTTGAAGTATAGGCTAAGTTTTGTATTCTAGTAAAAACAAAAATATTCTGTTGCGCATAGCTGTACATTTGTATTTCGAACCTATCCATATATATATAGTTGATGCCAAAGAAGCAGTATATTATCTGCGCTGTATAACACTTGTATTAAATGCGTGTGTGTATATATATCAATAAATAATACCGTAAATTTATGATAAATGTGGTTTTTCATTTGCATCTTAACCAGAAATACTTTGCACTAGTTTTATGAAAGGACTAACGGTTCAGTAAAGATTACCGTTTTGAGTTAGTGAAAGATTTCTAAGATTATGTGTGTCTAAATTAATACTTGCTCGAGACGCAAAGCAGCGTAGCGTTTTATCTCTGTAGATGTTTAAATGACCAATCCAATAAGTTAATATACCAGTTCTATGCAACTGTTAATTTTCTTAGGAAGGTGGGCCAAATACCGTTTTGAAGGAGCTTGAATTCAACATTCAACACGTAAAAAAAGTGAAGAAACTTCTTGTCTTTAGCAAGTTTTACTCTATGCAAGGTCAAAAGATGTTAAGCTGTTTCCAGACTATTTCAGTTTTCTTAATGTTAAACAGCAGTGACGAGGAAAACATTATACAGAACTTCTAGACTTGGAAATGACCATTGGTACGCACCATTTGCGGAGTCCACCCAATGTCGTGAGGACAATTGGGGAGTTATTTGAAAGAAGAAAATAGCGAACTCCGGTCTGGAAAGCCAATATTAAAGGAGAGGGGAACCAATGCGATGACCACACATCACACCAAAGACACGAGTACCACAGGCCGGCTGGTAGGCCCTAGCGCACAAGGACTTGCGGCAGGAACTTAAAAAAAAAGTTGTAATCTAGGAAATAATAGTCTCGTTTGACACGCATATATCTGTATCTGAGAGCATGAAGTGAGTAAGTCCAATTTTGGCAAAAATGAGTTAAAACTAGTTTTGTATACCTTTCGGAGGTCTGCAACGAATGGTTGTTTATATTTTGTTCTATACGGATCGACGACGTAATTAATCAAGTATATAATGTAGTATGTCTAATATGTATTTAGTGCTTAAGTCAATGTTTTTGCTCCTTTCTGGAAAACAAGGATTTGTGACTTACGCACTTTATGCTCTCAGGTACAGATATGTGTTTCTTGACAATCACAATGAATTTAGACATACAACTGAAAGGAGAAAATAACCGATTTTTTTACACATCAGAATCCTCTGTAGGTGCGAATTGTATAACACACAAAGAAAAAAAAAAAGACCCGAAAGTAAACCAGGGACCTCCGGCATACCGTGCCGATGTGTTAGCCATTACGCCATCCAGTTCCCTTCCCAGAACAGGCACTCACTCTGTCACTCTCAAGGTCGGTGCTCTCATCTCGGATCACATGGCTTGGACCAAGACTCGTGCTGTGATTGGACAGTCCTGTCTCCATGTACCGAGCACCTTATTACGATTAACCGATTTTTTACACACCAGAATCCCTTATAGTTTAAAATCTATAACACAGAGAGTGAAAAGGTGACCGATTAGACCAGGACTCGAACCCGGGACCTCCAGCATAGCGTACCGATGCGTTAAGCACTACGCCACCCAGTCTGCTTCCCAGAACAGTCACCCACTTTAACTGCACGGTACGATGGAGGTTCCGGGTTCGAGTCTCGGTCCAGTCGGTTACTTTTTCATTCTTTGTGTGTTATAGAATTTATACTGTTTACCATTTGATATATGCCATTATGTGAGAAGTGTTCAAATAAACCCCATTAGGTCACATTTTAAAAATAAAAACAGGTCTTTATGTGAATTTTGGTGAAGAGTTCATCACCTCCAACTTGAATAATGCCAACAAGTCTTTTACTTCATGAGCAATGTGCGGACGAACATTATCGTTTAACAGACTGGCCCCTGAAGACACAGCATTCCACAACGTTGTTTTAATTGCGTCTCAAACTGGTTGTAGGGTATTATAATAACGGTAAAAGCTCTATGAAATAAAATAGGATACAAGTAAAATAGTACACTACGGTGCATATGTAGCTAGCATAGACTTTCAACTCAATACATAAACTATGAATATGGATCACATCTTTAAAAAAATGTGAAATGTTATGAAATATGTACAACAAAACTCCTTGTTTAAGATATAAATACACTATACAGTAACACATGAAATACAAATAAAAATAAATAAAGATGAACCGTGTAATTGATTTTAGATTTTTCGTGTTGTTCTTCATACTCTGGGATAAACTGCAAACTGAAACAGACTTTGCATATAAATAAGAGAGATAAGTAAATAGTTGATTATTTTACTCACATACTCATGTATTTTCTTTTGATTTTTCTAATTAAACTGGTTTGGAGTGCCAATGGGAAGGGGGAAGCGATTGCCTTCTCTTCTTTTCTCATATGGACTCCCTTCAGAACTTCTTTTAGGGATCGGAAACGTGAAAGATGGGAGGCAGCAAATCCTGTCTAGATTGGAACATCTAACTTGAAACGTGCCAACAATTAGTTCACTTTGAAGCATTATTGTGTAGCAGAATGACCCCTTGGTAATAGCTTGCCTCCGTGTTCGTCTTTGATTGCGACTCAAACGTGTTATAGTGTTACAGTAACGGTCTCAGTTGCGTGTGGGTTTTTGAACTCTAGTAATAGTGGTCCACATAAGTTGAAATAAACCGAAAGCATGACTACTTCTGCGGATGTTTAAGATCTGAATTTCTTTGGATATACCGACGGAGAAGTTCACTGCATTTTGGACTATTTTTCAGCCGTTTCAAAATGATAATACCAGATGTACTGTTTAACAATGATCCCCATCAAAAACTCTTTCTATCAACTGGTAATGAGTTAATGAGTCAAGTGCTCAAGAGAATGTCATATGCATTGACGTTTGTGCTTCTTTGAAAGTGTTTGGAAAACCAACTGGACTTTGGGATAACTAAGTTTCTTCACTATCACACAAGCAATACCAATGCTCATTGAATTACGCGAAAAGCGATCGAATGTTTCTTTTGTCGGGTGGTTTGCTTCCTCCACCGCCAAATGGGCATCTTGTGTTACAACCACATGGGTTTAGCGTAGATGGGCTCGTCTGTTGTTCCTGACGTCCTTCGCAAAACATTTAGCCTCGGTCCGTGACTGAATTTTTCGCCATGCATGTTCTTCATCCGTCTGAACACTTCGAATTGATAGTCTCCCACAGTTGAAAAATTGGACCCCCAGTCATTGATTTTTTGGAGGAATTGTTGACGTTCATGATTCAGTGGTTACTTCTGGAAAGACACGACACAGTGCAAACGTTTACTACTGGAAATCTAGTTTGGTAAATGTTGATAAAACAATACATGAATTACACCAGCAAAGTAGTTCTAAATTCCTTGATCAGGCTTCAGCTATAACACTTCCTAATACTACCGTAAAACTGATGTAAGATTAAAAGAAGTAACATAAATCGTATTTACCAAACATTAAATTATGCATATTGGAAAACAACATTTCATATCTTACCTTTTTAAGGATTGTACTTTTCGAAAATAATTTCTGAAATCCAGAGGACCATTATGACCAACGGAATAAACACCAAAACACAAATGTTCTTCTCATTAATTTCACTTTTCATTGTTCTCATCAACAATTCCACTTTTCGTGTTTTCTTAAGTGTAAAGTCACTATGTTGTTAACATTGATTACATACACAAATATAAAAATATTTGCACCAAAGCACAACTGTAGTATGGGACAAGAAGCAATGCGACTACGTTCCCTTTGATTTTGCAAAACATACTTGCACATTAGTGCAAATAAATAATAAAATGTGTTGGTTGATTTCAAATCGAAAACGCTTCACTTAAAAAAAAAAAAAAAAAAAAAAAAAAAAAAAAAAAAAAACCAGTACTATATCTGAATAATTACATAAACGTGCAAACAAAAAGGAGCTGCATTAAAAGGAAAACAAAATCTTCTCTTATGATAATTACAAATGAAGCCGTGACTTCCATAACCGCACAAGTCCAGCTGGAGTGATATTGAGAAACTCAATAAAAACTGAACATTTCGAACTTGCGAATCTGACTTCTTTCATACTTACACTTTGCTGAATAACAAATGTCACTAAGTATGAAAAAAAAACTGATTTCCAAGTTCACATTTCCAACAAATATTCAGTTTTTGTTGAGTTTCTCAATATCTCTTCAGCTAGACTTGTGAGGTTATGAAAATCTTGGTTTCAAATGTACTTTTTATTTTTATTTTTGTAATTCCATAATTTGAATCAAAGACACAATCGCTTCACTTCAAAAAGGAAATTACGAAAGACCTACCTCTATTTCTCAGCACTACACTTGGATAATTACACACACGCACACACAAATGAAAAATAGTTGCCTTAAAAAAGGAGATCTGGAAACTTCCGAGTTCTAGTGAAATATGTGACGAATAGTACGATTATCACATGTTACAAAAGTACTTTATGTAAAATATAGTGTAAGAAAGCAAATTGGTATCTGAGGTTCATGCTAACGATTCCAGGATTGCTATTCTCAATGAGATTAATGCTATATCGACATCTTGCTTATTAACCCCATTGGCGTTCACGCTGGCCCGCTCCGTGGGAGACGCTATACGACATATTGTTAAAATGCAATAAATAAATAAATGTCACTTACGTGTTATTTTCACACTTAGTAGTTACAACTATGAACATTAAACTAAGTTTTCCTTGTAGGTTTAACTTTTTTAAATTCCTATATTTTTAGAGGAAAACTTTGACGTTCGGTTAAGTAGCCTCTGCTTCAGTGTCATTCATCCGAGTATCATAGTTTATACGTTATTCTCTTCAAAATGAAACAAACTTTCAAATGATATCATGCACATATGTGCATGATGTACGAAAGAAGGGAAATTTGGGATGAAGTGGAAAAAAAAAATCCTCCAAAAATCCATTTTTAAAAATTTTGTGCCCTCTGAAGCGGGTCCGATTAAAGGTATCCTAACATAATCAAACTTAAAAAATATTTTGGTCCGTATGTAACACGTGTTCCAAGTTTAAGCGCAATATCTAGAAAAAGTACAAGAGAAAAAATATTTCTCAATCCTGTTTGACAATACCAAATTTCATATATAAATAGGGAAAAGTAGGATATATAAAATAAAACTTCCCAAATACAGTACTATTCATCCGAGTATCATAGCTCGTATGACATTCTTTTCAGAATGAAACAAGCTTTCAAATGATACCATGTCCATGTATTCCTTTCCTAATACAAACCAGTAATGTAAACTACGCGTAAAAAAAAGGGGGGGGCATTGGTACGATTTTTACTTATCCGAGATTTTAGAACATATCGTCAGCTTGAGATTTTTTAGCTGCATTTACAATGTACAATATTGTTTCTACTAATGTCCTACCCGGAGTAAATTACATTTTACGAAAGGTCTGGAATTTGTACCAATCTTCCCCATGTGGGGGCAGATTGGTACGAGCAAAGTGAAATATTACACAGACTTTTTGATAATAGAGATAACATAATTTTTTGTTTTATTTTTCCATGAAATATTTTGAAATATTCTATTAAACTTCCACAAACTCAAGTATTTTAACAATATATTTAAGGACCTACAGCAGCAAAAATGCAAAATAAAAACTTGTTTTATAAAAAGAATGTGAAGATTTGTCAGAATATTTAGTAATTCAATAGATCTAGTTCAACCTGTTACATAAAAATAAAAAATAAAATAAAAAATCCAATGCTTGCTTGTGTTCTCATCAAAATTTAAAAGTTCCGCAAGCTATTTACAAAGATAAAAACGTACTATAAATGAGGTTCTGTCTCTATAAGGAAAAATAGAAGTAAATAATACAAGGGCTACCTACAATTTACAAAATTTTGAAATCTTTCATACTTCAACTACTAACTGGAAAAGATGTTATAATTTTGGTTCGAGCGTCCCTTGTCTCCAAAGGAGACGGAACTTTGTTATTATAAAGGTAACCAAGAAACTTCTGTCGCTTTTTCACCCATAACCTTCGATCATCGATATGTCACCTAAGACGTACCTCCAAGATGAAAAATAGTCCCATCAGCATCGACGACCTTCTGCCAATGCTCTGAAAGGCCATGGACCCCATCGTGGTAGAACAGGTGGTAATCGGATGGTGCAATGTCCGGGAAGTATAGTGGATGCAGTAGTGTTTCCCATAAAAGGCATAGAATGGTGTCCCGGGTCATCCTAGCCACATGGGGCTTAGTGTTGTCCTGTAACAGGAGGACCCCTTTGCTATTCAGATGTGTTGGCTCTAGAGTTTTGAGTTGTTCTTAAATACAAACCAACTGCTCACAGTACACAGTTGCATTGATGCTCTGACAAACTGGTAGCAGTTCACGATGCCACGACCATTCCACCAAACATATAGGAGGAGGACCTTCTTTTGATGCAGTGCTGGTTTTGGCTGTTTTTGAACCGGTTCATGGGATGCTAACCAATGATGATCTTGGAGCTTCGTACAGGACCCACTTCTCATCATATGACAACACCCTTCCGGAAATTTCTCCTACCTCAGATAAGGCAGCAAAGAAACACAGGTATCTGCTCGCGTTGCATTCTGGCTCGGATCCAATCATGTGGAACCCATCGACCCAACTTGTAGTGCTTCCCAAGTTGATGGAGGTGCTGCCGAACGGTTTCTTCACTCACACTGAATTGTAGTCTCAGTTCCTCACATGTCTGGCCATTGTTCGCTTTAATTGCTGCCTGAAGATCTTCATTTTGTACACGTGTTGGTCTTCTTGCACATGGTGCGTCTTCCAGTGTTTTGTCACCTTTTTTAAACTTGTTGATCCGTCGTTGCACTGTCCGCGTAGTCACGACACTTTCACAAAAGGCCTGGCATATCTTCTCCCTTGCTACAGCGGCGTTTGACTCCAGTTTGATCTCGTACACCATACTCGCCCTCAGGGCTCTCTGTGGAGGTCCCATGTTTACTCTGTCCTACGCAAGTTCACTGTGTAACTGAACTCCCACATTCAGATAGTATGTTGGGTTTATCCACACCAACAACTGACCTTCACCTTATTTCCATTCGAATACAACTCATTGTGTGAGGGCCGATTAAACACAGACTTCCACAAAAAGCGATAGAACTTTCTTTGTTACCTTTATAATATTAGAGTTTCAAGAACTTCGCCGAATAACTTTCAAATAGGTTGCTGAAAGTCGAATACATATGACGCTTACTACACGTTGGCTTTTAGCGTCCATTTACAAATATATATTTGAGGTTAATTTTGTTAGACATGTGCCTATTAAAATCACTCACATGTTATGACCTGGGGAAAAGAATCTTCACATTTTTGCTATTAAGGCTCCTAAATGGTTAAACAATTTTCCATTCGAAAGTTTGTGTTCCTATCGGCTATACCTATAGTTCCGAAAAGTCGGGAATATAATAATACGAAAGTTTTCCATATTATTTTGGTTAATTTATTTTTATGCTTTGATTACGGAAATCAAGCGATCACATATGAGATAGCCTATATTATTAGTAACTTCATCTACATAGCCTATATTATTAGTAACTTCATCTACTTGATGTTAATCACAACGAAAACTGTGATACATGGGAAATGCACAAAGAGTAGTCTACCCTTATAATTACAAACGAAAGGGGTAGATTGGTACAGAGCAGTGGGGGCACATTGGTCCGTACCAATCCACCCCATTGCATGTGTACTAATATGACTCAACCGAACTCCAGGATCATTAATTCCTATAACTGAAAAATTACTCCACGCAGGGCAATCGAACATAAATGAAATTATTTGTAAAGAATTACACTTTCACGCAACATATACAAGTTTTCAAAAATCCAGTGCTTATTACAAATATAAGCTTACAAAGGCATAAGTGAAAACACTTTTGCTCTAAGAAATCAAGTTTTTTTTTCTGCACAGAGAAAAGAACACTGCGTCCATCTATCAACTGTGTCCCACGATGTTCGTTTGTCACCAATGTTGCCAACACCAAACTGTTGTCAATTTACCTCTTCACAGTTGAAAAATAACTACCTCGTACCTATGTGCCCCGTGTACCAATGTCCCCCTCTCACCAAAGTAAATGAAATTTTGGAAACCTTAATTTTAAGCTAATAAAAGAACTCGGAAAATATTGCAAAAGAAAAATATTGCAATTAATGCAAAAATAAATTAACCGCCATAATCGCTTCTAGACTTAATGTTCACAGTTAGAACCGTTGTGATTTTTATTAACCTCATTAAAATTTTTATTTTACTTTGTGACAAGTGAAAAGTAACACCTTAAGAGGGCAAGGATATAATGTAGATAACTGGTCCACCATACATGTAACATTACGAATCGTAGTATTTTTTAAGTACAATGACCGAAGTGCTGCGAAATGCCATTACTCACACATAGTTTAAATTTACTAATTATACCTCACCTGAATAGAAAGCCGTATAATAACTGCCTCGTTGCACTTGTCAAAGCACAAATAAGTACAAGTGAATATATTAGGGCGAATAATCTAGAACAAGGAGGCATTAGACGAGCACGGCAAGGGGGTAGATGATTGGTCCACCATATGGATAGCATTGACAAAAATCCTATTACGCCTACTAATGAACAAGAAGTGGTTCCTCCCTACATCATCATTTACTTATTTATTATATTAATTAATTTATTTATTTATTTATTTATTTATTTCGTTATTTATACGTCACTGCTATCACGACGTGATTGGCTGTTCTATTCTAGGTACTGCACTGTTTCCCCGGCTGTTCCAGCTTCAAAGCTCAATATTTTGAACGTTGAACGCTGGAAATTCTTTACTTTCGCTCAAAATATACTTTCTCAATATTTAGAGCGAAATTTCTGTATATTAATGTAAGGTTGTGATTGCAACATTCAAGATCTTAGAGATATCTTAAATTTGAATATTATCTTTCTCATCTACATACTGTACAAATTGCATGAAACATGAAAATTTCTTCATAAATAAGGCATGTAAAAAAAATTTGCAAACCAGAATTTTGAGTTTCGGGGGGGTCTGGTCTCTTTATGTCCCACGTAGCTACACTTTGACCTGTTATCTGGAATTCAACGAAATACAGATGAACATTTACAAAGTAGTTGAATATCAAAAAGATTAATTACTGTATGAGCCATCTTAGGACGTTAGTATTCAAAAGTTTACAGTTAAATTTCTGAGAGTTGTTATATTTTGGATATTCAAATGTAATATTCTATGTGCTGGAAGTTCCTTTCTTATTGTTTGTAGGAAGATAATAAGTCCAGGGACGATGAAGATTAAGATCACATTAGAACGAAATATGCAGAAGTCACTGCAGCAATAAATTGTACTCTAAGTTCATCATCTGTAAATGACTCAGAAACTGGAAGCTTAAATATCACAGCTGCGCATACTAGTAGCACAATGAGTGGCTCTTACTCAAAATGCAAATGGCTTAAACAAACACATACAGGATATTGTCGCTGTGCCTCGAAGAACCGCTATGTGTTAAAACCACAAACTTAAAATTTTGCCAAATATATTATGCACTGGACATGGTTGTAGCTTACTTCAACAATATTATATTATTAAATACTATTTTTATGTTTACGTAGCACATGTCGGTTTATCTTTTGCTCCTTTATAAGCATATAGAGGATCAATACATATGTGACGAGAACTTGAAGCCTTTAATTTCAATCTATTATTTTTTCACTGTTGTGGCGAAACACTTGAATATTCACTTATCACATTATAAGGGATGCTACCTGACAGCTTTCAGGTTTATTTGCACTTCGTAACTCATTTTCGACAAAAATGCCACATAGCGGTTCTTCGAGGTGCAGCGACGATACTTGCTCTGTGTGTATTACTTACAGTTCGAAAAATGAGTCCCCGTGGATAACAGATCTCATTCTATTTTCTAGAAGTAAGAAACTGGGAGAAAAAGCTAATAAGAATGCTGTTAGTTAGTTTTGTCGAACGCTTGTGTAAATCAAGACCTGTGTTTGTCGAAAGCAAAATCTATGGAGGAACTAATAAACATACAGACTAATACTCAAAGTATGAAGAATGAGGCAATGACAAAAGACCTATTCCGACTGACCTACTTTTGGTTCATTCAGAAATTCCCCATACTATAAACTGGCGACCATTCGTATCTGTTGCAGCACAGAGGAAAACAATACCAGTTTTCTATCGTGTCCTTTTCATAAAACTCTCACCATCTATCTGCAAACTCAATCACACACACTTTAGAGTGCTTTGGCGATACGGTGGCTTCCATTCAGAGAGACATCTTCAAAAACTGGGGAATTTGCGCTGATAGCAGACGAATGCACTGATGTTAATGGGAGAGTAATTTTAAGTTTACCACCATATCGTGGACACTTCTATTGTAGAGATATTCGTGTATGCTGACTCTTACGCCCCGCTAAGGCTCAACAAATAACGGAAGTTATTGTAAAGAAAATACAGGAAATTGGTTTGTCACTAAAAAAATTGCAACATCATTTGATGGCACTTTTCTAACTTCAGTGAGAAACATAAAGGTGTGCAAGCTCTCTTGCAATGCAAATCCTCCAAAATGATATTCGTTTCACTCCAGAGCTCACTTGCTACAACTTGCTTTGCTTATAGTTTGTGATTTCTTGACGGTAATCAAGAAAGTAATAAGCGCAATGAATGATTCAGCAATAAAATGAGTATATTACAGAAAATTGAAACGGTAATTGATAAATTACCACATAAACTTGTTCAGCCAGGAAAGACACGCTGGTTATCTTACGAAGGTAGCAGGGTCGTAATTTGCTAAAACTTCACGTCTATCTGCTGATCCCTCAAAGAGAATAATATATGGTGCGTACTAACCTAGTTAGGCTGGAGGATTGCTACCTGCTATTCAAGAAGCCTTCTACCGTTTCTTTTGGCTCTGTTATCAAAAGTTATTGAAGCCACTAGCAAGACTGAGTAGGGCTCTTCAAAGTACCTCGAATAACATTTATGAAGCCGTGTTGTTCATAAATGCAGTTGCATCGCAAGTTTTTCCCTACAATATGGAAGAAATTCTTGATGCGTCAAAAACAATAATGGAGAGATAGGTGTTACTTTTACTGATGATGTCTCCAAACAAGAGATGTCTCAAGGAAGTGTTACAGAGAGGCAATAGTGCAAAATGTTTTTGCAGAGAGACAGAGAGACAACTTTAATGATGACTTTCAGATCTGTTGTCATCTTAAAGGACACTTAACGAGAAAGAGGAAAATCCAGACTTTAAGAAACCTTTCCTACTATTGGACATAATTCTGCAAGACATTTCTTTTGAGTACACGATTCTATGATGATTACCAGGAGATCTGTCGTGTACGCAATTTTTGTCTAAACTCGTTTCTGATGACCAAAAGAAAGCGATGTTTCCATTGTTGTCCTCCAAAGTGAAATTTACTCTACTCTTACCTGTTGGTACAGCTTCTGTGGAGAGGTAATTTTCCACGATGAACCTCGGGCTCGACTTTCTCCTGATTGTGTGAACACACTCATGAAAATCTCGAAGGCCCGAAGATACCTGACGTAAAGGAACAGAATGACGAGGATGTTCGACAATTCAACAACTTCATATCAAAATCATATGAGGAGTGATTGAAGAGACCAAGAAGAAATATTTGATAGCCATGAATAGGTGACGTAAGCTCACTATATGGTGGTAGCTCTGATTCTTGAAGTTGGACCCGGACAAGAAGTTAAAAAAAAAAAAAAAAAAATCAGCATAGTAGCTCTTGGATAGTGTAGGAAACTCATGTAGGAACCGGAAAATACTTAATCATGAATGAATTTAAATGTCATTGTTATCCTATCCATCTATACATATAAGCCATGGCAGAATTTGACGTCTTAGCCTTTCCTGTTCCTTACTTAGTTTATCTACTTTTTTCAACCTTTTTGCGTGACCATATCTTGCCACAAAAGCTTGTCACGTTCTTTATTACAGAAGTTTGTGTATCCTCTAAAATGCCTGTTATGAATATCTTTTTCTGTCTTATTTTATCAGATATGTAATTTCGTTTACGTTATGTTGTCCATGCATAAATATCCAAGCCCCCTCCCTCTTCCAAGGATAAATACGCACATCCTTACACTGAAAATCTTGGAAAAAGCCCTGAAGGAGGAGAGTGGGGAGAGAGGAATGGGAAAAAAACTATAATGTTCATTTCTTAATATATGCGCATAAACTGTTGATCTAAAGTACCGACAAACAATATTGATAAATTTTCTTTTCCTTCTATTTTTGTGAAATATTTCTATGCTACCCCAAACAGGCGGCTTCGTTTTAAGCCCAAACTTGAAGAAATGTCATCACTTAATATCGTAATCAAAGAATGGAAAATGTGTTATGCATTATATTATACCCCTGTACATAAAAAAAAAAAAAAAAAAAAAAAAAAATCACTTTGAAGCAAGCATATAGATTCCAGGAGATAATTGTATATATATATATATATGCGTGACACAACGTTTGCGCCAAAAGGATTAATAAAGCCACTTTTATTAATCTCTGGCTAATAATTTCAGGTACTATTCTAGTATTTGCCTGGCATGTTTTAAGGGAAATTAAAGAAATCTTGAATCAGGAAGGGTGGCCCTTGAGTACTGAGTGCAATAGGGATTTTTATTCCTATTCAATGTTATAAAGAATTACTCACTTCTTTGTTACTCTACAAACTTGTCTACTTCCCCCTTTCTAGAAATCGAAATATAAACGAGTGCCAAGTGCAAAGTATGGCCCACGAAAGGCAGATGGGTTTTCACGGATTCCCTTTGTGTGACATAGGAAATCCATAGTTTCATTCCAAAAATGCGCAATCAAGGTTCCAACTTATTTTGAGAGCACAAATTCCCTGACTTTTGCAGGTTTTCCAGGTTACAATTTTCAAATTTTCAAGTGTGTAAAAGTTATTTCAAGACCAGGGAGTTCATATATTAGGAAGTGCACAGGGGAAATTAAAAAGTCAGAATCTAACAAGAATTAACTATTACTAGCACGACTATTAGTGTTACTAAAATCTTAACAAGAATATTACTAGCAACGCTGTTCTCAGATCATACATATTTTTCCTCCCGTCCTTTTGTGTAGCAGTTTAGCAGTAACTCAAACAGAAGAGAAAGATAGGATTGTTTTGAGGGAAAATAGAGAGCACACAACACAGAACCAAAGGTTAATATACAAATCGACACATCAAATGTGACAAAACAAATATAGGATAGATATCATTATTACATTAGCATATACTACAGTATACCTGCTGTTGTAACTTACAGCAAGGCATTTAAGTTGTCACTACATAATCAGAAGAACAGCACAATCATGATACAAGAATCAAACTAAACTTTTCTATTGTAGAACACAGAACAGTATTATACAAAAAAGGGTGTAAATACACCGGTATGGTGCTTTACAATAAACTATCCAAAGGTATAAAGGTTCAGAACTCTGTAGCTAAATTTAAAAAAAGAACTCCAGAAATATTTACTACAACACTGCTTTTACTCGGTAGAGGAATGCATGAATTGTTAACTACATTAAAATTTTACATGATCTATAGTAAATCAGTGTCATTACTTGTTTTTAGTATTAGATATACAGTATATGTGCAAGAATTTCTACATACACTGCAAGTAATAATTACTTACTCTATTTTTAAAAATATCATGCAAAATGTAAGGCATAATTATTAACCTAATGTGTATAATTTACATTATTATTGTTTCTTCTACTTTTGTGTTTATATATAAATGACATGTCCCCTTCAGATGCATTGTAATTAAAGATGCAAAAAAGCCGGCTTTTTTGAATCGATGGTTTTTTCACATAAAAAGCCGGCTTTTTTGAAAAAAAACGAGAATTTTGGAAATTTTGGCTTTTTTTCATCTTCATGATTTTTCAATCTAAATAGCTTTCTTATAGTATATTCTATAGTTAGATAAGAATTCCATGACCTAAATGCCATATTTAGCTCTGTAATTCACCATCAAGATGGATGGAGCACATGTTTTACGAATTAAATCTAACATGAAGAATGTAGTATTTGAGAGCAGGCTATATAACTTTTGAGTTATCGACATTTTTTTTCTTCTCTAGATCATTTTAGTTTGTCATCCGTGTTTCATTTCTAAGAGCTTAGTACTCTAGCTTCTAGCACAAAAGTTAAACTTACGTTTTTCTATATATCCGTCAAAGCATACGTTTTTCAATATGTCCGTCAAACCGTACTTCCACATCTCTGTTATACTGTAGTTGTGCAATGATTTAGCAATAATTTTCCGGATACAACCTTGAATACCAATTTATACAAATAATCAGTAGCGGATTTAGAAAAGTACTTTGGGAAGGGTTTCTCTGATTGTTTCGTTTTCTAAAAAGTCCTAATTTTATTTGGGAGGTGCTTGAAGTTTATGAGTACAGGCATAACTAATATTTCGTTTCGTTTATATGTTTAGTAATAATCTTCCGGATACAACCTTGAAGATCATTTTATACTGAGAATCAGTGGCGAATTTAGAAAAGTATTTTGGGAGGGGTTTTTCTTACTAATGTTTAGTTTTTCTAAACATTCGTAATTTTTATTTGACGGGAGCTTAAAGTTTATGAATAAAGGCATAACTAATAGATATTTTGTTCGTTTTAGACATTCCGCAACTTTGGGGAACAGGCTTCAGTCCGAAAGACCGACCCCCTAACCTTCGCAAAACCGTCACTGCTGGTAATTAGTAATAATAACGATTTAAAAATAAGAAAGGAAATCGGCCAACTCCTACACTAATAGTCGGCCAGTACACACACTATTTCTACATTCACAGATGGAATGAAGAAAAGCTTTGTCAGAATGGTCGAATGCTGGGTTGAATCCCAGACTTCCCGATAAAAGCGCAAAAGCTAACCACTCAGTCATGTTTGTTGTGCAGTTGTATTTAGTTTAAATATATTTCGTAGTCCTTTTTTTTTGTAGCGGGGGGGGGGGGGGGAAGTTCCGTAATGATATGTTGAATCCCTCTTGTTAAAAATTCAGAAAACTTGAGGATTGGGTAAACCGTGATGGTGGTTATGTAAAACTTAACTGTAGAATTTCAAGAATATACAGAACCAAAAGCTCTAGATGTGCAGCCTTTAAGTGTATCATATAAATCTAAGTATTTCTCTTATGTTTTATTTTAATTTTATTTTGTTTCAAAAAGAGCGTATGGAATATTTTGAGGTAAAAATACTACATACAATTTTGCTAGTTATTTGTATATTTTTTTAAAAGAAGTTTTTACTTTTAGGGTTGGCTCGTTTACACCAGCTGTTTTTTTAAAAGGTTTAAACAAAAAAAATAAATAAAAAGAACGAAAATGCGAATCGTGTGAACTTCATGGTGACGTTTCCACGTGTCAAACCATCTGAATTAGTGATATTTTAATCAAGGTGTCCCATGTTCAATTCTCGGTCGAACCACAACCCTTCTTTCATGTGTAAACCAAGTAGCGGTTCGGATATCACTTTAAGCGAAAGTCTTCTTCTTGATAACCTCGGTATTACGTAAGGATGTTAAGCCTAAACATACGAAACGAAACCAAATTATATATTTCTGCATGCCTGTTGTTTTATAAAGAAGCCAAGGTTGCTTAAATATATTGATAGAAATTGGCAAAATTTATCGATTGCCTACGTAGCTTCCAACATTAGCTTGGATTGGACTTTCAATGATATCTACATTCTAAATTTGTAATTTAGTACCTCAGTTTTAGCGTACTGATTATGATACGTTGACCATTAAATTTTACATGGAAAGGAATAAGAGGATTTTCCCGTTATTGTTTTACATTTAAAATAATGACGGGATTTTCCCGATGGCTAGGGCAGGAGTTTCTCAATTTAAGAAATTTACTGACCGGACTTCTTTAAGCTTATGGGACCTCTTCCAGCATAACCCCGTTGTTGCATAATAACACCAAGGCGAAACAAACTTATTTCTGTGAATATGTAATATAAATACATAAAGCAAAATATCTAAATAAAAAAAACCTGGTTTAAACTCCTCCCAAAAAACGAGTTTTTGGCATTTTCAGAAACAACCATGGTTCTTGCCAACTATGCTTGCTTTTGTATATAGGAGGTTATTATTTTTTAATTATATACATTGGTTAATCCTTTGGAATTCATAATGTAAAAATGTTGAAGTAAAATTGTTTGAAATATCTTTTCGAAATTCATAGTTTATTTTCGAGATTTTATATTATTATCGGCATCAATTAAATGACTTTTTGTGTTATAGAGAAGCGAAACAAAGTCTGCTTTATCAATTTAAAGCAGAATTTTGAGAAAAGCCCAAAATTTCCCAAGCAAAAAATCGAAGCAGAAAAAAACGATTTTTTTTTCAAAAAAGACGGTTTTTTTCCGAGCCCTTGCATCTCTAATTGTAATACAGTGCTAAATGTGTGAAAAAAGGACGAAAATACAATGCAATACAACAAAATTAATTTTATTTAATATATTTTGTCATATTCAGTGCTTAAATTTTCCAGTATCTGTTTTCAAAAATGTAAACGGAAGAATATAATACTTAAATTGCAATGTTTTACGTTTTCCATATATTATTTTGATACTACTTTGGTCCATTTTTGATATTACTTTCTAAAATAGAACAGATGAGGTACAGTGGGGCGAAACGAAACAAATGATTGATTTGTATTTACGTCCTTCGTCAGAAGAAAGGTATATAAGACGAGACCTTCATTTAAAGTAGGATCTGATCACTGTAGTGCATTTGATCTGTACCTGTTGAAACTTTGGCCACTTGATTTAATAATAATAATAATAATAATAATAATAATAATAATAATAATAATAATAATAATAATAATAATAATAATAATAATAATAATAATAATAATAAACTGGAGAATTTGTGACTGCTCTAACCTTGTGTTAATTATGCATTGTAGTTTTATCTCGTTTTTACTAATGTGATCAAATTTCAATGCCGAATTCAAGCCTTTCTGCGTCAAGTTACCTGTTCAAAGTGTAACGTTAATTCTGATATATGCAGAGGCGGACCAAGGGCTGGGCAATCCCGGCAATTGCCCGGGGCGCCACAGTATGTGGGCGCCAAAATGAGCGTCAAAAAGTAAATTCTATAATGTGTTTTCTTCTGACTTTTTAAATTTATATTCTCGGAAAGTAGCTTCAATTACATCATCTTTTTCCATTCCACCATGGAAAAAGAGAGTTTCATAGTACTAGGGGGACTGAATGTTATTGGTTTATATATATGTTACTCTTTCAGAGTGGTAGTGGAGGTTGAACAGTCTATACAGCACTTATTTTTGATTTCTCAGAAACGACCTCGCCGCAGCAAACTGTCGGTCTTTGTTGAAAGTAGTGTCTAGGAGATGTTATTGTTTTCCTATATACAGTTTCTGCCAAATCATTCATTCGAACAGTGTTTGTGAAACCGAATATACGCTTGGACGCTGGAAAAATCGAATGAAAGCTTTTTCATAAAGTTCCCTGAATTGACTTTGATATGGTTTACTTACTTATCAAACTTACGAAAGTTCTTGCTAAAACCTCTTATTAAGCTTTAGTCTTGTAAGAATGTTGAGCTTTTGTACAAATTCATGAGATATGTTTTATGAATGTTATATGGACTTCAACTACTAGGCCCTGCATAAAAAGGATTGTTTATTTTGATGTGCGTAAAACATGTTCAACATATGTGAAATGTATTTATTAGTACAGGTATATACTTATTGTATTTATTGGCATTCATGTTATTAGAATAGATTGTTACATAATCGGATATATGGTAGAATAACTCCTTATATTATTGATATAACAATACAATTTACAATATGTCACCATTAGTAGTATTCAATAAATACTGTTCGATATTGATTTTGTTTATACATATCGGTTCATAAATAATAATAATAATAATAATAATAATAATAATAATAATAATAATAATAATAATAATAATAATAATAATAATAATAATAACTTCATCTTCAATTGATTAGACCGTGAGTCAAGGGGGTTATAACTTCTCCCCCATTGGGAACTTTTGACACTATATAGTAATGTTCCTTAGGGTCCTTAGAATCAAAAAAATAGTTGTTGGTCAACATATAAGTACAACACATGGGTTCAGGGGTCCTTAACCCTTTAGCATCCATGTATATTTACAGACATCGATGGGATCTCTTTAAATGACCATAGATCAGACCGTTAGTGCAACACTGGAACAAGTTATACCTCGACCAATTAGCAAGAGTGTAGGCTTTCAGTTTACGTAATGAACGGGATATTTCTGCGTACAAAGGAAAAAATAATTGAGGGATATTTAAGAAAATTTCCCTAAAATAAGTCCCTTCTCGCGATTCTTTTAGTTATTACGTGGGCAACACTGCAAACTAGGTGAATAATAAAATACGTTTACGTGTCCTACTTTATGTTCAACTTAAACTGAAAATTTCGTCTTGATTCATCAAATAGCAGCAGAGGAAATAGGCATTTTATAGTTTTCACAGAATTCATGATAATCGATTTTAAACAAATAATACAAATTATTCTGGTTGATTTGTTCATTCGTTATATTGTGACAGATTCCCAGTACCGAGAAGTCTCCTAGGAAGCTTTTATGGTTCGTTGGTCCATGGTATAATAGAAAAGATTTCAAAGCAATAATTTTACTGTTGTGCGGTTACATTTATGTTCTTTTGAAAATACTTGTTGTTCTGGTGTTCTACAATGAATGCAACTTCCAAACATGTCTGGTAGTATGAGAAGTTATCAAAAACTCTCAAAGTTATTGCATAATGCATGTATTCTTATTGTATATGCACACAGATAATCACAGTTAATATGATATGTAATGTATTTTTCTTTTAATCCCCGTAATATTAAACAATCTGTTATATTCCTTGTGTTCTTGTCTGTCTGTAAGTTGATAACAATAGCACACTTTTCCTGAAATCCACGTGTTCTCAGTTATTCTGAAGAAGAGTGGTAAAAAAAAATAAATAAATAAAATAAATAAATAAAATAAATAAATAAATAAATAAAAATAAAGCCAGTAAGACAGACGACAATTGCAACAAGAAAAAGAATTGCTGTTGTGAAAAATCGAAAAATCTGTGTAATACACTACGCATAAAAAAGTCTGGATGCCATAGAATCAGGGAGTCTACGACGTAGTCTGAAATATATTCAGGATATACGGAAGATTTGAGACAATAGGTTCCAAAAGGAATATGTGGGACAGCTAGTCCAACATTGAAGATCCGTAGTAAGTTGTAAGAACGTAGAAGTAGAAGAAGTTGGCCTAGTGGGAAACGACAATTTGAAACTGTTGGAATAGTCCATAGCGCGTGTTGTGGAACTTATACCTAGTCGCAATGGAGAAGTACGTCTACTGAGACTAAAGACTGGCGCCGGGATAATGGTGAGGCCTCTTCAACGTATCTTCCCTTTGGAGATCAAGGCAGAAGAAGCTCTTGAACTAAGTGCACCTAATAGAATGTTGGTGGTACCAGAACCGAGTGTTGAGACTGCCCAATGTCAGCGTGAAAAGGATTCTCAAGTGATCACTATTAGAACCGGAAGAGCTGTGAGATCTCCCAAAAGATTGTCTCTTTTTACGTATTGTAACTCACGGCTTTAATATTTAGATGGTTGAGTCACTAGTCCCCTTATATGACTCGAGGTGGGAGGATGTTGGAAATTGGAACTGGTAACACTGTACGCTGTTTGTAGTTCAACTGTCAGTAAAAGAAGAAGTTGTTTGCGCGCCTTGGTGTTAGCTCGTAGCTGTTTTTTTTTAAATACTATTTGTGTTAAGTGAATTATTGTAAAAGTAAATAGCTGCGAATTAAAGGTTTCATTCCTCAATAATAGTTTGTGTATTATTTCTTACAGTGGTTGCTTATGTCCCTCGGAAATGAAAATGTAACTCTTTTTGTGTTTCTTCAAGGAGACGAGAAGTCAAGAGAATTTTTTTCTATCAATATACTGGATCAATAAATTATTTCTTTTATTCTATTTTATTTGAACACAATAATAAATATACCTAATAATAGTGTTCAATTATGATCTCTAATATTATTGTTACACAATTACTGATGTGAAATTTAGCCTGTGTGGATAGTATCTGCTGAAGGATATGGTAGATATCCGAAACTGTAACACATTACAGTCTAAAATACAGTGCGTGTTGAGCTTTGATCAGTATTTTTTTTGTTATAAAATCCCATGTTTTTATTCCAAATTATAATGTCAAATGAAGCTAATTTTTTTCTTAAATGGAACGGTGTCTTCATCACACGCGCAGTTCTGGAGTCCCAGTACACCGTCAAAAGAAGAATTGAACTCTGTACAGATCAAAGGGGTATTATCGTATGGATGGGACTAACAGCAACTGGTTTAATAGGGCCGTTTTCCTAATAATAGTGTTGCGAGAATTTTCGTTTCACTGAACTTGATCGCTTAAATCTTGATTCACGCAATGACGTAGTTTCAACAGGATGGGGCTCCAGCACATCTTACTAGGGCAACATTACAAATTTTGAGAGGAAGTTTTGGAATCCGTTTAATAAGTATGGGTTGTGATGTAAAGTGGACAGCTAGAAGTGCTGATCTAACGCAATATGACTTCTTTCTGTGGGGTTTTCTTAGGCAAAAAGGTTATAAAACTCTCTCAGCAAAACTTGAAGAACTTCGACAATCGATACAGCGTGCTGTTGAACAGATAACTCCGGACACAATTGAAAAAAAAATTCACAAAAACTCTTATATACAGAGTGAACTTAAGTTTAGCACATCATGGAGGTAACGTGGAATAAATTGTTAACTACTAAAGATTTACAATCTGCAAGGACGTCAGTGTATTAAATCTATTATCTACCCCACACGTTGATGTCTTGCAAAGATTTTAAAGGTGTAAAAATTTTGCATAAAAGTGAAATGATTGTGAATGGCAAATTAATGTGGTTTATAGAAAAGAAACCACAACTAAACTTGAATTCCGTATAGATAAAACACTGAATCATTGCGTGAGTTTGTAGATGAAAAAAGGATAATACAAAAGTTTTGTCTGGTAGCAGTTTTGACGGTACAAATAACATGGCAGATTCCACGATATAGTCACACTCGAATATAGGAAGGTTATTTATAAATAGTATTCAAAGAAACTACTGAGAGGACTATACGGCAGTTTCTATAGTATCTTATTTACCTTTTATGTTTTACTTATGGTTCCTTCCGACGGTGCTTGGGGTCCCTGGTTCGATCCCAGCTAGCGCCGTGTAGACTTTGTGGTGGACAAACACCGTGCTAGTGGGTTTTCTCGGGGTTCTCCCGTTTCCTCCCACTTTCTTCATTCCACCATTATCACTCATCTCTCATCGTCACCGTCTCCTTTAGCCTAACCGGCATAACCGTGGGACGTAAAACTTAAAGATTTCATTTTCAGTTTTTCATTTCTTCCTCAACATAATCTGAAATATCAGGAGAATACTGAAATAAGTTCATGAAGCAACGCGTACGAATATTGCGTACTTCTAAATCCGAACACTCATTCTGGCTAGCGGAAGCTCCTTAATAAATATTAATGTCAATGCTTTTGAAATGATGGGATTTTTTCCTTTTTAAAGAAAATATACGTATTTATTTTTCAATTTTCATCGATATCACATTTTTATTCCAAATAGTTAATTTTGTAGGCTTAAGTAATAAAACTTGTATATTTTAGCTGTTGTAATAGAGAAGCGTAGCTAGGGAACATTTAAAAAAAGAACTTCAGAACATCGGAATAGAAGAAGAAACCATGTGATATATCTAGTTACTCTAGGAATATTACTTCTGCAGAGTGCGGAAGAACCATGACGAAAGCTAGTGATTCAGAAATGAACTGTAGTTTGTACTCTGTACTGTCTCGTATACTTTTCAAAGTCGTTATGAACGATAAGGAAGAGTAAAAGATAAACAGAGGGATAAAGGTATATTTATTTTCGCAGACGACAAAATGACTTACAGAGAAGCTGAAGAAAGAGATATAGTGAACTTTCGATTATCCGCAAAATGACCGAAAAAGGACACAAGCCAACATGAAAATGCTCTTGAGTAATTTTTACTTGCAGTAGGGAGCCTACACATACAATTATGACTTAAACAGTAGTTTTCTGTAACATACAAAGAGTGAAAAAGTTTGAGTACGTAAATATTAAGATGCTTTCATTTTCATTTACAGAAAATGACAGTAATTCTGATATTTTGTATTTTTTTTATTCTGTTCTACAGGAAGAGGACCTGAGATTTTTAAGAAGTATTCTTCGGAAGACACGAAAAGATTAAGTAAAAAATAAAATAACCCGAAGTAAATTCAAGGAAGAAAAGTATCCAAGAAAGAGGAAAAAAATCTTGGGTAAGTTGGTACGTATTGAACTCCTACCAAAGAAGTTCCTGGATACAAAAATGGCAGAAAAATAGCCATGAAAATGACCAAGGAACAGATGGTGGGATGAAATACAAAAGGATGTGTAGTGAAGAGGAATAAGATTAAAAAAGGTCGAGAATAAATATTAGTGGAGCGAAAGAGATGGTGTCTGGGATTTCCCCCCCCCCCCTGGAGTCTCTTAGGTATTTCTTCCACTATCTTGACTCTACCAATTCTTTAACCATATATTTCTTACAATTATCATTCGTCCCTTTAGTCTACTGAGTACAACCGCGAAAAGTTAAAGATTTCTTTGAGCTATATTTAGTTGAATAGGTCCAGAAGTACGTAAAAATAGGAGATTTACAGGAGAAATGAGTTGAAATAACGAAATTGTAATTGAGTTATTTAAGAAAGAAATCGTACTACATGTAGAAATGAAAAATGTAAAAGGCTGTAGAGACTTTATGTACTTATCGGAGGCGCACATAAGGGAATAGGAATACAAATATGCAAGTAGTTAGCCCTAACCTAACCTAACGTAAGCTAACCTAATCTAACCTAACCTAACTTAAACTAACCTAATATTAACAGAAATAAACGAAATTCTTGTCATTTTTTTCGAAAATAAAGCTAGATCCGTTTAACTAAATATAGGCCATTTCTTTTTTAATAGGTAACAACAGGTTGAATGAAAATTTATTAAATTTACCTTCACATTGTTGACTAGGTTATACAAACTCAATTAACTAAGCTACATAAGAACAAAACTCACCGAATTGTATTTTACTCTTGAAAACTCCATTACAAAAATGATAGAACTTCCGAGTTGCTGAGATACAATGGACTTTCTTCTATGAATGTGGTTTCCATATAACTTCAAAGTAAACAACAATAAAATATTATTGAATATTTTATTTTTAAGGAATTAAAATATATACTTTTTTGAAAAAGCAATAAGATTAATATTAATAATATGCAATTGCAAATTGCTTTAATAAACATTTTGTTTGTTTTTAAAAAGCTATATAGAGCACTGAGAACAAATTATCAAAGCTTTTTTTAATTTCACGAATCTAGTGAAATACCACATGGTAATAGTTAACTATGAATGATTGAATGATATGTGTGACTTCAATAAACTGTGTGTGATGCTTAGTATTAATAGTCAGCATATCTACAATGAAAATTTCTTTCTTTCTTTCTTTCTTTTTTCTTTCTTTTCTTTTTTTTTTACTTTCAAATAAATTAATGTTATTTTTACGAAACATTAAATGATATTTTCAAATTGTTAGGTAATTATGTTACAGTTATTACCTTTAAAAAATCTGAGAAAAAAAATTTGATAAATATTAATATGAAGAAATAAGAGCGTGTACACATCTTTAATGCTCTTCGTTATGCTTTCTACCCTTTTCTGTTTTTATTAAATAAATCAATAACAAAAAGAATTCAAAAGTAAGTCATTTAATACTTTATAAAATACTACTCATAAATAAGTTAATAGGTACATGTTTTGTGAAATTTTGACGGAGATTATTAGTAATAATTTGGAGTGGTGCTGCTGAAAATGGTTATAGTTTTCCGAAATGTTAGTGGAATTGTTTTAAAAACAAAGTGGAATTGATGTAAAAACAAATAAATGCGGATTTTAAACACCAAAGACTACCAAATATGATAAGATATTTATCAGGCCTTTAATATACTGCTAAAACTTCAGGTTCCAACAGGTTAAGGATAGGGCTGTCTTCGCTTCTCAATCGGAGCAAATGATTGAAGTTGCTTTTGTCGTCACTATGACCTCTTATAGCTAGTGCTTGAACAGTCAAATAACGCAAAGAAGAAAGTATCTTCAGTAGGGCAATTCTACTCTCTTCCCTCTGAATTCTTTTACGATTACAGAGCTGGGAGGATACACTGATCCTGCTATTCAGAACATGAAGTTTTGAAAATGATTCTCGATGACAATTGGAACTTCCATGTTTTCTAATTCTTTCCAACGCTTTCTTCCAATTACGGAAACCAGTTTCAATAAAAGTTAACTCCATTTTGATGAAAACCTTAAAAGTTGATATATATATATATATATGCTTCTTTAAAAATTTTACTAAATACCGCGTCTACTTTATCGCCATAAAATCAATGAAACTTCTCATCCTAATATACCTGAAAGGTTCTTTTATTTGATATAGATTATCTGTAGATGAAGATTGCATTGAAATTCCCTCTTTTTTTGACTTCAGTTATAGAAGCACTACTATCAGTATTGAACATAGTAACAGAATATTCTCCCTATTATCAATCACTGACATAGAAGATTTATTTTGCACTTTTTTCGTTCTCATTTCAAAACGATCTATTTTTCAAATGGGCAATTAACACTATTTACTCGCAAGTAATAAATAAATAAATAAATAAATAAATAAAACTAAAACACTCCATAAAATTCACACCCTTCTTCTTCCAGAAAACTGAAATGATAGCATGTCACCATAATAACGTTTTCTTTTTTTCTGTCAACACTACCGATAAAATAAAACATCGAGACGACACGAAGTCTTTGTAGCAAAGAACAAGGGAGTATATATTGTTATACACAAAATGACTTAAACTCAATATTTGAAAAATATACAGATAGAAAGAAAGATAGTAGGTAAAAATATACAGATAGTAGTTAGGAAGAAAATCAGAAAAAAGGGACGGAAGCAAAATTGATTTTCTACATAAGCCCCTACATAAAATACCATGTGTAGCGAGGGCTAGCAGGGGAAAGTTCAGAGGACTTCCTGAATTCCTGGAAAAAAGGGCCATTATACTTGTCCTTTACATCCGCTCATATATCAATAAAATTACGACAATTCTCTTAATCTCTCTCTCTCTCTCTGTTTGTTTTGATGCTCCTAGAAGACAATGCCCACCAGTCTCCACCAGTAAAGAATTGAAGCTGAGAGTGGAAGAAAGAAAGTAATAACAACATAATCTATTTCCTCTTTTCAATAAAAGTTCGGAAACATAAAAATAGTAGTTTGGCGACACTAACTGTAGTAAAGGAAACTTAATACTATATTCTGAAAATGAAAATTCTCCTGAGTAGTCATTTTTTAAGAAAAAAGTAACAAAGGAACATTCTGATTTGGTAAATTCAATTGCTAAAAATGATTGCTAGGACTGGATTCAGCACCAAAAGAAACAGAGAAAAAGAGGGTGTTTAGTGGCAGACCGTTATACAGGGTGAGAGCTAAGTGAGAGTAAAGTACGAAGATAGAACGTAGAAAATGTCTAGAAATGCCATGTTAATTTTGAAACGAGTAGAGGGATTGAGGTCAAATGTTGGATATGAGGAATGCATATAGACATAATGTGAATCATGGGGGACATCTGAAAATCCACCATGTTGAAATTAGTGCAAGAAGAATATACGGGTCATGTGGTGTATGGCTCTTGATGCACACCGTCTATTGAAATCAATATTGGCCAATACAGTTTGAGACCTCTGTAACAGGAGGAGTTCCACGCTATGGCAATGTAGCAATACTGTCGTAAAGGTGACTTAAATGAGGAACAACCACAAACTTGAATGACTCCACTTTCCAGCCAACAAGCGTTCCGATTCACCCAATATTCGTTCATATGCTGGTAAAAGTGCAAATAAGACCAAGGACAATCTGAAAGAGCTCATGACTGACATTTTCTGGCCTTCGATAGAGTAGATAAAACTGCTGCTCCTCGTTGATTCATGGAGAACCAAGAAAGATGAAGTGTTGGTGCAGAAGCCGGACAGTGTTGAACTTACCGGAATCCTTATCCCTGATGGTTGCACGTCACTCATACAATCATTGGATTTGTTCTTCTTCTGTCCATATACGAATTTCGTAAAACATATAACAGACACGAAAACTATGACTTTAAAATATGACAACTGGACAACTTCATTAACTTGCAATCATTGACCCACTTCCAGTTTACAGCACCAAGATTCTAAGCTATGATTACATATGTTTTCTACAAACAGCACCTGGTGCATTCATGACACCTGTCAACTACTGCTTCAATTCCAATACCGGAGACAGCTGTGATGAGCACGATTGTCCATCTTTGTCGTTTCTCAAATGTGCACACTGTTGTCTCCATTTTTGGATCAAGTACACAATTATTCTTAAGTTCCATAACAGTTCTAAATAAACAGATGTCTTAAAGTGTATTGGCCAATATTGATTTCAACAGACAGTGTGCATCAAGAGCCATATGTCACATGATTCCTATCCCGTATATTCTTCTTGCACTAATTTCAATACGGCGGCTTTTCAGATGCCTCCCATGATTCTCATTACGTCTATTCAGTGGAGCTCTACATGCATTTCTCATATCCAACATTTGATCTCAATCCCTTTACTCGTTTCAAAATTAACATGGCATTTCTAGACATTTTCTACGTTCTGTCTTCGTACTTTACTCTCACTTAGCTCTCACCCTGTATAACGGTCTGCCACTAAACACCCTCTTTTTCTCTGTTTCTTTTGGTGCTGAATCCAGTCCTAGCAATCATTTTCAACAATTGAATTCACCAAATTGGAATGTTCCCTTGTAAGTCTGGAAAAAGTATTTTGAAGAAATAAGAATTCGGAAACAGAACTAAAGCATTGGGGGAGGGGCTCAGCCCCTTCATCAGTAATGTTGGAGAGCTGAAGGGGTCTGATCCCCCAGGTTCCGGTGCCTATGCCTCCACTGAACATTTGTATTTTCAAAGCATTAATTCTTAACCAGTTTGTTAAAGCTATGCAAGTAAGTTCAGTGCGGTAAGCTTGTATTTCAGTCTGCATATCTCAGTTGTTAAAGTCCATTCCAAACAAGAAGCAAATTGACAGCTCAAAAACACGTGCAAGTTTGTTTTGAAGAAAGGAGTCTACGTCACACAGTTATTGCGGTCACTCAGCGAGGGTCGAATCATAAACGCCCTTTTACCAACAGTGGGTGGAGGGTTTCCTTGGCAACAGACCTTAACATTCCAATGTTGCCGCTAGTAAACACGTGTTTTCAGAAAGAAAGAAGATATTTTTAGTGTTTCGTTTCCTTGTGTGTGGGAGTGATTTCTAGATTATTCTTGTGCATTCGAGTTTTATCTTTGTGTACAATTCTGTAAATATATTTGTATATGTGAGATATTTTGTTGTATATATCGTGTGGTGTTGTGTGTTTGTGTATATATATTTATATTTGTGGATATAACGAATTCAACTTTTATCACCAGACAGAGCCTCCCTTTTAGGTGCAGCACTAAACACTGACACTTGACGCATCGTATTACTAGACAAAATATCCAAATTAGATTTCTTTTTTACTCGCCTATCTAAGATTTCTGCACACTCAGCTGTCTATCTCTTACGGGCCTCATTAGCAATACCTAGACTGTTATATTTCCTTCGTAGTTCTCCATCCTGGCACGAGACAGATCTTCTGAATCAATACGATAATTCCATCCAATTTGGCCTAGAATCTCTTCTCAACTGCTCTCTTACGGATAGGTCATGGCTATAGGCATCTCTCCCAGTGGATCACGGAGGTCTAGGTATTCGTCGAGCCCTTGATTTGGCCACTCCATGTTTCCTTTCTTCCATTCATAGCTCTATGCCATTGATCACTTCTCTTCTTCGCCAGGATATTCATCAAGGTTCTGAAGCTGATATTAATGATTGTATCTCCCAGTGGAGATCGTGCGGCGGACTTGCTCTACCTGATCTTGAGAAGAGAAGTTTACAATCTTCATGGGACGCTTCTCTTATAAACTCCAGATTTTCTTCTCTTCTTCAGTCCTCCGGCAATCCTGAGGATAAGGCACGTCTTCTAGCTACTTCATCCCCTGAAGCAGGTGCCTGGGTACAGGCTATTCCATCTCCATCCCTAGGGCTGCATCTTCCCGACGAAAGTTATCGAATCGCTTGTGCGTTACGTTTGGGAGCAGATGTCTGCGAACAATACCGGTGCCTTGCTTGCGGAAGTTTAGTGGATAAGAAGGGTATACATGGCCTCTCATGTCTTCACAGTGCTGGCAGATACTCTCGTCACTCAGATGTTAATGACCTCATCATGAGAGCCCTCATCTCTTCTGGAACGCCTTCCGTCAGAGAGCCAATTGGGTGTAGTCGTTTTGATGGCAAAAGACCTGATGGAATGTCTTTGGTGCCATGGAAACGAGGGAAGGCTTTAATATGGGATTTCACTTGTGCCGATACTCTAGCCCCCTCTAATCTTCCTACTTCTTCCACAAAAGCTAGGATGGTCGCAACTCGTAGAGAATCTGAAAAGAGACGAAAATATAACAAGCTTCTGGACAAATACCACTTCATCACCATCGCCATCGAAACTTGTGGGTCCTGGGGTCATGAAGGACTAAATTCTATTAAAGAAGTTGGGCGCCGAATAACTCTCAAAACAGGCGACACTCGAGCTTCAGCCTTTCTTATACAGAGATTAAGTATGGCTGTGCAAAGAGGGAACGTAGCAGCGATGCTAGGAACGCTTCCACCGGGAAAGGCACTGGAAGAAATCTTCCTTCTGTAACCACCCTCCTCTCACCAAACTCTCGCAATTTCTGTTTATTATAACAATGTTTAATAGTTCAGACTGTTACAATACTTAGTTGAAGTATTAAAATTGTTTATACGTAAAAAAAAAAAAAAAAAAAAAAAAAAAAAAAAAAAAAAAAAAAAAAAAAAATTAGTATTGTGAAATGTAACAATGAGCGATTCTTAACAACTGAGAATCCAGATTATTTGTTCAATAAGTTGACTAAACGTTCTAATGTACACAATCATTTTAAATTTATATTATGTAACGAATATATAGGCTATTTTAAATAATGTCCAGTGAAATGGAGGACATTCTCCCTGCAAAACGGCCGAGAACACATTCTTCTGAAAGAAAGAACGTTTTAGGGAAAGGTATTCCTATTAAAGGACAATCAAGGGAAATTATTTGCTCGGTTCGGGACTATTTCGAACAGGAAAGGGACAATGGAGGACCGATTATCCCTGCAAATAAGGTGCTTGACAGGACTGGTGCTGCTGTAAAAGTAAATAAATGTACTATCGTGAAAATTGGCAAGGAGAAGTTCGAAAATGAAGAAAATCAATCCGGGTCTTCAAAATTAGAAACTCCAGGCAAGAAGAGAAAAGTAAGTAAACGTGTGACGAATTTGGATACTTTCCAAAAAGACGCTATACGGCGACATATTTATTCTTATTATCAAAAGAAGGAGCACCCCACTCTCCTGAAATTACACGCGTCACTCCAAGAAGCCGAACTTTTTCAAGGAAGCAAAACATCCTTGTATAGTATTATTAAAAAGTTGGGGTTTTCGTATAAGAAAATAAATGGAAGGAGACTTTTAATGGAGAAGCCGGACGTTTCTGCGTGGCGATGTAGATTTCTTCGGAAAATATGAAAACATAATTTTGATAATATAGTGTGGCTTATGAAACCTGGGTGAACGTGAACCACAGCGTTAGTAAAGGATGGACCGACGACACGCTTCAGGGCACAATGGGATTGCCGTTAGGTAGAGGGGAAGGATTATACTTCTTCATGCCGGTACGTCTTCTGGGTTCCTCCCAAACTGTTCCCTTCTCTTCACATCGAAGAAAACAGGAGATTATCATGAGGAAATGAACCAAACGAAATTTCTTCAGTGGTTTCAGGAATCTCTTCTCCCCGAACTGCACACGCCATCCATAACGCAAAATACCATTCAGTTATTGCTGACAAAGCTCCTACTATGGCCACTAGAAAAGAGGACATTGTTCGTTGGTTAATTCAACGCAACGTGGAGGTTCGAGATGATTTGAGAAAAGCAGAATTAATGCAACTCGTGCAAAGATACAAACCCCAATTCCCCACATACGTCATTGACAAAATCGCTACTCAACATGGACATAAAGTAGTGAGACTTCCCCCTTACCATTGTCACTTCAATGCCATAGAACTTATTTGGGCACAAATTAAAGGGTACGTTGGCCGTAAAAATAAAAGTTTCACCATGTCGTCTGTTGTAAAATTAACAGAAGAAGCCATAGCCTCAATTACGCCAGAAAACTGGAGAGATGCAGTTAACCATACGTATAAAGTTATTCAAGATGCATGGAAAAATGAAGGTGTGCTTGAAGAAAGTGTAGAACAATTAATAATAAGTGTTGGTGGTTCCAGTGATTCATCTGGTGAAGAGGAGCTTAGTAGCAGTGACATCAGTAGTAATGATGATGATGACTTGAGTGGAGTCTATCCACTGGAATAAATTACATTTCAGGTATGTCTGATTCTAAATTATGCTTGCATTTACCTTTCTAGGCCTATACTGAAATAAAATGAAAATAGTAGTTCTTTCAGAAAATGTGTTCCGGGGGGAGGACACATGTAGTATTCTGGGGGGGGCACTGCTGGTACTATTTTATTTATTATTATATGATAAGACGTATTATTTTGATCTCGTCCGGGGGCACTCTCAGAGATCCGGGGGGGCAGTGCCACCCCAAAAACATGTCTGGAAGAAACCCTGAATGACAAAATCAAACCTTTTTTTTTTTTTTTTTTTTTTTGGACAGCACAATATATATAATATGTTCCAGTGACAAAAAATTGAAAAAGCAAAATCGTCTCCGGAACCAAAAATTGTTTACTGATCTCATTACAGAAATACTTGTTTCTTACGTTTAGTCAGTATAGTACCGTAGAACGGGGTGAAACAGATCACAAGCACACACCTACATTGAAAGAGTGCTGTCACCTATCGTTTCAAATTGAGTGTAGGAAATATATCATGAAAAGAAGGGTGATTAGACACGAGATCTGTGAGCATAGAAAGTTAGAGTATGATGCATGCAGATTGTGTGTATAGTGCAAATTTGCTTAATGGTAAAAACGTAATTATTGCAGAACCCTGTTTCCGTTATATTGGTGTGACTACAGTACGCAGTTATAGCTTTTAGCATCTGCTAGAGAAACAACATAGAAAACTAAAAAACTAAAGATCATTTATTTGTAAATATTTGTTGACAAATTTCTAACAAATGCATATTTCTACCAGCCCCAAATTTCAGATGAATCTGGACATTCAGAAGTGTTTTGTAAGTTCTTTTTATCCTCATGATTTGTTTATATTTTTCATTTATTTTTTCCTCATAAGCATTTAAAAGATGTTCTACTGTAAAAAAAAAAAAAAAAAAAAAAAAAAACACACATTTAAAAAGAATATTTTCTTTACAATCACAAGCAAGATTTCATTTCTCTTTCTCTCTCTCTCTCTGTCACATAAACACACACACACACAGCCCTCCCCCTTCCCAACATGCAGAAACTGGGACGACAAACATATCTTTTCATCCACCCAAACAAATCAATATTTAGAGATTTCCTTTTTCGTTGATTCACAAGACAGTTCTAGCCCGAGAACTAACCGGGATGCGCACGAAGTGGCAACAGCGTACCACGTGCTTCTCCAAACGTCAATTTGCTTCTAGTTTAGAATGGACTTTAGCATTCGGCATCGTTACCCAAATTTCAAATGCAAGGTCAACATCTGTATCTTGTAGTACTGTCAAAACTAAATTCATAATATTTCACTCTTATTTGCAATATAAGTACTAAAATTCTAAATTTCTGGGTAACTCATAGTGGCTTGTAACACTTTCCTTTCCCTAATCCTACCGGTACATTGAGTTTTTCATGTATTATATTCCCAAAATCATTAAAACGATGAAAAGTTTAAAATTATTAAACACTCATATACATCGTGATTTCTCCTTGTGAAAATTCTATTTAAGATCAAGATTAACAATACGATACAACCACGAAAAACAACACGTCCTACGCAAACGGATTTTTCAGTGGCATCAAAACATAAAAACCTTCAAAGTGATAATATCAAGCTTATTCAAGGTGATGGTGTCCAAACATATAAGTTAAAATCTTTCAAGGTGTCTATTTTAAATTAAAAACACATATTTTCCAGAATAAACAGTGCCTTGCTAAAACTAAAACAGTTTTTAGTGATACTATAAAACCAGGCATTTTAAAACAATTTTTATCATTCGACCTACACCTGCTAAGAGTGTGGTATGGTACAATTATTCTGCGTCCAGAGGAACCACCCAGGACTGACAGCGGTGATGGAAGGCCTGTGTTTGTGAGTATAAGCTTTGCGCTGATGAACTTTTGCATGACGTAAATGTCGTGAAAGGAGGACTACGCGACATTATAAACACACGAGAGTATCAGGGATTTCTCCTTGATAGACCCCTACCATTGTACTACTTATATTTCACATCATGATTTTGTAAATATTGTTTGTATCTATATCGTTTGCATTTTATGGTGACGGTTTTAATAAATACCACAAATATATGACACTTGTCATTTTATTAGAATTCAGACTACTTAACGTGACAATTGATTGTTGCTACATTCAGTAACAACATTAGTATCATATTATTAGTAACATATTACATGTTTCGACTTGTGAGATACTTTGTACAGAAACGAAAGAAAGTATTCTTTCGCCAAGGTTATAAGAGAGAAAAAATTCTCCATCCTTGCGCAGAAGGTTTTATAGGCACTCGTCAAAGGTCGAGTTGCTGTGTGATGTTTTGTTTTCAAAGTGAATACCTGCGATCAAGTAAATAGTCTCGAGGCTTTTGTTTACCTCCAGCGAGAAGAAATAAAAATACATCATACTCATACTCATTTCACGAAGAAAATCAAATCAAATATTTACTTGTCTTTCCGTGTTGAACGTTTGAAAACTCAAATAATGTCTTGGAACAAATATTTTTTCCCTTCTCTCGTGTGGCTTTCACGAAGAAGGAATTCTTTCTTTCGTTTTTGTACCGGTACAATGGCTGTGTTT
Organism: Thermobia domestica; assembly: GCF_964235325.1. Taxonomy (NCBI): domain Eukaryota; kingdom Metazoa; phylum Arthropoda; class Insecta; order Zygentoma; family Lepismatidae; genus Thermobia; species Thermobia domestica. The sequence goes on from NC_137455.1 coordinate 106,079,813, forward strand.
TCAGCTCAACCAGAAAATAGAAGCATTAGAGGCGGCTCTATAACGTAGTCACAAAGTCATGTGCCTTTCCAATTAATATGAAGAGAAATATTTAAAAGACAAACAAACAATTGTGGACATTAATTTCTGTATACGAATGAGAGACGACTAAACATGTTTTTTTTTTAAAAAAAATAATATGGAGTCTGCAACTCTGATTGATATTCATGAAAGATTTGGCAACATAGCTTAAGTCATTACGTTTGGTGTTACCTTTGTTCATGTGTTCTGGCTTGACTCTTCGTAGTGTTCGTCTCCCTCACAGAATACCTGGCCTTACATATAATATAATGGACTTCTACAGTGACTGGAAATTATGATTTCTTCTTCCATAAAATGCCAATAAGTAGAATAGTCAATTGATATGTAGGCTAATTTTAATATAGGGAACAATCACGTAAGTTCAGCAACTTCGTTTCCCGCTATATTTGTGGAACTTCACGCGTATTTTGGACCTGCCTCGTGGGTATATAATGGATATATAATTAGCAAGATCACCTTCGAAATGAGATAACAGGATTCAATTCTTACCAGGAGCACTATGATTCAGACTCTACGTTAAACAATAGGTGTATGTCTTGGTGTTGAAAATAAGTGGTCGAATGAATTAACATTTGCTTCAAAAGAATCGAAATCCAATACATTCTTGAATTTTAAAACGATGAAGATGAAAAAAATAGGTTGAGCAGTATTGGCAACATACTTTATTTTCTATTTCTTAAATAGACTGATTTCTTTGATGAGTAAAATATCGAGTCATCCCATAAATTATATCGTATTTTTGCACCATGAGGAAAAGAACGATAACTCATCTGGAACAGTATCATAGTCAGGAAAATAATTTCCATCGGACTCCACAACACTCTGCTACCTGACAACCAGTTGTTGATTTACTCGCTGAAAGAAGTCACCGGTTTTGGAGGCAAAGAGCTTCGTTACACACCCTCCTTATCTTGCAGTGTTTACCCGGAAAGTGGTATTAGAGACTGCGAAAAAATACAGTAGTATGTTGATGCAAGATCTGGTTAAAACGCCGGGTGGGAGATTTTCTTCCAGCCACATTTCTTGATCTTAGAGAAATTCCTTCTTTCCGTGTGTGGACGCGTCCTTCACCGCGAATGGCACAACCTTGCGATAAACGAGAGCAAGACGTTTCTCCAATAATGGAGTTCGTAGCGTTCAAGTTGCTGACAGTAGACATCTGCATTGGTTGTCTGGTTACGTAGTAAGAGATCAAAATGGGTTATCCCGTGGATATCCCATCAAACACTCAACATTACTTTGCAGGGGTGGAGGTCCTGTTTTGGCACAGTTCTTACAGCCTTCCTTTAGGTATCCACTGATCTTTGAATGTGGCGTTATGACAGAGGATGCACTTTTCAGCCCCTGTCACCATTCTGTCCAGAAATGACTCACGTCTGTGACGAGTGAGCAGGAGACTTCACACGCTGCTGCTTCTGTTGAGACGTTAAGGCATAAGTTTCTCATTTACCGAGTTTCTACACATAGCCAAGGTCTTGAAGATGACGATGAATGGTCGAATGGGTGACATGAAGTTCACTGGTAAGTTCTTCAACAATTTTCATTGGATTTGCTTTCACCGCTGCTCGCCCACCGGGCATCGTTGTCCAACTTACAAGTATTCCTAGTCATGGCTTATTGGTGAGGCTGGTGTTCCCAATTCGAAACCTCTGGCACAACCTCTGGTGCTTCCGCACTTTCACAGAACACTAATCATATACGGCCTTAGACGTGGAGTAGATTGTTCTCCTTCTACATAATGTTGCACAATGAAGTAGCATATATGACACAAGTATGGTACGTGCCATCTATTTCACTATTCACTCGTCAGATGACATCATTGTAGCAGTAAAAAATATTCTTATGAGATTAGCTGATATTTAAAATTAAGTCAATAATTCCGTATATAAGATATAAAGACATATTATCATTACATGGCTAATTTGTTTTTCATTTTCCTATGCCTCACGACTAAATTTGAAGAATGGCTTCAAAGTGAAAAGTCACTGGATGCCCAAAGCCGGAGGAAGAAGAGGCAGAGGGTGAAGCAGGTTTCGCCGCTAGACTTTCCTCTTGTAGAATTCTGAAGCCACCAGTGATAGACATAAGAAAAATGTGTAATTCAACCTCAGCAAAGAAAACAGAAACAACACTGGTCTAGGAAAGTTCTGAGGGCCAAATTTGACTACTGGTTAAGGTCCTGATTAAGTCAAACAGGGTTTTACAAAAAAATGTTACAATATTTTGGGAATAGATTTCTCACATCAAAATAAGAGAAAAAATATCATATATCGATCTGTGGCCGGAAGTGTATAGGTTCGTATTATAGAATGCCGAATACATGAAAAAAACGTACTTTAAAAGTCCATAGTTCCACTACTATGGGACCTAACGTAGTCGGGTCAAGACATCATTGAGGAACTAGTATGTAAACTGTCCAAATATTCATCTTTCAGAACCTCCGGTACTTGCACAATCATTTTTAGAGAGGCTGTTTGGGAGTACTTGATCACTATCCATTTACCTCTCTAAAAACTGGTGTGTAAGTACTGGAGCATTTTTAAACATGGATATTTGGATAGTTAATATAGCAATTCCCCAGTGATTTCTTGACCCGATTACGATAGGTTTCATAGTAATAGAGATATGAACTTTAAAAGTTCACTTATTTCACGTTTTCGGCACCCTCAAACTCCGAAACTATTCATTTTTGAGCACAGGTCCATATGAACTTTTTTTTTCTTATTTTGATGTGAGAAATCTGTCCCGAAAATATTGTGACACATTTTTGTAATAAATAAACAACTAGAACATTTTCAGACATGAAGCCCTTCCTGCAAGTCTAGGGGCTAGTGCGGACTCCTCTGGTACAGAAGCCTTGGATTTGATTCCCAGTGCGAGAACATTGAACGAATTAGTATTCTTCGGACTCTACCTCATACTATAGGTCCACGTTTCATACTGCCTTGGCACTGAAAATGGACGCTAAACTTTTAACATACAATAACAATAATTTCAAAGATAACTTATTATCTTAGAAATTAAGTTTTATTATTATGACAAGGTAGAAGGTAGGAAGATTAGAAATAATTGGAACAAATCCTATAGTGATAAAAAGTATTTATTTACAAATTTTCCAACAAGTGGAACTTTTTGGGAAGGAAATGTAGTAGTAAACACTTTGCTCTGCTTCCCAATTGGGAATGAAGTTGACATCACCCGAAAAAAAAAAAAAGAAAAAGAAAAAAATCATGAGTGAAGCTTCGTGCTTTTTTTAAATAAGTTTTTTTTTCGACATTTTTAAATTCTTAAATGGTCTCACTCTGCTCTGAAAACAACAGTCACGCTGGGAGCAACAGTATCATATCCCACAACATGAAATATAACATTCAGCAACATGTCATAGCATCATTATGCTTTCATTATCATTCTTTTTTTATATATTTTTAAATATATATATATATATTTATGTATTTAAGTACTTTCTTTTTTTTTTTTTTAAAAAAAAAAAGAACAATCTTTACTCTTTTATAATGTAGGCGCATAACGATGCCACTCACCACTTATCAACAAAAGTAATTACTCAAATATTTCTTTTACGTATTATTTTTCTTTTCTTTCCTTTTTCTTTCATACTTCAGCAAGATGCAACTACATGCTATATAATTATAATTTACAAAGAGTGTTTGATTTTCTGCCCACAGAACGACAGATATATTATATATATGCGTGTGTATATATAATATATATATATATATGTATATGATGTACCTTTGACATAATGAAAATCCAACAAATATTTAAGAGAAGGATGCACTTAAAATTTCACTGATCATAATACAATATTTTTTTCTGTACCGTTATATAAATGTGAGTAAAAAGGCTGTTACTTCTGTTTAACTTTCGTTTTCTTTTAAATAATATGTTAAGTAATTTATAAATAAATAAATAAATACAAAACGATGTTATGAATACTTATGCATACATGCTACTTTCAAGATTTTGTACTTTGCTGTAGTGTATCATCTACAAAAAGAAAAAAAATGTGTGTGACACAAATAGGAAACTATTTAAAAAAAAAAAAAAAGAAATATGAGTTATGCAAACTGAAAATATTAACATGTACAATACTAACATAACTAAGCTGAAAGTAATATGTAAACAATCTTGAAGAATTAAAAGTAGAAATTTACATTCATGCTCCAAAATAAAGAAATAGGAAAATATAAATATGCCTGACATAATTGTATAAAGAGAAACGAATCTAAAGTATCACAGCATTGCGAGCGGTGTTAATGTTTACAAAAAATGTAAGCAAAAGGCTAGTACTTACTGCAAAAATGCGGTGAATACTAATCTTTTGCTTACATTTCTTTGAATCTAAAGCATTTTAAGAAAATTAGGAATATTTGAGGTCAAAGATTGAAAATAATAGTGTAACTACGTATTGTATGCATAATCATAGTTGTATGAATGCATATGAATTTAATAATGACGGTTATGTTTCGTAATTAAAAGAAACGATTATACCATAGGTTTGTTAGTGTAAATTAATATAGAAATAATACGAATTTACGTAGCAATGATTATTTTCGAAAGATTGCATTTGCAGATGAAAGCAGTTTTCGATACCTTTGAGTACCCATTTTCTTTCTGAGATCACTAGATCAATATAACAATTTAAAATTCAATACAAATTCTACATTAAGTATCTCGAACTCACAACTTTATCGATTTACAAACTTATCTCTGAATTTATATTGTTTTCATTAGCATTCATTGGAAAATCTAGCCTAATTTCACAATATAACATCACATTATCATATACAAATGCATTATCAAATTGTGTTTGTGTAATGGAGGTCATGGTTTCCAGAATATACAAAGAATACATAGTAGTAATCAATCTTCATTAATAAAATTATTATGTCTCTTGAAATGAAAGTTATTTAATTGATGTACTTAGAAATATAATTTATTTGTAAAAACATTGAATCATAATGATAAATTATGATAAAGGAACTTTTGTGATGATAATATTTAAATACACATTCACGCACATATACTCATCAAAAACTGTTATTAATACTAAGGAAGTAGAAAGAGAAAACCTAACTCAGTTTGAAATATCCTATCGCATCTTTCTGAATATGATATTAGTGTAGTGAGTTTCTTTATATTTCTAATGGTCAATGTTCGTAAAGCTAATATATATATATGGATAAAAAGAAATCCTAAAGTGGGCATTGAAAATAAATAAATAAATAAATTTCCATCAGGTAGAAATATTGTCACACAGACTAAGTGAGATCTTTTCCTGACCTTTATCAAACTGCGAGGAGGAAAGTAGAAAAAAAAAAAAAAAAAAAAAAAAAACAACAAAGTATTGAAAGAGCAGTATTAATTCCAGAATGCGCTCTGAAGGCTAATGTGGCGTTAGATTTGACGTTTCATGGTTGCTGCTCATCTTTTAATATTTCATCCTTCCTATTCTGTTTGTCTGTATCTAATGAAGCTTCAACGAAAGAAGTTCTTGGTAATGCTTTTATTAATATCTGTACGATAGTAAATCTATCTGATTTCCGGTAAATAATAAATCTACTAAATACCAAACATAATTATAAACCAGAGTTACTTCATATTACACCATATGTTCTAATATATATGTTCAGCCTTTTCACTCATTAAAATGACAAGAATTTTAGCCTCCTTCCCATACTTTCTATTTTGAGAAAAAATATTAAATTTTATTTTAATGATAACAATTTCAATTGATATATATGTATAAAAGGCAAAGTTAATGCTGGATTTTCACTAATGCTTAACTGGTTACCCGACATAAGTAATCAGTAATCAGTCTCATACAAAGGTGGGTAACTGATTTGAGTGGAGTTAAAGTGCCTACGAGATGAGCTGCATCGCGTTTAGGTATATAATAGCTTTAAATAACAAGATTGATAGATAACAAAAGTGAGGAAAATACAAGTGGTATAACCAGGGAAACAGTTATTTATAAGCACTCATACCCTTTCATTTTTTGTAGTTAAAAGGAGAATATTTACACTGTAGATAATATATTTGTTTTATAAAGTTGAATTTTTCCAAGAAATCAGTAAGAAAAATGTACAATATGTTGTTACACTCCAAAGTTGCGATAAAGGCTATTGTTTAGTAATAATAAAATAATTAATTACCCTTTTCTTGTTGTATATTACAAATTTTCTCATAATACTAAACAAGTACATATGTTGTGGGTATCCCATTTACAGAAAAACTTTTCATATGTGTTTGAACTAATATATATCAAGAAACAGTGTTAATATTATGTAAAGTCCAGAATAAAAATATGTTGTATTACTTTTAAAGTTTTGTAAACATGAATACTTAATGTCAATATAATTAGTAAACTAACATTAACTTTTTTTGATTATTTTGATTACTACTATATATATATATATATATATATATATATATAAAGAGATATACCCACAACAATTGTATCATTTAGTCATGGCTGTGCTTTTGTAAGATTGAACATACCAAACGAGTTGAATTCAATTTAGTCTTATATCATAATTAAAGTAGCAATATATAAACATTTATTGTACAGATAGTTGATTAACTAAAAATTTTCCTCTTCATATATTTGCCTTTTCAGGATATTTTATCCTCAATATAAAACCTGGCTATGCCACTGAAATATACACATAACAACGCGTTGTGTTGACGTTTGACGTTTTCTTCATCATTCAGAAGACCATACAGAAGGAACAAGACGTAAACTATCCTAATGAATTCTTAGATTCAATGCAGCAAAAATTCTAACAAGAATCTAGCATTGCAATAATAATAATAATAATAATAAAGACAAAACCAAAAAAGTGAATGCACTTTAGTGCATGGAATAATGATTATTTAACAATAAATCCTTTCTCATTTTTATCCATAATTATCATAGGTCATAAAAAATATCTTAAACTGTACATACAAACTTATGGCAAGCACATCACAGCTTACACGCTGCGCATTCATAATTTCTTACCATTAAAATGTACCAGACATTTCATGGCAACCTACTTATATTTTGTTTATGGCCAGCATATAACTGTTCTGAATACTATAACTTTCAAGGAATTTACAACTATTTTTTCTTTTATTTTAAAAGAACTTGTTCATTATAATTAGATTAGCAGCGGCATAACAAATATATAAATGTGACATATATATACTTTTACTAAGAAAGTTATACTTACCAAGAGCAGAATAAGTTGACATATATTAAAACTTTAATTCTGTTCATTTACTTTAAAAGTTAGTATATTGATTTTAAGATAACAGAAACATTTACTTCCACAAATATTTATTTCTTTCGAAACAGACAATGTAAGACTTCTTCAACGACATTCTTTTTTCGAAAGGAAATTAAAAGTAATTTGTTAGTACTGGTACTTGATTTAGTTTATTAATTTAGATAATTTTTTTTTTCATTAATGACTGGAACTACTGAGAAAATAAAGCAACGAAACTTGGCAATGTATTTCACAAACTTGGTTTCAGATTTTTCTGAATTAATTGATAAATAAAAATAATAGAATTAATATGAGAATCTAAAGCACTTCATAATAAAACAGGAAAACGCTCCACATGAGAAGAATATACGAAATAAAACATATGTTGTTGCCAACAAAAGTGCATACCAAATTAACAAATATTTCTTTGCCAATAACCTCGGAAGAAGTCGATCAATTTTAGTAGTTTACATAGTTTACAGAGTATTATACTGTATTCTCTCTCTGTGATAAAGGAAACTAGAATTAAATAGATCAATTCATATTGAAATTTATTGTCATAAAAATATCCAGCTTTGCTGTTAAGAGTGCAAAGATAATGAACTAATAAACTTTTCTGTCTACTGTTCGTAAGACATGAATATTATTTGCATTTAATCAAGACATTAAAACATTAAATGCATGATTAAAAAAATATGAGGAATTATTCTTGTTTAAATAAAGTTATATATATATGTTATGCCTCTGAATATTACGAGATAATACTCTAATGAACTTTATTTTTGTTAGTCACAACAAAGTCGCAGCAGTACTGTATTTTTCAAAATTTTCCTCGAGAGTTAACGGATCTAGAAGTAACTAAGAATGGACATGATCTTGAAGTACAAATATCGTGCTTCATTTCTTTTACTTGTCTTTAATGAGCACCTAAACAACTTCTACAGTTTTGTTATTCAAGCTCCTTTCTCTTTTTTTTTTTTTTTTTTTTTTGTTTTAAGAAACAACATAATGATGAAAATATATATACCGCAAACTGACTGAAAAAACTCACACTTTTTTCATTTCATACAGCCATTTGTTCTGTTCAAAAAACAATATTGTATCTTCTTAAAACCATAATATATTCTACAGTATCGTTAATTAACCAGTATGAAGGGATCAACTGACATAAAATACATCTGTCAAGAAAAGATTGAGCACTATTTTTTAAAAATTTTCTTTTTCTTGAAGTGTGCGACATATACATCTACTGTGCATTTGAAATAATTGAAAATTCTATCGTTATTATATATGTATATATTTGTTTCTGTAATTGAAAATTTCAACAGGACTATTTTTTTTAACCTACTGAGAAATCTACATTACGAAAAAAGAATAAACTTGTTCCTACATACACACATATATATATATATAAAATCCTTCTTATTTTTTTCGTTTCTTTCTATTTTTTGTTTATTTTTGAGCCAAGTATGTCAACCTTATATTATAAGGTTTTCACCTTGTGTATATGTGAGTATATATAGTTTTTTTTTTTCAGTTCAAGTCATGCATCTGTAAATTAACGTGTATATATATATATATATATACATATATATATATATATCCTTTCTAAAAAATCATTTACTCCCTTTCATACTACTAACATACAACCTAATCTGGGAAAATGCGGGAAATGTATCATGTATGTATGTATGTATATATATATATGTTTATGTGTTTGTGTGTGTGTGAGAGAGAGAGAGTATAAGTTTTTCTTTGTCTTTTAAGAGGGTAAATATGTTCATGTGAAGTGGCAAGTTAAAGATAACAACATACCGATTTAGAATCATCGGTATTTTATTTTAATTATATTTTTAAAAAAGACATACAAGGCTAAGAAACATAGAATCCATAGTCATTATCAGCCTTCGTAAAAAAGACATATCGTGCTATATGTATTTATATTATTTATATATGTGTGTGTTATTATTAATGAATACAGATATTAAGTACCTGTAGTCATGAAATTTTAATAATTATAGAGAAAAAGTGTACTTGTTCTTTTTATTTTTTAAAAAACTCAGAAATTTAGCACAACTTTCATTCTTTCCTTGTATGTAAATAAGTTCATATATATATATATGAATTTTTTAAAGGTTTCATCAAATAATTCAATACAGTCTTTGTTTTTTTTTATTTGTTTCTAAAAAGAGAGTTAATTACCGATAAATTATTTTCCACCTGTCCTAAATGTATTAAATTAACAGGCTGAAAATCTTCCATCACAGTCCATCAATTTTATGAACATTTTCTTTTAAAACCTTTGCTTGAAATGGAGATGCATGCACACGACAATAAACTTACAGCTTGCGTACATTTTGAAGGTCGGATTGTGAGTAGGAGAAACTGATCAAAAACTGTACATTTCACAAATTTCAAAATATATGTATAACAAACAAAGGAAGCCCAGTTCGACATCGCTATATATGTCAAAAAATAAAAAAAGTAAGAAATATAAACTAATAAAAGGTATTTATGGTTACAACGAGTTATCAATAAAGTGTTCATGATAACACTACAAATAATTAAGATGTCAATTCAATGTCCTGAATGGATAACGAGATAATCAAGTTATATTTTCAATCAAAATAGGAAGAAACAATAGACTACATTGACGAATTTATCGATAACCAGTTAAAAACAGTTTATACTTGTATTATAATAATTTCTTTTGAAAAAAAAATTACACACAAAAATGATTTTCTAAAATTATTTTTGACATATTGAAAGTTTATCTTAAACCCTCAATTTGTCACATAAATACCTTTTATTTTGTTTATTTCAATTTGTTAATAATTATGAGTTTATACGTATATATATATATATCTATATCTATATATGTATGTGTGGATGTGGGTATGTGTATAACAGTGTATTGTACATACAAGCATTTATATGTGTTTACTTCTCCCTTCCAATCACAAAGTTATCACATAAAAAAATGTTTGGCAAGGCAATAAATTCACCAAAATTCTTTTTTTATAATTATTTTCTAAACATTTGTTTATCTAAAAAGTTCACTTAAAAGTAAGAATTATGATGCATTTTTTATGGGACAATAAGAGGCAGCAAAAAAAAGCATAATCAAACAGGGAAGGTATTTTTCAAAATACTGTAGAGAACTTTTAAATCGTGCAATAGGGATAAAAAGGGAGGAAGCAGAATCAAAAATGGTGTATGTATGTATGTATATATATATATATAATATATATATATTATTATTATTATTATAATGATCATGCATAATTTTTCTTTTCCGTATTCTAGCTTTTTTTCATAAAATAGGACTTCTTTTTTCTGTTTGTTTTTTCTTAGTGTAGCACACGTAAATAAGGTTGAAGTCAATGAGGATTGCACTCATGTTAATAGTCTTTTTTTCTTAAAGTTTTTTTTCTTTCTTTCTTGTTCTCCTAAATAAATATGTAAAGATGTAGAAAATGGTAAAGTTTTCATTTTTGTTTTAAAATGTTAATTTTTTCCCCCCTCGTAACTTTATGTTTTCTTTAATATGTGTATATTTATACATCTTTTTAACTTTCACCATCTTCTGCACCTAAAGAGGATATTGAAGCTCTTTTCTGTCACACTGAGCTCAAGTACTAGATAGCATTGAGTGCTCTCCGAGATGACGCGTGGTGCGGTGAGTGATAGTCCTCTTCCCTCATCCGGTGCCTCTCCTCGCGGTACAACATTGCATCACGGGGCATAGGTGCATAGTCGTCATATTCCACTCTTTCTCTCTCCATTCTTGATCGACCTCGCGGATGGTGGTATACTATATAATAAAACAAAGAACATATCTATAAATTATAAGAACACATAGATAAAGTACACATGGACATAAAACTATAAATAGAGATTATATTCAATATATATTTCAAGTAATAGTGTACACTGTTTACTATCACATTGCGCTCTTTTAACGCAATATTTATGCAATCTTTTTTTTTCTTTCTTTCTTTTATCCCATTGTTTTAGATGAGGAATGTCTTTTCTATTTCTTCGAAACAAATTGGAATTTTTGTAATCTGATTTTATTCGTTTCTTTTTCTTCAAAAATTTAGTTAAATGTCTATTTCTTTTTCAAAACGAATTTGCATTATATATAAATGTGATATTACTTAAATTTTAATTTCTTTATTAAATAAATTAAAATTATATACTAGGTATACAATAATTGCAAATTTGGAGCGAAGGGATCGATTTCTATTGATAAATTGTTTAGTTGAATCAATTGTTTTCGTGAACGAACGTGACATATTGATAGTTGATAGTTGAATTTACCATATCAGCGAAAAGCATTATGGGTTTGAAAATTTGTGTTCCTTAGAACAAAACGAAAAGAGCTTTGCCCTATTTCTAATGCTGAAAATTCTCTTTTCCACTGTTTACAATGAGAATTCTCATGCCAAATACTTTTCTAAGATTAAAAAAATGAAATGAAATCTTTAGTTTTACGTCCCACGGTTATGCCGGTTAGGCTAAAGGAGATGGTGATCATGAGGAATGAATGAAATGGTGGAATGAAGAAAGTGAGAGGAAACGGGAGAACCCCGAGAAAACTCACGAGCACGGTGTTTGTCCACCACAAAGTCCTCACGGCGCGAGCTGGGATCGAACCAGGGACGCCAAGCACCAGAGGTGAACGCTCTACCACTGAGCCACCGCACCCCCCATTTTCTAAGATTAAGTCTATGGGTATCCTTTTTTTTTTGTGCTTATTTCTCAATAGTATGTCCGATCGCGACATGCCACCCCTTACAACATTCAGCTCGCGCTCTCAAATCACTATATCAAATTTGCTTAAGAATAGCGCAGGCATCTCGGAGAAATATCCGCAGAAACAAATGCCTAAGACGAGTGAAGAGGAACTTCGCTCCAATTATATACTATTTTCTCGAAGTAATGGGCATTTAAATATTTTATTTTTTTTAACGAAATAAGCAAAATCAAAGAATTGAAATTCCAGTTCATTGCAAAGGAAAACAGAAATGGTGCAAAAGTTCAACACCGTTAAGTATCAAACGAACTAAATTCTTATTATAACTTTATGATGTTGTTCTGATTTTCCTCTAAGTATTGTAATGTTCTATGTATTAATTTTCTCTTCTTTTCATAACGGCTTGCTTTGGAAGTACTGCATATGTAAATGATTATCTATTTAATTTTCAATCGACATATTAAAGAACAAAATTATTGATATTCTTATTGTAGAAGTAGTATCTTAATCGAAACAATATTTATAAAAAATGCGCGAACAAACGTCAGCAGAAGGCGAATATTTCAATTCTATTTATTTTTACTTTTCTTTCTGATAGAGAACGTAATTTTGTATAGGTAAGAAGAAATATGAAATATTAAAAAGAACACTTCTTTCTAAATGTATGTGCTGAACACGTAGTTGTATGTTGGTCAATTGAATGTATTTGAAATGATTTTTCTTTTTAGTTATTTACGACTATTTATTTAATAATGTACATTTCTTAAAAAATAAATAAAAGCCTATATTAGCTCTGAAAACATAGTAGGACTTTGACACTCGTCGTATCGTAGTTTTATGGAACATTATACACTTTATTTAAAATAATGGTAGACGACATTCGCCAGAAAAAATATATACTGGCTTATCATATATCAGAATGCAAGTTACGTACACGACTATTTATGAAGCCCACCTACTATAATAAAAGTATTAGAAACAAACGCTTAAGCTACAAGATTGGAACTAATGATGAATGGAATGTAAAATACAAATTGAGAGAAACGTCTAGTAAGCACTGTCACTGGTGAGACTACTGTCAGCAAGTTTCAATATTGACAAAACATTTTTAAAATACTCTTAATAGTATATTCTTGCTTTTCCTCCCCCTTTCTTTCTTACTCTTTTCCCTTTTTCTGTGTTCTCCGTCAACAAATCATTTGAGGCTTGAAAACTAAATCTTCTTAATATGATAGCTTCAATGTATTTATGCTCCAGTCGATCATGTAACTATGTTTCATCTTATTATATAGCCACTTACATAATATTCACATGATATATACATGTATGATTGTTTGGAACTTAAACACACTGAAGGTATAAACATAGACACCTAGCTTTCAAGATTTCAACGGGTTATCGTCTTTAAAAAAGTAATGAAAAAAAGAACCTACACAAGAAGTTGATCACATGCTATGATGCTATAACTCAAGTGGAAATGAAGTAATTGTAGAACTATAAGATACCAATATGTAGCTGAAATAATGAAAATCCCACTACAGTAAGAGCCTTAAAGACACTTAATCCACACCACAATTATTCTATTTAAGACTGGAAAGTGCACTTCACCTGATCAAGAATTCAATAATTTCTAATGTTTGTTTATACAGATATTGAATTACACAAATTTTTCTTCAAAAGAGTCTTTTCAGCATTATCAATACATACAGACGAAATCAATAGGAACTTTCTTTAAAAAAGCACTTTTTTGCGTATTGGTATCTAATAGTTCTACAATTACATCATTTTTACTGGAGTTATAGCATCATAACATGTGATTAACTTGTTGCATACATGATATAAATTTGTATTTTAATGCTGATGAAGAGTACTGGATAAACGCACTCGAAATATTGACTATTTGAGGAATTCTGGTCCCCATATAAGTACAGCAAGATTAATAATTTTCGTTAGACTATTAAAATGTGTTCCTCATGTTCCATTAGCAATTATTTGACATTACTCATACATTATGTCTATTAGCGAATTCTCGTTAAATTGTGATGTCACGGTGATAGTTAAAATAAATTCCAATTCATGTCTAATAAAGAATTTATCTGAGAATTTTAAAGGATTTTAAAAAAATGTTACTTTTACCTAGTTAAGCATGTCATATTAATGTGAAACTAAATGTACTTTTTGTTCATAACAGTAAGAATTTTTCTACAGTACATTTCATATCAAGTTACACATGTATACAGCATTATGTAGAAAAATGACGCGAAATATGTCACAAGGAGTAAAGAAATTACATAGAAAGGAACCAATATCTATCCTGCACTACATAATTGTAATAAATAAATAAAATAAAACCAAACTGCTGATAAGTTCGGCAAGCCAAGTTCAAAAGTCACTGTTCATATGATTAACGTTACTATTATTTGTCGATAGCCTGTTACGAATTGATTAAGGCAGGGGTGCAATGATATTTGGGAGACTGACTTGAGTTCACCTTACGTTCATACATACACGCCAACAAACAAGTGAAAGTTTTTGAGGGCGCTGAAGGTGGTCGCTTGGAGGAGGGGTTGAGCCCCACTGGTTATTCTTAGCTACGGGTGTACCAAGTAGAAAACTATCTTTAACTCACGGAAAACTATGGAGAAACTTATACTCCTTCAAAAGTATTTTTAAAATGACTTTTTTCTTTTTTTTATCGGAGTGACACCACTGAAAGTGACAATGCAACTCCATATGACAGCTATTAAGATTTAATATTACCAAGTCAGATATAAGCCCGAATCAATTATTTATACAGTACTTCCAGAATATATTTGAAAGTAATTTATATTCAGAGAACTTTTGTGACTATTTTAAGAATTTTAAGATGAGATTCATTATTACTGTACACGTACACCGAACTAAAATAAACTCTTATAATGACAGTACAGAGGATTACGAGAAATATTTCTATGTATTGGATATGAGCATCGTTACGTTACGTTACGTTACGTTAACGGATGATAAAGGATTGACTCCATTAACGAACTCAGCAGAGATTCTCTCTCTAGCTTTCTGTTGAAAAAAAAATCGCTAACATTTATGGATTGGGCTGCAGATAGCCATCGTTACAGTCGCCGTTATTCATTAATACGTTAACAAATTTACTCCGTTCTTGAACTCAGTCGACACAGCCGCTATAGATATCTATTGCAGAAGAACATATATTTTTTTTAAATAATAGCTATGGATATCCATTACTAAAGTTGCCGTTATCTGTTAATCCGTTAACAGATTTACTCCATTAACGAAATCGCTCTATCTATTGCAAAAAAAAAAAAAAAAAAAAAAAAAATAGTTATCATGCAAAGTAGCGAACGGAAGGACCACGGACATACTAACAACACAATATTACAAATTTCACTGCGTGATTCTAATAACGTAATTACGACTGAAGAACCTATCGTTTCAGAGCTACAGGCTATAGAAACAATGGGAAAATGAATCTGGGGCAACTGAGCTCCAGGAAAGTTGAACCTACAAAAATCCGTTTGAGAAGCTACAAACTCTATACATCCACGCTTAACAAGATAAATTGGCACGTGTTTTATTATAACTAGGCCTATATTATACTATTTATTAATTATCAATACAGTTTTGCTCCTTCAGTAGAATTTGGGTCACTTACAGTCAAACCATTTCATTTCTAAAATGTCACTTTGCACTTTTGCATGAGTGAATTGTAAGCATTCATAATTCAAAACTACTTCAATTATTCAACTCAGTTTTCAGGTCATCTCTGTTTCATTTACAAATCGTATAGATGTAAAATTAATCATCAACAACGATACACTCCATTTTATAGTCCCTGTGTCATTTACAATTAATAGATTTTAAGAAAACAAGCTTTTCGGTTTAAATTCTTTTTCAGAATTTAGTATTTCATTGTAATTAGTCAAAGCAGTTTTCAGTCATCTGATTCATAAGCTGCTTAAATATAAAACTAGTAGCAATAATTATACATCGCATTTTAGAAGCTTTGTGCCACTTCGTAGAGTTTCAAAAAATTGAGTTTTTATTACAAAATTTAGTATTTCATAGTAACAATTTTTCAAGAATAAGGAATTTGGTTATCAGGAATTATGACATCATTCTCCAGTTATGCAAAAGTGCAAGATGACATTCTGAGAAGTGAAAACCTTTGTCAAGAAATGATCCAATTTTGATATAAAAGTAATAGGTACTAACGAAACAGATATTAATAAAGAACGTGAAACCTTGTAAGTGCAAAATTTATAGATAACATTTCTATGCTGGACGATTTCTGTACTTAGTTCAAGATCAATTATTCTAGGAATACGGCATATAATGGCATTTACAAGAGTTTCTAAGTGTTTTATACTCTTTTTTAATATTATTTCAGTCTGTGATTTTTTTTTTTTTTTTTTTTTTGCATAGAATATAACTCTACTTCCGTCTGCATTTTACAGAATACCAAATTTATTATTTGTGTCAAAATTCGCAAATTTGATGAGCTATTAATTATCATCTCAATGTGAAGAATTCTTGAATTCTTGCAATATGTTTCCGTTCCAGTATATATGAATGCCATATCATAAAGACAGCTAAGAAGCCCGAGAAATTTAGTTTAAATAGTTAAGCTTTTCTTTCTGAAAATAATATTAGGTTACTGAATTACATTACGCTAATATTCGCTGGGTTAATAACATAACCTCTATTAATGAGGTTATCTTTCCATGCCGATTAGATTTTTCTTAAGTCACATTTAATGTAATGGATGAGTTACAACCGAAAGTTATTACAAATAATTACGGAAATACACCACGTATATCAACGGAATAGTACATAACTTGAGGAGTCCTTAAACACTCTGGACTTTATGTAGAGCCGTTTTGTCGCGTGATTAGTGCCATATTAAAGAGGTCTACTAATATATGTTTCCTGCAGTAGTCAGGCATTTAGTATGGCGCTAATCATTCTTCAAAACGACTCTGCATAAGGCGGTCTATAACTAACGGCTGTACGGGACGGAAATACTTAATGTAAACAAGTGATTCAAATTGACTAATGACATACCTTATTGCAGGTCCAAAACATCATGACACACTTGTTTGATTTTTTTAATAATATAAATTATAAAAGCGTAAGACTGTAAGTTTCTATAGAGTAGTGCTTTTACGTAATACTGAGCATTATTGCTACCGCTAGAGGCGTAGACTGTCTGCCTCAAAATTGATTTCTTTATGGGACTATGTGACTGTGTGAAACACCAGTGTGTCGCAATATATCTGTTGGGAATCACTAGTATAATAATGAACTGAGAAACTCTTGTAGAAGAAACATTCTGTATACTAATGCTAAAATTAGTGACTAGGGAGTCTTTACAAATGAAACTACCCTGTATTCCAGTGGTATACTTATGACTTGAAATATATTTGCTGTTTACTCAACTTAATTTCGAAATTGAAATTAATCTGACTTGCAATATTTCAGTAATTTTTTTAAAATAGTATTATGGAGAACTAAAGCCCTCTAGTATGAAGTCTATCTCTCACTATATATATTACTTTTAGTATTGAAGAGTCTACAAACTAAACTATGAACTAACACATTTAGAAAGAAGACATGTTTTGATACATTTCTGAAGCAAAGTTAGAGCGTTATAGGTAGAGGACTCTTTAATTCCGATATCAAATACATCATTTAAAAAAAAATGTGAATAAAAATATATTTAACATTTTTACATTAACTGAAATTGGTTTCTAGCTTTCGACACCTGGAAATTTTTGTTTGTGTCACTGTTACTAGTTTTAACAAATTTTCAGCGTAATATGTTTAATGTATTTCGTCGCATGAAATGACTAACTTATCCAGAATACAGAAAACAAATATACAACAATAAGCTGGAAGATTGTTGTAACATGACAAACAATATAGTGAATATAATGCATGATAATAAAAACAAAGGAAACGTATTTTTAACAAAAAAAAAAGTTCAAGAAATCATAAATAGAAAATAATTGTTCAAGAAATCATAAATAGAAAATAATTTTGCTGTAGAAGCAATGTACAATGTAAATAAATAAACATATAGATTAAAAATCGACGTGAATACAAAATTCATGCAGCTAAAACAATCCAAAATATACATTTTCAATAAAACACACTTTCCAGGTACAATGACATAATTCACACATATTAAATATTATCAAAAGTATTCTGATCTTCTTCACAAACATTTTATTTGCTTAAATATTTTAGTAGGTTAGACAAACGAGAAAGGCAGAGTATAAGTAATATAGGTTAATTATTTCAAGTAATAATGATTAATTAAATCTGAGGACATCTGAGAGGGGCGTGATACTTTACTTGCACGTGTAATATGCACTAGATGTACAGATATTTAGTTCGGAAGGTTTCGGGAAGGTACTTGCACGTGTAATGCTCACTAGATGTACAGGTATTTAGTTCGGAAGACTTCGGGAAAGAAGAGAAAAAATAAAGATAGTAACAATTCTGACTGGATCGACTTGCAATAGGGTATGGGTATCTTCTAATGGTAGATAATACTGCAGCTATGAAATTTTGGGGTTTCTGAAGTCATAGAGTCAGTAAGTTACTTAAAGTAGTTGAGTTAAGTTTTCAAAGTTTGAAAAGGGCTTACTTGAATCTGAATTAAGAAGTACTTTAAGTTTCTTATTCGTTAACTTTTCTCAGGAATGATTTGACCGATTTTGACCAAAATTGACACGAAGATCATTGATAGCCTGCTTAAGTGATAGTTTACCAAATTTGGTTGATGTTGGTCAAGACTAAAGACCGAAGCTGATGTTGAACAATGTAGTGGAAATCAAAATTAGTGTGGAAGTCAATGATGGTCTGCTTAGCCTCAGGCTACATAATGAAGTTTATATTCGTCAAAGTTAAATGCCAGATTTGTTGAAGCTAGACCGACATAAACTTATATTTATTAGGACTTACATAAAGTTGGCAAGTTTTCTATTAATGAACTATTTAGATGCCCAGACATACTTGGATTAGATTAGTTAAAGTTGAAGCCCAAAATTTACATCAACCTTTATTCGCATAGTAATCCCAGACAGGTCAAGAGAAAAGAGAAAAGAGAGAGCCACTTTAAAAGATAGTGGGTGATCAAAAGTAAGTAATCATATGACGACGCTCGAAGAAATTAAAAAGAAAGAAAAAAGAGCACACTAGCCCCAGTCAGCGTGAAGGAACTTTTTTTTTTTTTTTTTTTTTTTTTTTTTTAAGAATCTTCATAGTACTTATAAACTTTATAGCTTAAGTAAACCTTTGTACAGAACACTGTTCCTACTTAATTTAATTTTAAAAATCTCCAAATAGGGCTTATTCAGCAGAGGTCTGCGGCAGTGTTGCCAAATGTACAGGATGGACAGTACAAATACGGTAATTTCTTCTCGTACAGTAAACGATCTGTCTCCTTGACCATACGCATTATTTACAGTGTTGCTGAAATTTGTAGCAGTATTCTATTTTTAAGCAAAATGTTTTTTTTTTTTTTTTTTTAATTTTTTGTCATGTTTTCTAACTCCTAATGACTAATGGTCTTGGTGGTTGTTCTTAAAAAGGAAGTCACATCGGTAAAAAAAAAAATATATATATATATATAATTTTATAGCTTCAAGCTAAGAGAAGACAACTTACCTAATGATGTAATTTTTGTGCTTTTCCTATTTTACCATGCTGAAAACTAACATTAATATTGCATTTTGTAACATTTATCATAATGTTCTATTACTTTTACTCTATTGTGCATAATTTCAATGCAAAACAATTAACATGCCTGGATACAGTTAAGAAAAAGTTAAAATTTTATTGTACTATCCTTCGAAGGATAAAAGTATCCATTATTATCTTGTGAACGGTTTTCGTGTTTTGTGTGTTTGGTAATGCTGGTCTGAAGTGAAAACCGATGTTTTTGAAAAATTTAAATCCAATGTAAATAAAATGGTCAAGTATTTGTCGAAATCAAGAACAATGGAGCCATTGACGATGCCAATAAGTTTCGCCAAAATATCTCTCTCCAAAGCGTAAAATATAACTATCCGATAAAAAAATATTATTTCTAGCCTCATGGTTCATATCTAACTATGTGATTAAAGATGTACATATCTAACTATGTACATCATTCTATTATATTATTATAATAAAGTTGAGTACATAATGGAAATAAAACATAAAAATTATTATTTTACAAGCAAAGAACTAGCCTACTTGTGCTATTCATACTCTATTAGAGATCATATATTTTCCTACTACTATACAAAATTTTACACTCTCATCCAATATAAAAAATCAAAAGATAAATAAAATATCACAATTATTTTCATAGTTCCAGTTTAAAGGAAATCATAAATCGTAACGAATTTCTGTTTACTTTGAATTGTACAGGAAACAACTAAATCAGTAACTTTCCATAGCGAAGAAAGGAGAAAAATCCTTCATCGATTTCTCAAACCAAATATTTTAAAACTACGCTACATGTATAACATAGCTAACCAACCATTTCATAGTTTATTTTCTTATAACCCTATCAAGTTAATATTTAATAGCAAGTTTGTTCCATGTAATTTTGTCCTAAATAGCAATTAGAGAGATGTTTTGCGAGTATTTAAAAAGTTCAAACTCCGAGTTTGTTGGCCCATAATAACTCGTGAACCAAAGACCTTGCATACTATAATATTTTGTATATCTACAAAGCTCGTCAGGATTGTCATCATGTGAAGTTTCGTCAAGATCAGATGAGTTTTCCACAACCACGTATGATATGTATGTTATTTTCAATATCTTTCTAATTCTTTTTAATTAAATGGAATATGATAAAGAAATAAATAAAACATGTAAAAATATTTTATAATGATTTCCTAATGTCATTCGTTCCTGTAATAAGCGAAGTTTACCTACATTTTGGAACCGTTTTTCTGATATTTCTCTTTCTTTTATTTATTTATTTTTCAGTTTCCTATAAAATTTGAATTTTCCGCTGAAGTAGCTCCTCGGATTATTTCTATTATAGATAACTTTAGTTCACTAATTTATGTGTACTAGATGAGTTACTTTAAGATCAGCTATAAGATTGTTTTTCAAATACGCTGAATGTATGCCAAGTAAAAATATATGATTTTTAAATCCTCTCAGTTGAGCAAGGAAATCGAATACTGCATTCTGATTGGTTACTTCTGGCTGCTGTGGTGATAAAGTGTGTTTAAGCTGTGTTGAAAGCAAAACGCAGTATTTTTAGATAAGACTTAAGTACAAGGAAGGGAGATTTTGATGACAGAAAGAGAAATAAATGAAAAATAGTGTAGTAACAAAAACGCGGTGTTTGAGAAAAACACAAGTAAGTTTGTTGAAAAACACGAGTATAAGTGGAAGATGGTTTTGATTAAATTAAAGCATTAAATCATTAAGTTTCTGTAATTAAGTTGTATTGTCATTAACTAACATTTTTTAAAAAATATATTCATCTTTTAAAAATAAGTTGCAAGAATCAAACCATTCCATTCCATGCTGGGGAGACGTTTGATAAACAATTACCACAAGAATGATTTCTCGAGTGTGTGAAGTGTTGGTGAGACTGATTAGTGATTACCTTCGTTGCTGATAAGTAAGGTAGTTATTTGTAAACATTTGTTGTAACCAAACAAGTTACAGCCAAAAATTTATTTCAACACCAAATCAAATTAAATTTATATTTACTGCTACATTTTCCATAAAATATAAAATACGTAATAGAGGTTACTTATTTTCCGAGGTCCTGGACAATAATTTCTTTCTGTACATTCACGAACTAAACAAGGTTCGTTCGTTTAATGTCTAATAGACATAAAGTGCATTGCATCATATTTTCTTAGAGATTTTTTTGTTCGTGTTGTCAACTATGTCGGTATAACTTCACTGCTCAAACGCCTAGTGCATTAGCGAAACCATCTCACCGACCAATCTCAAAATGAATCACCCGATATATACTTTTTCAAACACAAAGTACACGTATGATATGGAGCCTTAAAAACTAGATTTGAATTGAAAATAGAGAAATAATAATAATAATAATAATAATAATAATAATAATAATAATAATAATAATAATAATAATAAATGTATTAGTTAATACAGAAGATATGATCAATTTGATATTAATCAATTTATTAATGAAATTAAAATTACGTCAAGTTAAAAAATATATATGGACATACATTAAATATTATGGTAAGTTATAATATTAATATTTACCAATATTTATGATGTTATTCATTGATAAATAATTCGCCATTACTAAGAAGGAAATTGTATTAATTAGTAATAATATTTTAAATTTCTCTCACATTGCTCGGAATACAATCTATTCTTATTGTCCTAATCAGTTTATTTTTCTCTGTTTAATCACATTCAATATTCTTCTTCTTTCCCCTACTGATTTTTCACGGGTTTCCGGTTCACCTTGGCTAATTAAGTGAACCGTGTTTCAGATTAAGCCTCATAATATCAAATCCTTACGCAAAAATGTCACCTATCATATTCCATAATTGTTGGAAATATGACTGACAGAAGAAGCAGGAAAACATTTAGTTTATTTTGAGATTACAAGTACATGTTAAATAGACAAGTGTCTGCTAGGTCTGTGTATTTTCAAAGATTGAAATTTTGCACTGTGCTGTACAAGATTATAACTTATTAAGAAACATAATATGAAAGTAAAAGATAACACTTGTGGACAATAAGAAAAAACTTCAAGATCTTCGAGTGTAAGAAAAAAAAAATTGTAAATAAATTTCAGTAACAAAACTAGTGATCATATACATGTGGATTGATAGATAGTAAATAGAAACTCATAGAAACTATACAGAAAGTATATTGTCTAAATGGTACAGCATAAATTCATACAGAAATCCTATACAGACCAAAGAAACATTATAAAAGAAACTGTACAATAATTTTGTACATAATCAATGACGTATATAAAATTGCTAAAATGTTCTATCAAATATACATAAATTTGATAGACAAAATATCAATAAATTTAAACATAAATAAATTTAATAATAACAATGCCATTTTTACAATTAGTGTACAGTAAAATAATAACAATAATAATTCTTGATAGTATTGTATAATGCGTTGAAGGGTACGAATGTGCTAACAGAAGCACAAGGCAAAGGATATTTATATCAACTGAAGATAAGTCAAAACTTCATAGGAAAGAAGAAGCATTTTCATAATATTTTACTGAATAACCACACAACAAGGCTTTCTCAAATTATGAATTATTATTTATTTTACAATTTTCGTTTTTTAAAACAGTCGAAGGACTATCACAAAAATGAATTAAAGAAGCTAATACTCAGTATATATTTGATTTCAAAATAATATGAAAAAGTACATTAATCATTTTTGCACCAGAAACACAATTCATGTTGTAATCTCATTGACAACTTTTCGAAAAGATCAGGGCTGTAATTTTGGGGTATGATTCTCTAGTTTTCAACGATCACAATTGAAAACACTCCTATCTGCTCGCCATAACACATGTACTGAAACTAGAAATACTGCAAATTTTCATGTGATGAGATATTTTGTAGATAAAATAGAATTTTCCCAATCAGATCACTGAGGGGTTTCCATACGAGATTTAAAGAACAATATGAAGAAACAAATTAGATTACGAACATCGAACATGAGAAGTCTATACAAAGCGGGGAAACTTCACATACTAAATGAAAAAAAATAAAAAATAACGCATAACTTGTATTAG
Organism: Thermobia domestica; assembly: GCF_964235325.1. Lineage (NCBI taxonomy): Eukaryota > Metazoa > Arthropoda > Insecta > Zygentoma > Lepismatidae > Thermobia > Thermobia domestica. The sequence continues at coordinate 106,103,715 of NC_137455.1, forward strand.
CGATTCAAGAAGATAAAAGGATTTGAAGTAATAATCTCATGATAGGACAATTCACGTTTTTCTGTGAGGATCTGACTTCCATAGCTGTAGGAACAGAATTATTCGTTAAGAATGCCTCTTACTGCTACTTCGTAAAGTCGAATTACATACAAGTTTGATAAGAGAGTATTTTTGAAGTATAATGCGTCTGTGCCATCGAGTGCTCTTGTTGAAAGACTGTTTAGTAAAGGGAAAGGTGATTTAACTCAAGGAACTAAACTGATGGATGATTACAAATATTCACTTGGACTACTGTTGGAATACCTTTGTCATTTAGTAATTATCGAATTTTTTTTCTGCTAAAATTAAACTTGTTACAACTTACGAAAATTTTAACCTACAGGTTAAAGAAGAATAGATAGTTTATTTATTTATTTATGTTTGTTAAGCAACAAACTATTTACTTCAAATTTTATTTATTTTACAGAATCGTATGCAGCAGTACAGGAAAATTATCGTATAGTGATTTTAATTTGTGCTTTGAGGGATTAGTAATTAAAATAACTAGTGAACGTGTGCCAACAAATTGTATCGTATGAGAAGTGAAAGAATGAAGTATTAGTTTGTGGATACTTACGTCATTGCAAAAGCAATCTATTGAATGATCTTTAGAGTCTATCGAATACACCATGTGATTCATAAGTAGAAGATTTGCACTGTTTATAGTGTTAAGGAGACATTTAACATCTGTACCATTCAAGAAAGTTTTGGATAATATCAAGAAAAGTTTCAGAATACTTGTGTGAAAGTTCAAAAAGTTTAAGATTGCAACTTTTGTTACTGATAAATTTGAGGTATTTGTACATATTTTAGTAATTAGAATATTTTTTTTTTCAGATATTTTTTATACTACAACGATGGAAACCAGGTGATGTGATGAGTTTACAGAAACTTCATTACGAAAACGTAGCTGAGGAAGATGAGAGTGCCCACGGAAAATTTCGACAGTTACAAAACGATAGACATGTACCAACATTAGTCCAAATTAATATTTTTGATCTAGCTCCACAAAGAGCAAGAATCTTAGACCAGAACTATGAAATGCAAGTATTTACATTGTAAATAGGCATGTTTAGAATAATCGGATGCAATTTAAATGTGTAAGGTTTCCTTTCGTTTTGTAATATTGAATATTTCAGGTGTAATTATCATAAAGCATATATATAATATTCAATATTATACTGCAGTTTCTAGTTGAAGTGTATACGATGTCACTTGATGTTATTGTATCATTGAGTGCAATATAAATAATAGTTGTATTTCATAAATACTAGAACGTAATCCCAGGACGCGGTGGCTTAATAGTATAGCGTTCACCTCTGGTGCGTGGGGTCCCTGGTTCAAGTAGATTTTGTAGTGGACAAACGCCGTGTCCGTGGGTTTTCTCGGAGTTCTCCCGTTTCCTTTCACTTTATTCATTCCACCATTTCATTCATTTCTCATCAATCACCATCTCCTTTAGCCTAGCTGGCATAATTGTGGGACGTAAAACTGAAAGATTTCATTTCATTTCGAGCGTAATCCCATACGTAAACTTTATTCAGGTGCAATAAAAATGTTTTCCCTTAACACAAAGAGTCTGTCAAATTTTAATATTTTTCTTTCTTTATTAGGCTAAACATTGTTTCAGTTGCTAATTAAGGGCCTGTATTATAAAGATTTACACAATTATACCTGTTTTCAAAGTATTGTCCTACGTAAGACAAATATAAAAGTTGAAAGTTACAGCTTTCTAGGGCTACAGAAGTTTCCTGAAATACAGGACATGATTTTGATATATTGTTTATAGCTGAGAAAAGTGATACGTAAAGCATACATACATTTCTCAGTCTTAAAAACATAACCAACCTTTTTGATGCTCTATTTACAGTATTTTTCTGTTTTAAATAGTATTTTTTACATTTTACAGTACTTTTTTCTCCATATTTTGTTTTTAATTTTTGTGGCTGAGCTGATTTTGAAAACGTGATATAGTGGGAATTTCTTTGACCATATTTAATGATAATTAGTCATTTACTTGCATTGTAACTGATAGCTACTAATTCAAAAAAAGTAATTAGTATTCGTAATTAGTTACAATATTCCTGAAATACTTGTAATTCAGCCCAATTAGTATATTTTTATTATTAATTTTCTATTTGATAAATGTACAGAAAGATGCGAAAATAAAATTCCAACGCATTCATTGATTTATAGAAGTTAATTCTACATTGCATTACGTTTCAAGGATTCAGATATTATATTCGAAATTTATGGAAGTCAGTGGAACTTTTTACTTTACTTATTTATTTATTTCCTGTGAAAGCTAAAAGTGATTTACTTATTTATTTATTATGTAACCTTTACTCTTAAGAGACTCCATCACGGAAAAAATAGAATACCGCTAACTTTACAGTAATTATGTGATATCTTCAAATAGATAAAAGATAATCGAAAACTGGAACAAGAGCTCGCTAGACAATATTACTTACATGAGATACTGTTATCACGATTCACTTATCTACTTTTGATTTCCAGTCATTTAGAAAATCGGCATTTATTTTCCTATTTCTAAATGGCTGCAAACGGAAAGCTACTAGGTGACTCATGATAACGGTACCTCATGTAAAATAATATTGTCTAGCGCGCTCTCGTTCCACATTTCGATTATCTTTTATCTATTTGAAGATATCTCACAATTACTATAAAATTAACGGTATTTTAATTTCGCACTGATGAGGCCTCTTAAGCAGCATTAACGTCATAACAAAGAGTTCTATTATTGACTGATTATTTGACGCAATTTGAAAGCTTTCCTATCCATTACGATCCCTCGTTAACATAAGATCTCCTATCTATGTTGAAACGTAAGAATTATCATCTTTAACATGTTCACACGTGCATCAATTGCAATGCTGCCTTTTCTCCCTCTCAGCTTTTTATACTATAGTCTCTCTTCAATTTAAGCTTCTTTAACAAACTTAATAAATAAATGGAAAATGTTGAACTAAATAAACACATTTATGAATAGAAACACTAATTTGAAATGGAGGTTAAGTAAACGTAAGGCTGTAAACTATGGTGTTTAAAGCTTGGAAATTGTGTCAGTTGGCTTATAAGGGAATTTAAAGTTAAAATGAAGAAAAATGTTGACATGCCGATATCACGTATTTTATTTTTTAACTTTAATTTTTCTTGGTTTTAAAATATATGTATGTAAACGAATTAAATGTTTCTCAAATTGTTTTGTTTACTAAACGCTCATTCTCGGTTATTAAATTTGTACACAGTTTTTTTTTTAATGAAAGAGCATGTTAACATTGGATGTATAAAAGAAAGAAATCAATATAATCAGAATATCAACATTCTTTTTATTTTAACAAAATAACAATACTTTCCTACATAATTAAATGAAATTTCTAAATGGGAAAATAGTCAATGAAGTTCACTGTTGACAGCCTAACAGGGAAAATGGAAGTGTTAATGATGAATCTGAGTTTAATTTGACGAAATATTTTGAAGAATATTTACTAACGGAATATCAAGAATATAAATGGTTTAATATGTTTCAAAGTCGCTTTTAATGTAAATACTGTGAATATATATATATATATATATATATATATATATATATATATATATATATATATATATATATATATATATATATATATATATGTAAACGAGGGAAAATATGTTTGTTCATTTAGTGTTGCCTAAAGTTGACCAAACTCTAGGAACTTTCCTAAGAAGTCCTAATCCCTTTCTTCCAAGTTGAATACTTTTGATAATATTGCAGAAATGTGCATAAACAGAAGACAGGAGGGATAGCCACACACTTAATTTGAAAATTATATTTATTGCATGAAAAAAAAAATAATAAAAGATGTTCCAAAAAGGCAGGATAATGATTATTCTCGCACATTGCAGCTTTAAGAGTGATTGTGTGAAACAGACCAGAAACGGCTTTACATATTCTTTTTACCTGTAGATAGGAGCCCAACAACCACTACTTTTTGAACTACAAATTCCTGGTTGTTACTCTTCGTTATAGAGTACTCCTGCCATCTGTGAAAGTAATTTGGAAGGAATTTTGTATTGTGAAGGAATTACCTGATATTCTACTTTGCTATGAACAAAAATAGAACTCAGTTTTGTCATATTATTATAATAAAATTAAGTTATTAAAAGAAAAACTACATTTTATTGTAGTTTTAAAATTAATAATAATAAGTATCTTTCATATACAATGAAAATACATGAAAATAAATCAAGATGTTAACAAAATAAAATTCAGTGGAGGATCTAGATTTGGAGTTATGAACATTTATTTAATTCATTGCTGCATCGAGATAACCTGTCAGCTAATTATATATATGGTCTATTCAATAAATAACCAAAAAAGTTGTATAAAAATACAAATCTTCGACACAGTTTGTGTTTCTTTGTTATTTTTTGTTGGTGTCCTAGAACTTATACCAGATGAACCTGGCGCGCTTGCCTCGCAGCGAACGGGTTAGTGGGAATCAGTGAAACAAGATGGCGACCCCCTTGCATGTTTGTACCAACATAGAGCAGCGAAGTGTCATTAGACTTCTGTTACCTGCAAGCTTGAAACCAATCAAAATTCACCGTTGGATGACAGTGTAATATGATGAAAGCTGTTTGAGATGAATATTAGTATCGGATCAGCCCAACATATTGTTCGTGATGTACTATTGCTCAAGAACGTGTGTGCAAGGTGGGTTCCAAAATATTTGACATCAGAAATGAAACAAAGGCGCATGGATGTGTGTAGGGAAGTTTTTGAAATTAACTGCCAACACGTACACTTGTGTTCGACTCACACAACTTTCACTATGTCGTCTGACGGTGAATTTCGATTGGATTGAACCCTTCAACTAACAGAAATCTAATGACACTTCACTGATCCATGTTGGTGCAAACCTGCAAGGGTGCCACAATCTTGTTTTACTGATTCCTAGCATCCCCTTTTGCGAGGCAGGTGTACCAGGACCATCTGATAATTCTAGAACACCACCAAAAATAACAAAGGAGCACAAACTTTGTCGAAGTTTCGTATTTTTTTATATAACTTTTCCTGTTATTTATTGAATGGATATATATATATGATCAAATTTTGGATTAAGCGAGTAAATTACAAATTTTACATAATCAAAAACTATGTGAAATATTTTTTGTTATTTTTGATTTATAATCATCATTTCTGTGAATAAGGATGTTTAAAATAAGAAAATAAGTAGACAGCAATAAAGTGCAAATTGTGTCAAAAACCAGCATTAGTATTCATTATAACCGTATTTCTGCCGACTGCCTACAGTCACAATGAAACGGAAGTAAATTAAATAAATAAAACGTGAATGTACGAATAGTATAGTCTTCAACAAGAAGAACCTGCATATAACACAATTCATTACCATGAAATTACTACTTGGGCTCCAAGACATTTAGTTTAAAGTACATTCTCCTGTTCTGTAAACACATTAATGTTTTTAAATAACTTATATTGTTGTAACGAAGATTTTGAAAAGATGTCAATGTTCAAATGTGTAATTCGAATCGAATTTATACGTTGGCTCAAAGAAAAGAAAAATATAACTATACTAAGGTGTAATTACTTATCGACTGTATGGAAAAGATCGTTATTTAGTTATTAATGTTCTTTGTGGAATTTTTCTTCCAATATTTTGAGAATTACACTTGGACACTCATCCTCAGGTACACACAATAACTTTTTTTTTTTTTTTTTTTTTTTGTAGAATATCATATTCACATTTAAATTTCATTGGTACTTATGGTCACTTGCTATTTCCAATATCTTGTAGATTATTCCTCTCCCCTTCAGAATATGTATATCAATGATAGTGTAATAATAATAATAAAACATGATATTCTAGTTTTGGCATAAATTATAAACCCCTTAACCCTTTAGAATCAAATTTACATGATAAAATCGCAGCTTTAGTTAGGTACTAACTACGTTCAAAAATATATGCCAAACTGTTCAACCGTTTCCCCATTAGTGCTATCACAAACAGTAGGAAACACTGCTTTCACTGTGAACAAAAAATTATAGAAAATGTCCCTTCCCCTTCCTCCTATAAAAAGAAATTGTCAGAAACACTGAGTCATGCGTCCGCTTATTTTAAATGAGGAGTTTGTATACCAAGTTTTATGTTCCTAACTTGAAAGGATCGTGAGAAACTGGATTTTGCACATAAAATTTGACCCCCTTTTCCCTTAGAATACGCATTTTAATCAAAGTAACATAACAAAAATCCAGTTCAAAGTAGCTGATAACTATATACAAACATTTATTTCAAACGGTTCAACCATTTTCCCGCGGTGCGATCATAAACAAGATTCTTTCCACTTTTTATAATACGTTCTGAGTACATAAATACGAAATGTGAGGTTTGAATGTGGATACAAATAATAGAATAAAAATGTGATATGGCTATACTTCGATTTAAATAAGTTGTCTGGGGAGTAATTAGAATTAAACAACATATTGGGAACCGCAAGTGACCACAAGTACCGATAAAATTTCCGTAATATTTTTCAATCACCACTGTTGAGTCAAAAAAAAGTGAAGATCTTGTAGAAAAAAAGGAGTTAAGCCATGTATGCCCCTGAAGATGAGTGTCCAAATGTAATACTCGAAATATTAGAAGAAAAGTTGTACAAGGAAAATTGATATATAATGTGGTTCAGATGAAGATTTTAAATAATAATAATAATAAAGGAAGACAGAACGTTAAAATAGTTTTAATTTTACATTATTTAAAAAAAAATAGTTTCAATAATGAATCATTTGTGTAACTGTCTTCTGTTAAAAATTCAAAAAGCAAGCTCAACTCTCTGATAATGAAGTAATGGCTGAAATCAACTTTTAATTCTATTTAGAAATAATCATCCTGACATTTTATGTTGGCTAAGCTAAGAATTTTAGAATCGACCAACTTATCTAAGCTAAAATTTATCAAAATGATATGTCCAGTCAGCTACTTTATGTCTTTAATATATTCGTGTTATCTTTAGCAACGTGAAACTCGAAGGCATAGTGAAGCCCTAGTAGAACTCCAGATAATAATGAATATGTATTTTTAAAAAAGTTAAAAAAGCTAATATATCACATATATCAATCATATGCATCAGAATAGTTTAACATTTCATTTAATAAGGCCTAGATCCACCACTGTCAAATAATTATAACAACTAATAAGCAAAAACAACGCACAAAATAAAAAGCAACAGAAAACACCCAATTAAACTGAATTGAACAAGTGAAGAAACAACACTCTACAAACGCACAGCGGTCAGAAGAAGGAACAATGAAATCCAGAAGTTGTGCATAGTGGTGATTAAGCTCCAGTTTAAGCATTTGTTACAGTTTTGTTTTTTAAGAATATTATTTGTATAGTATTTTCAAACGTTAGCATGTTTAATAAATTTTATTCAACGGATATGACTTACTATTAAATGAACGATATCAACCAGAAATTAATGCGAATAAAGGATGTCGTATTCGTAAACCAAGCTTAGTGTGTTCTAAAAATATAATTCCTCCACAAAAGAAAATATATATATATATATACATATATATATATATATATATATGGCAAAATTATTAATTCACTTAAGACAATCGTTAATATTTTATTCACTTAGGATAATAGGGTCTTTTTGAAGGCTATGAACGAAAGATGTTTAAAGCTTAGCACAATGTATGCATTTAAAGTGCACACTAAAGATCGGAAAATCTGGATAATTCTACAGGAATAACATACATCGTTTACGATGTCAAACCCCGTAGGTCCAATTTGTTAATTTTTCAGGAGACAGAAAACTTCACTATATCTGTAGATAATACAAATATTTCAGACCTTCTAACAAGTGCGTTATCCTTAAAAAAACGCTGATACAGCTACTCTCATCACAACACAAATGGTTATATAATATATTGAACTCACTGACATACGAGATATCACCTGAAGCTTTCAACAATCGACATTCAAGCCAACATTATAATCGACTGTTTCTCAGCAATCGATGTCTTGTGACGTACGAGAGTTTGCTAGAATGTGAATTATGTTTCTCGCATCAGGTTTATGTCAAACACTCAAACTTGCAAAATTTGGACATATGAGGTATCACGTCTTAAACGTCGATATATATATAAAGTCAAAATTAAAAGTCCTTACATGATAGTTATGAACAAAAGCACAATAAATAATATACCAAAAAAAAAAAAAAAAAAAAAAAAAAAAACTTCCTTGGAACGTAATAACTAAATATACACAGATATCTTTGGAGACTGAAAGGTTTGTTACCAGAGTATTAGAGTGATAAAGAGACCGGTGCAAAGAAAAGAAATGCTAGAGACAAAAGTGGGAAAAAAGTTTGTCACTATCACTCAGATTGGATACTGCTGACTATGTGAAAAGTATCGGCCTAACATTCAATATAACATACACGAAATATGACTTGATTTTCTATTCTAATATATTTACGAGGGGCAGTCAAGAAGTTTCCAGAATGTTGTTTTAGTTTTGACATTTGTGATGCAGTTACAATGAATCTTGTACAATACAGTCCTTAGGTTGCCTAATTATGAATTTGACGAATACTAACACATCATAAGAGGCAGTGTGCGTATAATGTAACTGAACGAAGGAGCGTGTGGTAATTAGTTGGTATAATTTCACAGATAGAGCAAGGCACAAACATCAAGTTCATGTGCAAATTGGGGAAAATGTGCTTTACAAACTTTGATAGCTTTAAAATCATTTTAGCACCATCGGACGTTTGGCTCTTCCCAAAGCTCAAAAATGGGCCTTTTCTGTTTCACCAACGCAGAAGAAATCAAAACTAACGAGACACCTGAACTTTAGAAGATACCAAAAGAGAACTTTCGTCGGTGTTTTGCATCAATCGCAGGGGTTTTGGAAAAAGTGTGTGTATGTTCCGAAGGTGCCAACTTTGAGGGCGATTAAGTAAATGTATACTTATATTGTGGTAATAAAGAGCCACAACAGAATTCCGCGAACATTTTGACTGCTCCTCGTATTTCTTACTCACTTCTTTCTATACTCAATCATGAGTCCGTTCAATCTCAAAAGTTAAGTTTATACATTTCGTTTTCTTCATTGTGTTTTGTTCACAGCTAAAATGTAAGCAAATTTGATTTAGATTTATTATACCTAACAAAAGAAACAGTACTTCTTCAAATGACTCTACTTAGTAAATCTAACGTTCGACAACCCGAAATTCACTAGAGAATAAGTTCGTTAGAAAGTGAGACTAATACGACAAGATTTAAATGCCTCTGAATAAGAATGAAGGCTTTTAGAGGAAAGATGTATATTCTAATTTTTAAAATAATCATTTGACTGTCTAAAATTAAAAAAAATATAAATATATTATTTACCGAAAGGTCAATAATCTCCCATAGTATCTAGACTTACACAAAACTCTAACGAGGATAAAGTACATATGTTAGTTTGTTTATTATGTATGTTTATGTTTATTCATCTTGAAAACAGCTGATTTCAATAAAATCTTTTATTTATTTATTTATTTATTTATTTTTTTTTTTACTGAAATTTTTGGATAGTCATGGGCCACTTAAATTGTACTTTCATCTTAGAAAGCTGGCAATAATATCAAATGTACCTAGGTACTTAATTAATTTCTACCCATTTCATTCTCTTGGTTGCCTAACAGTTTCAATCAAATTGAATAGAATGTATCGTTCCTGGTTCGGGAAAGAATATTTAACTTGGTTTCAACTTTGGGAGAAGAAGTCTATGGACAAGTTTCGTAAAGCTTATTTTGGAGAAGAGGGAAAAGTAGTAACTTTGCATAATGCTTTTCTTTAAATTGAATGAATTTATCGCTAGCCGCGGCTGGAAAGCAATCTAGCTGCGTGTTGAGTTTGAGAAAAATCATGAGAATTCAGAACTTCGATGAATTCGAAATCACGTAAGCGAGCCCCTCGAACTAGAAGCCAGACGGTTGTACAGATTTTGAATGTTTTTCAATAGTTTTATCTGATCCTGGTCTAAATACAAGGCGGAGTCATAAATCTTACAATATTCTGGTGCACAACATATCTGTAAATATTACAGTACAATGAAAGCAAGTTAACCTTTAGAGTATAGCCCATTGTGTTGGACTGCTTGCAGCCACCTTCCTGCCAGTTCCCCGATTCCACGTCGACACTACTTCTCGTCCTTAGAGGCAAAGACGACACTGCTGATTCCACCTCCTGTTAGTTGGTGACGCATCGTGATTTCAGAAAATTCGTTATGAACCGAAACAGGTACTAATCCAAAGAGACAAAGTCAGAACTATATTCTGGGTGTGGCTCCACTTTGATGCCACCAAGTTCCAGACCTTTTTTTGTTGCGTTTACGACCCGAATGTGGTTTTCCGTTATCCTAATGCAGTGGGGCGCGCTTCCGGTTCAGCAACGCAGGATATTTTTTGCGTAGTGCAGCATACATCTATTCCAACTGTTTGGAATAAAGGTCGGCGTTGATGATACAACCGTTAGGAACGTAGTAAAAGTGAATTGCCCCTTGTAGTTCCACCAAATACGGAGCATAACTTTATGCTCGGAACGACTCTGTTTAACGACCAGTTTTGGAAGTTGGACGTTGCTCAATAGCTGTTTTTGCACATTTATGATATCAAAAAAGCACTGACTTTTCGACGCATGTGACAATCCGTCTCAGGTTTTGCACGTAGATTTTGCAGTAGTTGTCGGCATACATCCACTCTCCTCTAGAGTTAACTCATGTGTACAATGTGGCAGCTCTTGACGAGCGACGTGTTTTCCCGAGTTCATGACGGTGACGTACTCAGTGGACAAGGACACGACGAGTCGATTTGACTATCTTCGTATGTTGGTGAATGGATTTTTCTCAATAACGTGTCGTACCATCTCAGAGTTTGTTATCCCTGGACGGCTGGACCTTGACTTGATCCTCGATATTTTTACGAACTGCGCGAAATTTCTGGAACCAATAAGTTGCTTCCTCTTTTGCATGACAAATGTTTTGGGTTACTATCGCGGTGTTACGCCCGAGTTTGAACAGTTCACGTATTAGAGGTTGTTCAGTACTCATCATCACTGCCACTGAAAACTAATTGACGACACTGATGGACTGACGGCCTTTGTATTAAATAGTCTACTTGCTACACTACCCTTTGGGCTAGTTTAACCTTGTATTTACGGTAGATCAGGGTGCATACGTACGCCTGCTCTTTGGGTTGTGAAAATATTGCAAGATCTATGACCTGCCTTTGTAAAATAATGTAAAACTAAACTATTACACATGCTATATGTACTATAAGAGGAAACAAAATTGGTTATAGCTGAAATTTAACTTCAAATATCCAAATCGATCATCTAGAAAGACGAATAATTTAAAATATTTCTTCTGTAACATATTGCGGAAAAAGTTATAAGTAAAACAAAGACATAAATTTCTGTATCATGAAAATAATTTTGAGTAGCAAAATAAGTTTATATCATTCTGAAAAATCACAGAATTTAAATAGGGGAATCTGATACGCTATTTATTATAATATTGTAATAAACTATTTGATTATTCATTTATGTATATACATGTGAATTACATTCTAGAAATATTTCGCTAATAAAAAAATAAAAAAAAGTGTAATAAGCATTAAACCCAAATGCTTATTCATACACATTTTTGAAAATATAGTACTATTTATCGATTGAAGTTCCACACTCCTTTTCAGTACCAAGAGTAATGACACAAGATTTCTATTTAAAGTGAAATCCGAATTATTATTCGGATTTTTATCCTAAACTTTGTGCTCCCGTTGAGGACCAAACTTGGGACCACATGAACAGAAATTACAAGCATGAGCCATTGTGCATAGATATTAAACAAAATATGGTGACAGCACAATATATTCTGTATGCCAGTATGAAAATATGGCGTTCAATCGATATGCAACTTGTGGACGGATTTATTTACTGTCAAATAATAAGAACCAAATATATATACTAATATTTCACGATATATACCTGTCAATTTAAACAAAGAACTAAAATTCCGTTGAAATATAATTTTTATACTGTTTCATCACTTTTTATAAAATGATAGAATTAATAAATCAGTGCTGTTTTGCTGATGATATTATACATCAATCCACAAAACATATGGAGTAATATCTTCAGCAGAGTCTCTTTTCTTTTTGTTTATTTGTCGGCAATGAGTAATTAACATTACTTACTGCCATGTTAAAACAACGACAACTGATAAAAAGAACTTCCTATTTATCAACTTAAATAATAATAACAATGATGATGAAGAGTTGAATTCATTGATAAAGAAAGCAGCTTTCATGATTTTACAGAAAAGATTGTACAGTTATACTGTATGCATTTTCATTATTCAGTTTGGAATATTAACAGATAGTTTTATTTCCACACGAAATACCCACAACTGGTCTAGAAAAATGGTTAGTAATAATAATAAAAAAGAAAGAAAAGAAGAAAGTGAGTTTCCTTATGGTGTTTGTAGGAGAATAATTACATTTTATTTTTGATCTGAAATATGATGGGAACACAAAATATTATGAGCAATAGTTAAGAATTCAAGTCACTTTGAGCTATCTTCAAACGTGTTATGTACAAAGGATTCCATAATTGTATGACTTAAGTTGAAACTAGACTTTCTTTAACATAAGCAAACTAATTTTATCTTAGATATGCATATAGCAAGAGTAAATAATAAGATTGTTAGTTATATTGTTTCGCCTCAGAAAAATTCAAATTCTAACGTATTTGTTATACGTACATTATTTCTAATTTCCGTTCAGAAAAGGCAAGAATGACATAAAAAATGTTAATGTTTATATGGATCATCCTTAAAGAACAAAAGTTACATCTGTAGTATTTATATACAACCATGTAATTGCACGCATAGCTATGTATCAGCTTAAAAACTGGACCATACTATGATCCAGTTGGCCAGATTTTAAGCAGGAAGACAAGGTATCAAAATTAAGTCGTTTTCCCTATATCTCGCGTATAACACGGAACTTACATCTTCCGAAAAATGTAGCACTTTTTTATTTATTTATATTGACAAATAGTAATAAAAAAAATCTCTTCTTACGGCCTCTTCGAAATGGAATTCCTAAAATACAAATGAAAAAAAATTGTATTCTGTGTATTAAATAGGCCCATATATAGAATTTTTTCTTCTCTACGCTTCTCTTCTTCGATTTCCTTGAACATTACCCCTGAGAATTTATCCTCAAGCATGTTATCAATAAGAAATTCGGATCATTTTTATTTCACCTACTCAAACGTGGTCACAATGCTGCCGAAGAAACTCGAAATATCAACAAGCATGGGGTGATGATACTACTTTCTGACCGTACTACGTAGATGGCTTGCAAAATTTCGCATTGGTGATCTCAAGTCTCGAAGATGAGAAGGGTCTCAGTCGACCATCAGAAGTTGCCAACGACCAATGAAAAGCTTTAATCAAAGCCAACCCACTCAAAACCACACTACAAATTGCCGTAGACTATTCTACAGATGCTCGCTATTTGAAGCAAATCGGAAAGGTTAAGAAGTTCGATAAGTGAGTACTTTACGTATGAAACGAAAATAAAAGAATGTCGTTTTGTGGTTTCTTCAAATCATCTTCGACGCAACAAAAATGACCTGTTTCTCGACCAGATTGTAACATGCGACGAGAAGTGGATTCTCTACGACAATATGCGACGTTCAGCACAATGGTTGGATCAAGTCAAAGTTCAGTAACACTTCCCAAAGTCGAAGTTGCACCAGAAAATGATAATGATCACTGTTTAGAGGACCACGGCCGGTCTGATCCATCACAGCCTTCTGAATTCGGATGTAACCACAAAAACGGAGAAACACTGTTAGCGAATCGATGAAATCCACCAAAAACTTCAATTCTTGTGTCCGGCATTGGTCAACATGAAATAACCACTGCTTCCGCACGCCAAACGCTAAACGACACGTTAAATTGAGCACGTAACAAAAGCTGCACGAGTTGGGCTATGAGACTCTCGACCATTTACCATAGTGGCCGGACCTCTCGCTTACCGATTACCACTTTTTCTAGCATCTCGAAAACTTTTTGTGCGAGAAATGCTTCAAAACCGAAAACGATAAAAACAAAACAAAACAAAAAAAAAAAAAAAAAAAAAAAAAAAAACAATGACTTCATCGGCTTCAGAACTCCGGATTTATACGCTACTGGCATAAATAAACTTGTTTCTCGTTGGCAAAATTTGTAGATTGTAAAGGTTCTTATTTTGATTATTAAAGTTTTGATTAAGGTGACTTATGAATGTTTGAAGATGATTGTTCAAAATGGTCAGTATTTTTTCAGCAACCTAATAACATCAATTTTTAGATTTGCAAATTAATTCTTTTCGTTTTCCACTTCCTCATGAACTAAACAACACTTTCATATTCATGCATATCATTTTATTCAGTTCAACAATATCTTTCAATTGATATATGCCTCATCTTTAGATTTTCTTGCATCGTTTCTTTTTCATTTTGAATATTTCTAATAATATTGTAGAACTTTTCAAACGAAGATTCCAAAATCCATGCTCCGTTACGACAAATATCTGAATGATAAAACAGTATAATCTTACGCATTTACTAGCATTTTTGTGCCATTCTTGACTTTTACACAGTTCACCAGAACTTAAAACGAAAATAGCCCCCATAATTATTTCTCTTCATTCTCTATTGCGATCAATCTTTAAGACATACAATCCTGAAATATCATAATAATTAAACTGCAAATAAATGTGGTGTTAGAAACGTTAGGGGGTTAAGCATTATTAAATTTGATTTAATTTAATAAACAAACTGAATTTATATAAAGAGCAAAAAACATGCTTTTTTTTTATTTTTCTCATGCTTTTTTTTCTTACAGGCTTTGCAGAACAAGAATACTCTCAAGACTTTTCCTTTTCTCCTCACATGCAAACTTTACTTACATCTACACTTATACAACAAACAACATCGCCATTTTTTTTTGTGATCGTTTCGCATCAATTTTCAAATAACGTCCCTCCTCTCCCTGATTACTCCTCGAGACGGCACTATTAACAGGCAAAAGGATAGATATAGAGAAAGTGGCAGAGAAACTATAAGTACGAATAAGCAGCCATAGTTTTGTTTATTTATTCTTTTTGTAACTGCATTTGTTTTATAAAAAACAAACAAAAACATGCGTTTTCCATTCATAACAAGAACAAAATTTTTTAAAAAAGAACAATAAAGTAATTATAAATCACAAAGATAGCATATTCAAAATAAATTAGGCTATGTTAAATGCCAATTCATGAGTATAATAAGGAGCTTAACATCTATCTATGTTGAAAGAAACATTAAAACAATTAGCTGGCATGTTATTGGCATTAAACATAGCTCTACTGCCACGAATAAAGACAATTGCATAGAAAGAAAGAAAGAAAGGAAAAGTTAGTTGCTTAGAAAATATCTTTTTCAGAAAAGTGTATATTCGAAAAAAAAAATACAGCAAACTCTGAAGCCACGATGCAAAATCAGCTGTACGAAAGAAAAAGGAAAGATTATGAAGAAATATGGATGCAAAATATATTTATATTCAATAAAAGGCTGGCACTATCTTAGTTGATTACAAACATAGAACATAGTATCAAAGATGTATTTACATACATACTACATATTATTTAAATATACATATAAAAAAAGGAAGGATATAAATATAGAATAAGATAAGAAACGAAAATGAAAAATATATATATACGGCAACGCATAGGAAACTCCTAATCAAATAAATGAATAAATAAATTAGATTTATAAATTGTCAACAACCGAGTGAATTCATACCTCTTGGATCATGGGCATACCCATACGCATCATGGTGAACTGTGGAGAAAAAGTGTTAATGTTAGCGTTCTTATTAGTCATATAAAGGAAGTTAAAGGGAAGAGAAATGTTATTCGGATGTGAAGTTTCTGTAGATAAGACATATATATTGGATATTTTAAAAATGGCGCCCGCGAACAACAGAGTGCTATTTTTTTTTTTTAAGGTCAAAATAAAGCGGAAATCTTCTATAATGGCATACCCTCCAGGACCTCATTCAGCCGCTATAAGGAATCAAAATTTCACTATGTGGCAACGTCGCAGCTTAACTTGGAACCATTAGCATTGCTTTACGAATCCATCAAGCAGTTACATCGATTGTTATGTTAGTAAGTGGTACTAGTGTCAACTTTAACTTCCATCTGAAAGAATCGATGTAACAATTTGATAGATTGGTAGATATTCTCTGTGGTTTCTTATCTGCGACGTTGCCACATAGTGCAATTAACGTCTCCAAACGAGGACCGGAAAGGTATATAATTATATACATATACATATATATATATATATATATATATATATATATATATATATATATATATATATATATATATATATATATATATATATTGTTCTCTTTTGACTTGTAAAATAGTGCCCTGTAGTCCATGAGTGCCATTTTTGGAACACCCGGTATACATATATTTTGATTCCAAGTAAATGATTTTAATGTATCATTCTCACAGGTAGAGCAATCTTAAGACGGTAGAAATATATGACTTTAAAACTATATTTGTGAGAAAACATTGACGTTAATAATAAATCAGAACTAAGAACGAGGGATTTATATACTAGTCAGTGTCAAAATTTTTAATATGATACAAGACATGTAGGTAATTAAAATTGGTACAAGTTATTCCAAATTATAAAATTAAATTTTCTATTCTATTCTTAACGAAAGTTTTAAATCTTCACACAGATTAAAATACAATTCAACACAGAGGGAGGAATACATCATCAATACGTAAAATTGGCATTTAGAGTGGTACTTCAGTTAAAGGATAGGTCATGCTCATGGGCGCCCGCAGGGGAGGACAAGGGAGGGAATTTGCTTCTCCCCTCCTCTGAGTTTTGGAACCTAAGTGTGATTTTCGACATGTCTGACAAAAAATATCTGTCAGTAAAGAATGGTAATAATATATTAGTTGAGTTAGTTTCCTTGGACACATTTAAGAACTATTTAAATATACTAAAATTAATTAAGTGACTTCGTCGCGTTTCGTATATAAACCTGCACGCAGGATGTGTCAACCGGCAGTAGCTAAGGTTATTTTCTTTAAACTTTCTTTCATTTATTGTCATTGTACAAACAGATAAAATAGATTTTAATAATGAGTTTGTCTAGTTATGCTATGGAGACATCCTCAAATGAATGTGTTTGCATTCTTATCTGATCATGTAAAATATATTTCCTTCCTGATTTCCTGACTTTTTACTGTTCTTTCGAGACCAAGCACTTTCATCTAATAGGCATTTGTGAGATCCCATACAATATACTACTAGCAGAGCGCAAACTAATATATATATATATATATATATATATATAGAGAGAGAGAGAGAGAGACTAATACTATATTTGCAGTAAAGATTACAGGAATGGGTGGAGTTTAGTTCCGTACAAGGCTTCCACTAAATATAAATCTTGCAAATATAAGAGTACTGTGAAACATGACACAAGCCTTTGCCCTCCCCTAAAAAAATTCTGCGGGCGCCCATGCTCATGCTTAGGACAAACAACGTAAGATATAAATAACTTTTTTTCTTTCAATGCTAGATGTTCTTCCGTTATATTACTCCTTATGTACAGGAAAAATATCACGTACGAGATGAAAGAATCTGTATATGAAGAACACAGCAGGGAAGTGAATTTTGGTCAAAATGCACCTACAGAATATGAATTTTCGAAACTCAGGAACCAAAGTTTCAGCACTACCTAATTTTTGATTAGAGCCTTGCCTTCTTTAATCATTATTCTACCATTCACTAAAAGATGAAAGTAAAATAAATCTAAAAATCTTCAGCACCTTTTGCAAATAAAACTATTATTAAATTACCAACATGTGTTACTTATGGACTTTACAAAAAAGAAAAGAAAGAATTGCTAAATCCTTGACACTTTATATTTCAGAAGAATGCCAAGGGCTATTCTATAATTATCTTATTTCATTTTGCAAGCTATGGTCTATTTCATGATACACAGAAATCAAGTTTTCATATAGCAAGATATTTTAGCATAATTCTTTCCCAAAATTTATTTGCTATTTCATATTTAATATAATGATTTCGACATATTTTGTTAAGAATACTCTATCTGTTTGAATGAATTTTGTACGAATATATAACTCTTCTGTTCGAATATAAAGTTCTTTACGAATATAGAATTTTTTACTCTGTCATTCTTTACAAATATGGAACACTAATTGGTGGGGAAATTAGTGAAAATGGAAGTTAGCAAGATAAGATTATTGGAAAGAAAAGAGTTAATAAAGTAAGCACAGTTTAGCTACAAATGGGAATCGTTAGTAATTACTATTCTCTTATATCTTGTTCGATTATAATTTGTCGACCAATTCCCAGTTTTTCATTTCTCACGAAAGAATTACCAGAAATGGAAAAAGAACATAGACATTATAATTTACAACATAAAATATTCATTTTAAAGATATTTCTCATTATAAAGAAATTCTCATTATATTTCTCATTATTTCTCATTATTTCTGAAGATGAATTACTTTGTAGAATTATGTTATGAAGTTTCTAAAGAAAGGGGTCGATACATTTGATTTTAATAATTTGTATTTTAGAACTAATGTGAGATTGAGTTCTAAAATTGTTTTTTTTTTTTTTTTTATTAATTTCTAAAACGTTTTGGAAAATATTCAGAGTAACAAATTGCACTGATAGAAAGAGAGATCGATACAACTATAAAAGGGGAAAAATAATTTGTTTCCTAAATAAAGTGGTAGTAATAGGGAAATATTAGCATTTAGCAAGTGAATGTAATGAAATACAACATCCTTAGTATCTTGAAGTTTCAAGATAGTAAGGTTATATTTGCTTCAATGAATGAGTTCATGAAATAAAATATTCGTAAGCAAACTTTTGTTTTACACTAGTGTTTCCGTAATTTAAACAAAATACAACTCATTCGATATATTAATATATTTTCCTAGCAGTATTCTGAGCGCTTCATTTCGCCAGTTTCTGAACACTGAATTAAATCAAAGCAATACATGTTTTGAATATATTATTTTAAGCAGAAAGTTACCACTATTATGTCCCATTATCTCTATCTTCTAACTGGCAAATAGTCCTAGATAAATCATCATTATGTTTTATGTTTTCTGTATAGAAAAATTGCTTTACATTTTATCTTAGAAATATCAGAATGTGATTGTATAAGCCAATATTATATTCTTATCAAGCAACTACACATACTTTCTATTCTTATTTTATGAGTTATGTGAATACATGTTTAATAATTAGCTTGTATTAGCTAAACTTCTTTATCCTTATTAGATGTGGAGTTTCGTTATATATATATATACACTGTAGTTTTATTCATTTCCTCTGAAACGATTTCTCTTTCTTAAAATATACATTAAAATAATGTTTGATACAATTAGTTATTTTATATTGTGAAAATTATCTCCGAATCAGTTTTGAGTAGGTTTCATATGTAAAATATGAATTTTGCAGTTTTGAGAATAGTCATATCGTAAAAGACAATTGTTATTCTAATAAGACTTTTTGTATTCCTTTATGAATATTATGTGAGATTTCCACAAATTGAACGAAAAATATGAAATAGCATGTTAAGAGTTTGAAATTGAAATACTGGATTTTATTTAAATGAATGGTTTTATCTTTAATTCTATTGAAAAAGTCTTAATATTAAAATACAGCTCGAAGAACCAAATGTTATATCGCTCAATATTCTAGTGCAATAATACTCTTTTGTTTACTTGTTTTTATTTTTCCGCTTTGTAAGTATTCTTGGATAAGAATATTTAATAATGATTCTTCATGTAAAACAAGAGTACTAAAGAGAAATAACTCTGCTTATTTTTTTATTTCTTTGTCTTAACATAGGATGAGGATATTTTTAAAAGGAAGGGATGAAAGAAAGCATTATAAGCATGGACTGTAAAGACACTTCCTCATACGATGAAAGTCATTTTCCCAAGTCCATTTCCATAATATCTCACATTTTTATATTACGTATACTGGCGACAAGTTCATATATAGGTAATAGATCCTAGTTTCAAATTACTACTAAATTATTTGTTAACGATATTATAATCTTGAAATAATAATTAAAACTGTATTCAATAAATATGTCAAGCATTAGGAAAGAGTCATAGCTAATAATGTTGAAAAGTGACAGATAATATTTTAAGGCACCAAGAAAGAAACATGTTAAAATAAAATCAGTATAATTCGGACAGAATTGTGGCGAAAAACGGTTATTTCTTTCTAACATTGAATTAAATTTTGGCTTAGGTCTACTTTATAGAATATTGCAAATTTGCAACTAGATTTTTTAAATCCTGATAACATGACAAAAGTAACACTCCAAATTTATTTTCATTTTATTTACAACGATGAATAAAAGTATATTTTTACACAATGTTAAAATATTGCAAGAGTTACTCAATATATCTGACGGATGATAGTAATACTAATCTTTAACTACACACTGTTCTTATCAATTTTCAGACATTGTTTTATTTAATTCTTATAATTTAAGCAAAAGGTGTCCGAAATTTCATATAAAATGTATATTTGTATGCTAATTTTATCATCATTCGATAAACAAGTTACACAACTTCTAATTAGTTCAAGTTAAGGAAATGTAAAAAAAAAAAAAAAAAAAAAAAAAAAAAAAAAAAAAAAAAAGATTGTACGTGGTGTAGGCCTATTTAACAAAAAATTGATTTAATATAAATCAGTTATTTCGTAAGTTAAATTCACAAACATATAATGTTATGAGTCTCATATTATAATCAATACTTACAGTATGATGTGTTAACTGCTTAAGTCGATATTTAAATAGGCTCTTGATCTACCCTCTCGTAATATGGAACCGCTAACTCAGGAATGGAGGATATATCAAGTTCGTGAGTTCAAAATAATTTTATCCAAGATCAAGATATGACAGAGGAGTGGTTAGTTTTCTAAAATGTAAATTAGCGAGTACGGATTCGTGTTCCAACCGGCAATACAGATTTTGTTGCACAAGTATTGTTCATGCATCGAACTTGATACTCAGGAGATAACATGCCTTTGACTATACGAGAAAAATTATGAAAATAATCATCGGTAATAAATAATAAAGTAAAGGAAATGTACTCAAAGTAAACGCACGCTTTTCTTGCTCACGAAAATGTATTTTCTCAACCGTAACGAAAGTATATATGAGTATTTATTTTCTGAGATTTGTAGAAAATCATTTGTTGCATAAAGAATATAAGTTAAATTGTAGTTTAAATTAAAAAGATAGGAGAAGTAAAGTGACCATCTTTGAATTTACTGATTAGATTGCTCTTCAAGCGATTATGAATTGTAGTTACTTTAAAATTGTCCGGGTTCTTTTCACAATTCTGTCCAAAGAATATTCACTGTTTTAATTACTTTGGCTATGCTGATTATTTGATATTATATTCTTACATTTCTTAAATGTAAAAGATGCACCGTCTGAAGCTTTCTCTTTCTACTATGTATATATTTTGAAAAAAATGCTTCACGATGCAATATCATAAGGTGTGCTCACCTGGAGGAGTGGAGTTGGTTCTCACTATGCTTCCAGCATGATCAGCACGAGGGGAAGCTTGTGGGGAAGGCAACGGCCGTGGGACGGGGGGATTAACAGAATTCACTGGCGGATGAGTTGCCCGCCAGTACGCCTCCAGGTACTCTGCTATATGTTCACAAGCGTCTTCTAGCTGGTTCTCATCCAATATCACATCAAACATTTCTGGTGGGCACTGCGCCAGCTTCTCAGCTGCTACCATTTGAACATTTAAATTCCTAGTTTGAGATTTCCCTCGAGATTTAATCAGTCGCTGTAGTACCTGAAAAATACATACAAATTTGACAGTATTTTCATCTCTTTAATATACAATCAACTATACAATCATCTCTTTAATACACAATAAATAAATGAATACAAGTTTTCTATAGGTAGCATTTAGATATTCACGCATAAAATTAAATATATATTTAACTGTATTTAATTAAATTAGTGGTTGAAACAATGTGATACTGCTGGTAGCTTTTACCTAGTAAACGAAAAAGCAAGATATGCATTCTCATATTGTGACTACTATAGATTGAAAGAGAATCGACCCGAATGATTTTTTCTTAGTTGTTCAGATTAAAAAGTCGAGTTTTACAATAATAATTGGCATACTGTAAAGATATTGACCTAGAATATACATATTGACCTAGAATAAGATATTGCGAGACAACAAATGGGTACATGAAATCGTGTTTTTTAAATTTTGCATATCTTATTCTTAGTTGAATTTTCAGACCTGATTTACTACGTTTAGATTACCACTGAAAACAATTAAATGCTACATTAATCACATTGACAGTATTTTTTTAAGACCCGATTGGATAGCCAAAGCAGATGTCAATAAATATACACAAAGTAAATTTACTCTTCAGGATTGAGAAGAAAAGATACTAGGTTATTGATTTTGCCTGAACACATAATTGTGTTTCGCTTCAAATATGTACAACATATTTTAACTTAAAGAATCTTAAAATAAAATGTTAATGCAAGACATAAATATGTTTGAGAAATCAATTATGACTTACCAGCCTTATAACATATCTCACGTTCCTGTAAAGTTTCATTTTTGACAGTCTATATTTAGATTAAATGAATCATTTTATTGCTCCAAAATGGTTGGTAAAAGTAAATTTTTTTTCTACTACACTGTACTCATACAATAGTTTCTATTCTAGATCTATGTAATAAAAATTAAGTTTTACTAAAGCATATTAAGAGAAGGACATTATGAATTTGATTTATTGAAAACTTAAATTCGTAATTTGTAATTAAACATTTCAAAATTAATCTACTTGATGATGCAATGATTTATGTTTTTTCTATGTTTCAATATGATTTCTATTGCTTTACACAGAAAATCATCGTCGTCAAGCATACTTCGATCTAACTCTATAGAAAATTCAATACTTTAGTTCGATGCATACAAGGAAAATTAAACTTCCTATTGTTTTGCAAAAAAAAAGTATAAGCAAAAGGCTAGTACTCACGGAAAAACAAGCCAAAGTATTACTCTAGGAAGCGCTTTCGGAAAGCTCTATTCCTTCGAGGAGGATTTTAAAACATGGGGAGAAATGTGACTAGATAAAAAAAAAATGGTTAAAAGAATTTTAAAAATGTGAAGCACAAATCTTCTTGTCGAAAATGAACTAATATTGAAGGCCACTCACTTGTCACAGTTCATTGTTGTTCATTTTTTTAAAAATTACCTTTCAGACGCCGGAAGTAAGTACTAAAAAGACTGCTCCAAATAATATTTATGTCTCCTTTATCTAAATTGAGTGTAGGTTTCTCTTTATGAATGTAATAGGCTTCTTTAATTTTTCGTTCGGTTGTTGTTTTTCCCTTTCTCTATCAAACATGAATTAACAATGTTATGGTTATTGTCTTCAAGATGCGCCGCTAATCTAGATAATGGTTGTAAACTACGAGATTTAGATCTGCGATTATGCTCAGCTATTTTGGTGCCAATATGCCTTTTTGTTTGACCTATACATCCGTTTAACCTTTAACCATTTTTCACCTATCCACATTGCTCCCCCCCCCCATATTTTAAAATCCTCCTCGAACTGTGGCTAGATGGAATAGAGTTTTTCTAGCGCTTTCTAGAATAATACTTTTTTTTTTATCGGTGAGTACTAGCCTTTTTCTTATATATTTCTTGTTAAATATTATCACTGCTCGCAATACGGTGATACTCCGAATGTTTTATTTAACGCAAATACAAAGAAAAAAACTTAATTATTTTATAACAATACGTAACAACTCACTTTTGGTGATGATATTTTGAGATACACAATTATTGGTGCTAATGACGTTTTTGCTAGTTGGGATGGATGATTGATTGTGTCACAGTCTAACACCACCAGCTGAAAAATAAAAAAAGAAGAAATAACCAAAACCGTAACATAATTAGTATCAAAGCCATTTTATGGTTTTGAATTGAGAAATAATTCAGTTTGACATCAGTTGCAAGTAAATTTATATATTTGATTGTGATTAATATATTGTAACATTTTCTGTAATGTGGGAAGGACAATATATTATTTTCAAAATATGAATTCTAATTATATATTTCTGTGATGAAAATACAAGGAATGAAAGATAATTATTACAAATTGCTCAAGAATAGTTTATAGTAAAAAAAAAAAAAAAAAAAAAAAAAAAAAAAAAAAAAAAAAAAAAATCGTGAAATTAAATTGTCTATGAAATTATAAAATAAACATTTACTGTACACAAATTTTAAAAGAGAAAAATAAAGAAAATCTATTTTGCAAACTATTTAGTTTCGATACAAGTTGGTTTCGTTATACTAATAAAACCATAGCGATTTCCAAATTTACCTGTAGTGTTCTAGCTAAATCAAATATTCTTTCTATTTCTGCCTGTACTTCAGCCAAACACAGTTGTCTAGAATTAGATCTGTCCATTATTACCATTCTCGCTGGATTCATTATTGATCGTTTGGCTAGTGATATGTCAGCTGTGACTCTGGTGATGATAATTCTGAAAAAAGAATGTTTTGAGGTATGATTTTTGTTTGATTTTATATAAACAGCACTCAAACGTAAAGGGAATAACGATACGAAAATACAAACAGGAATGAAAGAAGATAATACACAAATAAGCAGTAGCAGATTAAAAAAAAAAAAAAAAAAAAAACACCGAAAGAGAGAAACTAATAATTATAATAATTATGATAAACATAACAATACAAGGGTACAGTAGAAGGGTTCTACACAGGAAAAGATCAAGAAAAGTCCGTAAATACCTAAATTCAAAGTGTGTTTATTTAATCCCAGAATACTTTGCTCGCAGTGAATAGTAATTTATTAAATATCTTTGCATCTGTAATAGGGAAATATTTTTCATGTTCAAATTTACATAATTTTGATCGAGCACTAATATTTGATAATTGTAAATTTATCCGTAAGATTGATAATAAACTACGAAAAACACATAGGCAGCTTAGGAAGCAAGTCCATACCCTGAAGAGATATCGGAGGATTTTTAAAAGAAAAAGAACAAGATAAACTTAAAAGTATTTCATAATCACTTATTTAAAAATGACTAAAATTTTTTCAGTCTGAACTTAAGAATCTCGGGAAAAGATTTCTGATTACAATATCCCTATCGTTGGGAATGGCCTTGCTTGTAAGTAAAAAGAAATAATGGGGATATATATTAACGAAAAAACTTTCGTAGTAGCTGCAAAGGTTGTGGAAGTTTCTTCAAAATACTGTATAACTGTAAGGGAATATATGTATACAGGATTTATGTATAACAAAATATGAATATGGTTGAGTATAAAACAGATATACACAGGTATGCGTACAGTACAAAAAATGTACTGGAATTACAAATTCAAGGTATATATAATACTATTAAAATGACCATTGCTTATAATGTAGACATTATTTTGAACTTCTATTCTCTTTCAAATACTTTGTATAAACGCTTAGTATATTCGAAAAGTAACTTAATTAAAGTGAATCAAGTAAAAGAATTGTTAACAATGAAACAAAAAACTTTCACAAACATCATAATTTGGTTCTAATTATTTTATGGTTATTTTATGTTGATTAACTAACTGTCTTATTTCTGAGGATTCAACAGAAAAAACACATATTTGAACAAAAATGAAGAGGTTTAATGCTGAAGTCAGAGTGCAAATTGCCAACGATTTGTTAAGACTACACACTTACCACAAGGTGATGAAAGATTCATTCGTGATAGGAATACTTGGATTCATTTTAGGCAATACGTAGACAAAATAGAAACATTTTCAATAGTATTTTTAAATAATATTCATGTGTAGCCGAGACAAAAGTTAAACAACTCTGCTTAAAAATGGAAACCGTACAATGATGGCGGAAATTACACTTAGTGTTAGTATATTAACTGCTGTAATCTGAACAATAGCAATGTACAATCGAGATTGCAGAAGCTGAAACTAATTTAATTGATAACTACACTATAATTAAATCAACAGTGTGATTTGGAATAAGCTATACAATGCAACTTACATCTATGACAACTTTTAAAAGTCCATACCAGCCATTTAAAAACTGTATAAGACGAAGAATCGAAACATTAAAACGTATTTCATAGAGTAAACATCCTATTTCCATGGCAATTGCATAATCATCTTTTAACATTTTAATTTTCAAGTAGTAATTGTTTAAAAGTTGATAATTCATATTTGTCATTAAGACGTGTAACATTTTATATAACATATTATAATATTGTTTGAATTTTTTGTTATCATTTATTAGTTTTAGAAAGTATGGTAGATTTTGAACACCACCATGTATATATATATATATATATATATATATATATATATATATATATATATATATATATATATATATATATATATATATCCCTTAACCAAATTAAATTTGAACAGAGAAAGTTTATCTTCCATTAGTTCTAGAACATAAAACAACATATGATAGACTTCGTGCAATATCTCTCTAAAGAATACCACCGTTTAACTAAATTGGCTATTTGCACAGTGATTGCAGTAATCTCTTTTAAAATATCTAAATACTTGATAAAACTACGTATATGTTAATGAAAATAATAAGAAATATACATACCTTCCTTCAAACCTATGTTTGAGGAAATCGAAGAGAGCTTTTTGCATCATATCCGTCACCTCGTAGCCCTTCAACGAAGGTCCCACCAAAACTACAGGTCGCATGGAAGGCACTACATCATAAGGGGGAGTATTTGTTTGTTTCTTGAAGAACGGCTTTCTCTTCTCCTTCGCAGGTGGTGTTGTAATGGTTTGTTTTCCCAGCCTTGGGTTCCCGAGAGAGTCTGAATCCTCCCCTAAAGTTGAATCCAGACCATTGAGATCTATGTCTAACCCTGAAAGACCATTGGCCTTCTCAAAGTGAAAAAAATGGACATTTAACATCTATGTTTCAGCTAGTTAAGGACACTCAGCTACGGAGCTTTAATGCCAATGGTTTTTCTATACACATATTTCTATTAATATACATATATATGCAATACATACATATATGTACATATACATATGTATATACACACATATATATATAATTAAACAAAGAAAACTAATATATGCAAATAATTAAATAATTATCACTCTTTAAAAATCTTACACACTCAAAAGATTGCCAAAGGTTCAAACAAAATTGAGGGAGTTTAAGAATTTTGGTGAGGGTTTTAATGCTACGTACTGCATATCCACACATGGCATCAGGCATTTGCACCCACACACGCTCACAAAAACACACACACACACACATCATATGCACAATGCGCCCATATTAAACAAGCGATTAGAAAGCCAAATATTTTAGTCACTCTGCTTGATTCCTAGACAAAACCAAGAGTATAAGCAATAGTACTCGAAGTCATGTATAAAAATAATAAATACTAATTTTGGCATTTTATAATATTATTTTTGAATAATATTATAATGGCCATTGTGTTTAATGGGTACTTTTCAGATCCTTACCTTTCCGTAAATCAAACTTAAAAAGTGAATCAATTTGAAATTAATACATTACAAATAGAAATAGTGCTCATAATTAGTACCAAAGATGTGATTATTTCTGAAGCTCCTAAGTTTCGGTTAGTACTTTTTGTTTCGTTAATCTACATAAACTTTTATAAGTAAATAAATAATTTGCATATTTCCTCAACTTCTATTAGCGACATCAAAATATTATATTATTGCACGGGATAATGGAAACAGTAACAAAAGATCCTGTTTGTTGTTATTATTATTTTGAAAAAGGAAATAAGCATGTTATGAATTTAAAAGTAACACATCCAAATACGATTAGAGTCATGTAGATCCCAAATTTCAATATTCCGTATTCAATATTCATATTCCCTCGACGCAATTACGCCCTAGTTTCTAGTTTCTTTTTATCTAAATCTCGTTGCAATTAATTGATTTGAAAACTTAGTACTACAGGTGAATGTTAACTCTGAATATTTCTGATACCTAGTATAATAATAATTCCTTCTCAGAATAATAATAATTTTGCAGAATAATAATTTTTGCAATAAATAAGTTCTTTTCCTAAACAATTGTAACTGAATCAACGAGACATGAGCAGTTAATGTTCACTGGTGAAAACTTCAAGTGAAAACAATTGTAAATACCAATTGAAACGTACTTCTTGAGAGTTAATTACACATCACTCCCAAACAATATGGTTAGTGTGCAAAGAATGAAAATGAAATGGTACGTATGTTTGGATTACGTTCCAGGTTAAAGTTAAACACTACTCAAGTGTTCGAAACTAGCATGCACTGACAAACGACACTTATTTGTATTTAATAACTAAAAACACTAAAGTAATAATAATAATGGATATTATTCTTTAATAACTCTACTGTAAGTTCACACAAAACTTTCCAAATAGTATCAATAGTTTTCACACCACATTCAAAGATATTTCAGAGTATACCATATGTTAATGTTAAGTCTATGGTATCCTATTAGCGAATTATTATCATTTCAGTAACATGTTTCTGACACACAGTTTCCCTCTTCTACGTTTAAATTTTAATTTGTATTTAAATACTTTACTAATGATATAAATATTTACTATTTTTGTGTCTTTTTTTCCTATGGAAGGTGCCATGGAATAGCTCCTCTAATATAATATTTATTTCATTATTTATTTTCGTATTGACACATTGTGAAAATTCATGAGTTTTATCAATGAAGAAGGTTGAAGACATCACTACATTCTGTTTAAAAACCAGTATTATGGCCACCGGTACTGGACTATAAGCACACAAAGCATGAAGAAACAAACTTTTATATTTATCAGTGAGAGGATAGGAAAAAAAAGTAAAATTATTGAAATGTCCCATTTTCTTCCGATAGCGAAAGAGAAAGTTTATTCGATATGTATTCTTGTTTAACTGGTGTTTGTAGTGAATGAGGGCGGGCACGCTGTATATAATACTGTTTGCGTGAAATTTTTATTAGCATTCATTGTACCATAATCAAGAAATAATATAAATGCAGTAATATTTGCTAGTGCCAATATGTTCTGCGTTTGATATACTTTCAAGGACATCCAATTAAGTCTGTAAATAAAAGTGAAAAGTAGCTGATGGTGATTTGATATTAATTGATGAAGATCCTTGAGCACCGCCTTAACTTAGTTAATCCGTCACATTATTGATTAATATTTCAATATATGTGCACAGAGATCTTGTTTTAGTTTTCTGTTGTCCTTCATATAATTTTAGTGACTACAAAACATGAATTTGATAATGTTGAAATACATATTGCTCAAGTTAGGGTATAGTGTCGGCTATAAAAGATTGCGTTACAGGTAAAGAGAATGCTGATGGATACAGCAGAATCTTCCAATTAATATAACATACTCAATTTTGGATATTAGAATATTAATCACGACAAAGTAAGCAATGGAAACAACAAATTTTAAAAGAGTAAAAGTTAATTGTTAGAATTTCTTTGAATAATATTAAAATGTACGTTATTAGTGAAATATCTTGAGTTTAATCTAATTTGATAAAATTATTGTAAAATTTTACGGAAGAAAATATTACACAGACATATTAATGTCATTGTATTATTACGCAGAATAACACTAAATTAGATAGTGCAGAAGCATTTAAGTTTAAAAATCAATATATATATATATATATATATATATATATATATATATATATATATATATATATATATATATATATATATATATATATTAATAAAATTTTAAAGAGTATTTTATTTGACTTATTGTCATTAAATAGTGAGATGATGTAATAGAAAATATCAAGTTTTAAGTCAGTATTCTTATATATTTCTGCTAATTACAATTATGATACAGTTAAAAATACAGTACTCGAAAATTCAATGCAAATAAAGCATTTTAAATCAAATTACTATTTTATTTGTGTTCCAGTCAATGAAATTTCAACTGCTAAATTCTGTTGTCTTCATCAGGTGATAAAGGGAGTACGAGTTAAGGAATCTTACTTCAGGATTCTAAGCCTAACAAGAATATACTTCAGAAAAGAAAAACGTACAATATCTTTCTGACTTCTTGAAGTATCAATTCCACAATATTCAGTACTAATTCACTAATTGTGGGACGAGATTTCTTGACCCATATTTACCCGTATGGTCTCGGTGATGAAAAGAGAATTAAATTTCAATCAACTAATCAACTTAACCGCACTTCCTTTATATCTGATGAAGACTACAGAATCAGTTGAAATTATTGTGAAATTCAGCAACTGGAACATAAGTTTAATTCTGTTCCATGACGATTATCATACTTACTATATGATAATGTTGCATAATATGATATAGTCAATGTGATCAAATATATGTACTTATTTAGTATTTTCTAGGTTAATTTCGAAATTTCTACTGGCGATTTCCTGCCGATTGTGCAAAATTTGACTTGTGCAATTTGTAATGGTTCACAATTCGTATTACACAATATAAGTAAATAAATATAATTAATTAATTAATTATATAACGGTCTTTAATTATGGAATAAGTTATAAATCTAACGCATTTGATTGTTTTCATAGGAATGTTTTAGTGTATGACAACAGGGGAACGTTATATACTACAAACATACAGTCAATCAATAAACAAAAACTGGAAGATGATTTTTGACACTCGATTCCCAGTGGGAACACTCGGTCGAAAAAGTGTAATAGCTTTTTCAGACCAGCTATCTCCTGGGTTTTTCCTGGGTTACCCTCATTCACACCAGGCAAATGTTTTAATGGTATCTAACATACAGGCCCCAGACCGCTTCCTTCCTTCCCCAATCGTTTCTTCCTTTCCTTTCATCGAATAGTGTGCTCCCCAAGGGATGTCATCCCTCATGTACGTGAAGGGCTAAATGACCATAGATGTCGACAGCCCAGAAATCTAATTCCTAATTTATTCCTGAACGTATTGGAAAGGTGGTAAGAAAGTATGGCCAAAGAATTTTCGTAGAATATATCATTACAAACTTGCATTCATGTTACTGCGCTATTAACATTAGCATACATCTCGGAGTCATTTTACAATATTTACGGTACTCTGCCTACACTTCTTGTGTTTTATCTAGGTGATTCAGTAAATATCTGTGCTTCAAACTACGTTCACAACATAAACATGCTCTCAATCACTCCTTTTCTCTCTCACACACACAAACACACATACGCATGAAATCATCTGTTCACACGTAAAAACATTCATTCTGGATATGCTACCAAGCATTAGGTATCTAAATGTTTCACTCAAAATAAGAAGTGGTTAAAACCGTAAGAAGAAAAAAGTGCAAATTTTAAAGAAACCATAATAAAAGAAAAACTCAATAGAAAATAATCATAATATCTATGGACCACTGAGAACTAAAGAAAAATCTTCACCTCCACCAATACCAAACCAAAATTTAAAAAAATCAATTCACAAAACAGACGTCAAATGCATGGTTGCAACACAAACAACTTTCCACAACACAAAATCCACAGTGAAAACCAAAGTAACAAAGCACATACCAGGAGTGGGAGGGGTTGAACCTCGAGAATTGGCACTCTTAGAAGTTGATAGCACATCGTTGACTACCGCACCTAAATTACTTGAGGAGGAGGTCTTTGATGAGTAGAGCTTGGAGTTCCTGGCCTGTGATTGCTGGAGGCGAAGGTTCTCTAGCTTCACTGGGGAGGGAATAAAGCCAACATCACAGCCCTCTTTCACCAACCGTCCGATCCACCAGTTGTTATCATACTTTTCCTGAAAACAAAAGTTCACAATAAGTAGTCATTATTTAAAAAAATCCACATTAAATAGTCATTATTTAAAAAAAATATAATACAGCACAGAAATAAAAGAAAAGCGTGCCCTTATTAATCAGACTCATTATTCAAAGACAAAATACAAAAGACAGAGAGAGATACTTGCTTATTCGGATGACGAAGATGTAATCTTTCAAGGTAACCAGTTGCAAGAGAAATATACAAAACAAACAGAGGCGATCAACAAGGAAATATTACTAATTTATAAGAGTAGTATTAGTCTGAAAAGTACCAAGATTATATCTGAAGATAACTATTTAGATAAACAATATGTCTTGAAAAATAATTAGTTTAACATCGTCTTAGCAGCAGAAAAGGTAATTAAATGTAACTTATTTTACACAGTTATTATTTATAACAATAATTATTTATAGTTTCAATAACTCAATGGATATTAAAAATATCAATAGTAAAATTTCTATCTCGAATACTAACACTTTGGTTGAGTGCTTCTTATTATATCGTACTATTAAGATCATATTACAGTATATTGTAATGAAGTACAATTAATATCATAAGATTGTCTATGAACAAGTCGACCGTTACATGTTGGAGAATAAAAACTTTAAAATATCAAAAATAATATCGTGACTTACTACCCACAAGAAGTTATTTTACCATGACGTTAAAGATGAAAGTCTGAAAAAATAGTATATTTTAAAATTAAACATTAATACTTAGGATATATTACGTGTTTTAAGAATGCAAGTACACTTTAAGTACACTTTTTCATTGTTAAGAACCATTAGTTATTTTATCACTGGTTATTTGTTGATTACATTGGAGCTAAACGTTTCTTTCAACAGCAAGGCTACATGAGACCTGGATCTACAGTTTAAGATGGAATCCAAATCACAGTAATTCATTCAAGTTTCAATGCTCTCCCACCGGGAATTAAACGCAGAACCTGTGCACCAAAGGTACAAGCACTGGCCACGAAACCATCAAGGAGAGCATATCACCGATTAAAATGTACATATAAAATGTGTTTCTAATTTTTCATGTTCTATAATAATATCTGTGAACATTTTCTAAATAACACATTGCAAACTTACATGAAGAATTCATAAAAGCATAATATATTTTACTTAGAAAACTCTGCATAAATATTTATATTAAAAAGATAAAATATTCATAAGATGCTTTTGGTCAGTTCTTTGAAGACTACTTACCGTTCTATTGCATTAGAGGAACTCTACAATTAAATTGTAATTTTCATAATGGAAAGAAAACCGGAGACCAGAACAACGAAATATTTCACATGCTTATATGGCAGGTCAAGGTCATGCACATGCCAAATTTGATTTTGATCGGATAAATTTGATGTAACTTTTTGTTTTTGAAAGTATGACGCAAACTTTACCATCTGAGAGCTCAAGAATCAAAGCCTGCACAACAGATTTTACACACTTACATAGCAAGTCAAGATATCCATCATACAAAGTTTGACCTTAATCAGATAAGTTCGAAGAATGGGTTTTCCTTTTCGAAAATATGACACAAAATTTTGCCGCTCACAACTTGCGAATCGAAATCCTGCACAACACAATATTTCACACACCACTATATAATTTCAAAGCATATCATGGTGCCAAGTTTGATCCCGATCAGATGAGTCCTTGATTTTTAAAAGAGAAAAATCAAATGAAGGACGAAAATAATAGTTTTTTACCATCATATACCATCATATGAGACTGATTTTTTCCTCAACATGTGTTGCAGCTCTGCAAGTAAACTATAGTGTAAATAAAAGAGAAATATTTCATGAGTAACTGATTCAAAATGCATTGATCTTGACTGACAATTACGTGTATGGGCGTGGTAAATGTAGATAGGTATTGCTAAGCTGCGTCATGAGTTCAACATGGAACAAAGAGTGAACATCAAGTTTTGTGCGCGTCTAGGTAAGATTGTTACAGAAACTTACTAAATGTTGCAAAACGTGTATAGAACCACTTGTTCATCTCGTGCGCGTGTATTTGCATGGCACAGGTGTTTCAGGGAAGAACGGGGGGGGGGGGAGTCAACTGAAGAAGACGAACATCCAGGTGCATCAAGAACAGTGAGAACACAAGAATTGGAGAAAGTGAGGACACTCATGACGGAAGACCGAAATGTGATATTGTGAATCCTTGCTGAGGAGTTGCACGTGGATAAAGAAACTGTGCGGAAAATAATAACACATGATATAAACAAGAGGAAGACCTGTGCACGTTTCGTGTTTCATTCCTTAACAAATGACCAACAAAGAGATAGTGTTGATCACTGAAAAGAATTGATTGCTACAGCCAATAGGGACCCTATATCGTTATTGTAGATAAGACAAATTTTTCAATATGACCCGTCGACAATCATCAAATTGTTAGTGGAAGTCTTTTAACTCTCCACAAGCAAAAAAAAAAAAAAAAAAAAAAAAAAAAAAAAAAAAAAAAAAAAAAAACCCTGCTCCAACAAGCCAAGAATAATGTATTACAACGCGCAGAATGATAATAACAAGGTATACATATGTACAGATATGTGTCCAAGTGAAAGGACTCGAATTCTTGCATTAAATTTGGACAGCTCAACCCGGCAGGACAGACAATATTTTATTAGTTATGTAGTCCATCACTAAATTAAATTCTTTTAAGCTTCAAGGAAAATTATCACTTTATTATGTGCAACGCGAGTCATGCAGAATTTATTCACGAGCTGCCACTGGATTTTTATGAACATCCAGAGAGAGTATAGTGTCGTAGAAAGAAGAAAATGCCCTCTGTCTACTTCCTCGTTTACAAGGTTCTGCTAATTATCGTTAGCTTTCTGGTTTAAGACATATGATATAAACTCAACTCATTTTAAAAATTGTTGCAAGCTAGCTAGAAAGCTAGTGTACAAGCACTCGAAATTTATCAGTACAACTGTCAAGTTGTCCCGTATGTAATGTATCAAATTAGCTTTTTTTTTTTTTTTTTTTTTAAAAAAAATATAATGAGCTAATGTGTTTATAGCGATGGATCACAGAAGTACGAATAGAATGTTTGCTTCGTAATAGAACTTCTTTCAACGGTACTTGTTAAACACTTAGTGTATATTTTTATTCTTACAGTGCACGACCGCATATATACTATAAATGCAAATCTTTAAAGAGTGGTGATAAGGACTATTCCAAACCAAATGCTATTCCACAGTTTTAACCGTTATCTTCTCCGTTTTCATTGATATTTGGTATAGTGAATTCGTTAGTCATTAAATATATAGTTTAATGAGTTCTAATACACAGGGTATTTCAAAATGCTGCAATTACAAGTAATTTTTGTACAACATGTTTAAAATTATACCCGTTATTCATAACACATAGAGCTAAGTGCAATTTAACAATCTCCTCAGCGTTAACTATGTATTAGAAACGTTCCTAATAGTCAAGTGAGTCAGATTTGAGCTTCGTGAAGACTGCTCAGCACTTCTTCAGTGATGGGAAAGCTATGATCAAAGTATCCTCGTAAAACAGTGACCTACAAATTGACGCTCTTGAGATAATAAAAACGAAGGAACTTACTATGAATCCAGACTTTGCAGGTACACTGCACAGTATCAACTACAAAGGAAATGAAATTCCTTCAAATTTGCCCAATAAATTCGAAAAAACAACCTACGCAAAAGTGAAATGCATTTGACGTTTCTTTTATAAGTATACGCTCAACGTTATCTAAGTATTATGTAAATTTACACTCATTAAACCGTTTTGATTTCATTTGATTTGTGAATTTAACTACAATAAAACGATATATAACATACAAACACATACACGCATACATACCTTAATATGTAAAAAGTCTTTAACTTCAAACGATATGGCACTACCGTGGACTGGAGAGTCATCGTCAATGGAACCGTCATAGCTCACATTTGTCCTTACTGCAAACGCCACTGGTTTTGTCTAAAAGTAAAAATAAATAAATAAATAAATAAAAATGACAATTCAGAAATCATACACTTAAATAATAAGTCACAATACCATAAAAACCCTGCCAAACTGAAAATTTCAACAATAATTGCTAAAATTAACACAATTTTTTAAAAATAATGTTTAATGTTACGTTGACAATTGACTCACCAACTATGTTATTGCTAATTATAATGGGATCATCCATTTAAACTTAACGAATCTTTAAGATTCTATTAAGTTGCTAGATAAACATCCAATAAGCAATTTAACGAATGTTTCAATTGATCTATTGGTAGTTAAATACGGACGTCATCGATGAATCTATTTATACACGTAATGTTAACGAATGTTTATAAAACTTCCAAGCAAGTTTTTTTTATTACTTTTTAAAAGAAAATTTTGTCCATGGGGGAGAGGAAACCAAAGTATGAGGGAGCTTCACTGGGACACTATTTGCTAAAGAACGTGACATGTAATAATTGTAACTTAATTTATGTTAGCTCCGGGAAGGGATGGGGCTGTTGACCACGTCGGAAGTGTGAAGATAGAGCAAATCTCTCCGGAAATATGCCTGAAAAAAAAAAAAGGTTGCCAATATTGTTGTAAAAAAAACGTTTTTTTCTGTGAAGTTTTTTTCAATAAAAAACATTGTTCTTTTTCATGTTTTTTTTTCAAATGTCTGTTTTTTTTCTGGCAACTATTATTTATTGATTTATGTCGCAGATTATTGAAATAATCAACAGAACTTGAGTCGAAGTCCTCGTAACTTACAAATAGTTTGTTTCTTTGTACCTATATACTAGCAAAATTGTATGATTATTCCTTGCGGACCCAGGTTATTTTTGGCGTTTTCCTACATTTTCAGTTAGTGACTTATTGCTCAAAAACCGTTAATTCGATTGATATGGTTAAGGCCTTGTTTTTTAGAAAACGGATGTGGCTATTTTTTGGTGTAAGTTACATTGCAGTATTGCCAACGGGTGGGAAATTATTGAGGGAAATGTAGGGCTGAAAATTTACAAAAAATTCTTTAACCGAATTTCAAAATTTTTTGTATCTAACACCACTGCTGCCATATGGGTTCAAGTCACCTAAAAAAATTCTTTGTTGTGCTGACAAGGTACAGTGAAATCCTGAAGTCGCTGGCTTCCATTCAAAGAGGGAAACAAAAAATTCTCTTTCATCATACACATGAAATTTTGACACTTTTTACGCCTCAGAAGCAAAAATTAACAGATATGCCGGGGCTACACTTCTCTAATTATCCTATTGAAACTTTTTATGCTGCGTTCTGTAGACCAAAGAGGAAGCTTTCAGATAGTGGTACGTTTGTTTCAATGTAGCCAGCAAGAGATAAATAATAGCGGGGAAAGGGAAATTTTCCGAAATTTTCACCTAAAATCGAGAATTAATTGTTTTGGCTGGGAACACCGCCATCAGACAGACGAAAACTATCTGAAAATAAAGCTATGTACCTCAAGAATATATCCTACAAGTATCATGGTGATATTTAACAAAGTAAGCATGAAATTAAAAAAAAATATCTCATTCTACCTCAGAAATTCACCATTATCTTACCATTTACAGAACATGGTTTATTGTTAACCTCAACTGTACTTTCTCTAATTACTCGACTGAAACTTTTTATAGTGCGCTGTGTAGGCTAAGGACAAGGCTTTTAGACACTGGTACGTTTATTCGAATGTAGCCAACAAGAGGGAAATAATAGAGAAAAAAGGTAATTTTTCAAAATTTCCACCTAAAATCTGGAATTAAAA
Source organism: Thermobia domestica (assembly GCF_964235325.1). Lineage (NCBI taxonomy): Eukaryota > Metazoa > Arthropoda > Insecta > Zygentoma > Lepismatidae > Thermobia > Thermobia domestica. The sequence goes on from NC_137455.1 coordinate 106,141,553, forward strand.
TTTTCTGTAGCTGGAAACACTGCCATTAGACACACACAAACTATCTTAAAATAAGCTTTGGTGTCCCTCTAATGTATCCTACAAGTATTGTGACGATATCTAATAAAGTAAGCATGTAAAAAAAATATCATTCTACCTAAAAAAAAATCAGTTACCACACTTAGAGAACAAGGTCTACTGTAAACCTCAACTGTACTTCCCCTAATTATCCTATTAAAACTTTCTATAGTGCGTTGTGTAGGGCAAAAATGAGACTTTCAGATACTGATACGTTTGTTCCGATGTAGAGAGCAGGAGGGAAATAATAGAGACAAATAATTTTCCCAAAATTTCCCCCTAAAATCTGGAATTACAATTTTTGTAGCTGGCAACACTGCTACCAGACAGATGACAACTATCTTAAATTAAACATCGGTATACCACTAATATATCCTACAAGTATCATTCCGATATTTAAGGAACAAAGCTCCTAATTACCAAAAATATATTAAGGTAAACAGACAAGTAAGGAAAAACTAGGAAAATCAAGGGCTAGAACCAAAATACGAATTTTGCGTGCGCCCCCTAATTACCCCATAGTAACGATCTGTACCCGCGTTTGTTCAGTAAGGACAAATGTTCGACTGGCGTAAGTTGGCTTGCACTCGGACGTATAGATACGGATTTATAAACAAAAATTTCGAATTTTTTGTTCAAATTTAGGGAAATTTCAATTTACCTAATTGGCAACAATGCGCGTAGGCCCGTCCAATTGATGTGAACAATTAGGTATCTCTCCGAGGTATCTATACCTGGCAAGTCTTAAGGAGGTCTCTCTACAATAAAAGAAGCTACAGGAAAAAAGTAAAGGAAATTCGAAAATTCTCGAATTTTTGACTGGGCTGAAATTTGAGAAGCAAATTCGACCCCGAGAAGAAAAAGAAATTAATATGATAAACTATGGTCCAACCATATTTGGCAAAAATAATATCTCGATATCTTAATTAGTGTCCACACAGGAGCGGTCTAAAAAGTGACACACCCGTGTGTGCCACTTTGGCCACCTAGTGTACATTTTATTACATTTTTTTTGACTACTAACTCGTGTTGTTGTAGTTATGGTCTCGACTAATAATAATATCTTTGTTATAAACAATAACTTTATAAGGAAAATTTTCTCTCCTTTTTACATCTTAGTTCCAATATTGTTGTTGAGAAATGCAGGGTGTTTCAAAACGAATATCGGGGTTTTAAGTCTTCGTAGTACTTATTAGATGTTACGTACAATTATAAACAATACATCAAGTAAAAGAGCACCTCAAACAGTCTTTGCTACAAGTGTTCTATGTGAGCTTTATTTGTCACACGGCACACATCTAGTCGATAGGCGAGAAAGGCCCATAAACTTTCCTCCATATGGCACAAAACACATTCAATTTAGGGGAGTCTCGTTTCAGTTGTATCATCTCCTGAACATTTGCTGACCGCCAGATGCGAACATTATGAGTATTGACATTAGCTCTTACGTGAAATGTCGTTTTAGCACTGAAGACGACACGATCCATAAAATTTCAATTGTCAGCAATATTCATTTGTGAAATTGGCATTTACACCGTAGTCTGTAGGTTTTGGACCTTTAGCAACTGCAAACGATAAAGACGTAATCCTTAATATTCTTCACACATACGGTTGCACTGTAACTACAGATTCAGTCTTTATTAAAACACAAACAGCTTTCTGCTCTCTAGTCTCCATCTTTGCTACTAGCTCTTTCTAACGGCAGACAGAGGAAACAATGCATGTGCACGCGTGCGTACAAAACTGTTTGAGTTGCTCTTTTATTTGATAATATTTATAACTGTAAGTTAATTGTAATACCTAGGAAGAAACTACAAAGTTTCAAAACCCTAATATTCATTTTGAAACACCCTTCAAATTGAGTCATCCTATATTCATGTCTTGTATATACATATCATCAGGGCCAGCACTAGGCAATTTGTCGCCCCGTGCAATGGCATAATTTGCCGCCTCTCGCTTTCTCCAGAAAGAACACATCTTAAAAGTCAAAATTTTAAGTATGCTACTCCAGCATGAACAACGAAGGGGAGGGTAAGTGCAGTCGCACTCAGAAAGGCTTAAATACTTACTAAAAGTGCAATCTCCTTGTGTTTGTTTTTTCTTTTAAATATTAATCTGTAATGTTAGTGAGAGATAAAGGAAACACACATGCAGAGGGAAAATGGTAATTATTTTTACAGAATTCAATATCGAGCTTCACTCTCAATGTATCAGTTTGCAATTCCAGTGCAACTAGCTCTTTTATCGTTATTTCTTGATTTTTCTTCTACATCTGTTAACATTTTTTTAAAACTTGTTTCTATCTTCAATGATAAGGAACTTGTTTGGGACAAAAACAAGACTAGTTGTCATATCAAAATTGTGATAACTAACTAAATGGAACAGATATTCGCTACTATTCGAGAGTTGAGTTCTTGCATTTGACAACAATGAAGCAATTTGTGCTCGGATTTATTTGACCATTTGCTTTAGCATTGTCCATGTGATATTAAACTAATGCGACCTAAACATAATTTATGAATGTAGTATTCAAATATTAGGTCAGCTTAGTAAATGTAACTATCATCATCATGAAGTCTGTTTCCAACAAGAAATATTTAATTTAAATAATATACTTATGACATATTTTACCGGACCCTCCAAACTTGCCGCTCCATGCAAATGTACGTGCTGCACATATGGTAGAGCCTGTTCTGCATATCATATATATCTAGTCAACAAATTATTTATATATTATATTTAGAAAAATACTAGTAGGCAAATTAGTATTAGCTTTTACCTTTAGACAAGTTATTTGATATTTATACTGTTTGTGACATTATTTTCGTACTTATTAAAGGCCTGCTTTCACAAAAAAAAAAAATCATTTCTACTTTTATTTCTAAGTTGATATTGATGAAAACTGCTGAAACCCGAATTGTTAGTAGGTATGCTATTCATATAAATTGTAAAATATTTGTAGCGTATCAATATCTAGCGTTTAATTTATGTTGCATTTTAATTTATGTTGCATTTTAATTACACCTACATAAAAATATTTCATACTAAAATGGACGTAAGATGCATTACAAATGACCATTTGAAAAAAAAGAAATTTAGAAAAAAACGAGAGACAATGTTTTCTTCTATAAAAAACGTACATTTCTGAAAAAAATACGAACCGTTTTTTTTTTCTATTTACAACATTAGTTGCCAATCAAGGTCCGTCGACCCTACTGTTCCAAGGAACAGTAGGGTCGACGGACCTTGGTTGCCAATCGCTTATAACTTTTCTTAAGGTTTAGTAAGTGATTAAACTTATGAATCTTGTTGCACTAAATGTGTTATACTTTAATAATAATGAACTAGTTGTGCATTATGCATTGAGAGCAATCACTAGGAACGTTGTAAAAATTACACTATCGTTTATTCCACAGAAGTTGATGGGAGATCAAAACAAATTTTTCCCCAACACGTTTACATATGTGGTCTGATAAAGTATTTTTTGTTGTTTCTTTTTCCATCATCATTCCCTCACACAAAATTATAGAGTGCGTCTAAAGATCTAAAGAATTAATTATAACTTTTGAAATAGAGTTACGTATTTTAAAGCACTTTGCTACATTAATCTGCATTAATGAGATAAGTAACCATCCTTTGTTATTATTGTAATTTTTACGGAACACTTGTCAGTTAATAGGTAGTCGTAGCTTGATAGGTAATATTGGACTGGCAAACGATGACGGAATAGGGAATTGAAAGGGTACTATTCAAGGATGTTATCAGATAGGATGCTATTTTATAACATTCTTTGAATTTTCAGTATTCACATGATAATTTCATTTTAATATGTAATCCAAAAGCAAATACAATATATATGGCTACAGTTTCAAAGGGAAACATGATAAAGATGAAACTTTAATTAGAGAAAACAGTATTCCAGTATTTCCTCGTACAACCCTTCATTACGAATAAATTCACATTTGACATTAAACTTTTTTAAAAAAAAATCGGAAAACATTATGGATTCTCACTTCCCTAACAACATGAAATATGTTACAAATGAATATATATATATATATATATATATATATATATATATATATATATATATATATATATATATATATCAAAATTAGTTACTATCATTTATTTTAAATTTGGAACTTGTTATACTATTGTTTTTAGCAACTGTCAATAACTGCTCTCAACAACTACCATATTTACATATTTAGAAAAGATGTTTAAAAACTTGATTTAGTCGTATTTTTGATTTGAATAACTTTGAAGATACGTAATCTAAAATTCGTTAGTTCAGTTCATTACTACAAATAGTAAATAAAAGAAATGCATGTTTATTTATTTTAGATGATGATGTTTTAAACTAACATAAATAAAAATAATTTTTAAAAAATCATAGAAACCCCATTTTTCTGTGTTGCTTTTTATTTCTCTTAATACTGGGTTATCACAATCCAAAACAATATTCCACTATATAGATATAAACTCTGCTAACTGTCAGCCATAACGAACTTTCAAATTGAAATTAGCGAAATAATGTCCTACGCGACAATCTAAAACATGTTTATAACAATATAATAAATTCTGTTAACGTTTCATAAACTACAATATCTTTTATTTATTTTCTGTTCAATATAATCTACCGACAACATCCTCGATGTCTAGAGCAGAGTTTCTCAATCTGGGGGTCGTGACTCTTAGGGGAGTCGCGAGAGGGTTTCATGGGGGTCGCGGGGTTAAGCAGAAGAGATAAATATAATTAGAATCTAATACCCAGAAAATATTTTTAAGTATTATTTTGAATTTTCTTCTGATAGGCATATTTTTATTTTTATACATACTGTTAAGAACAACAAAAATAGATGTAAGCTCTACTGAACATTTTCAACAGGTGCAGAGTTGTTTAAAAATCAATTTAAATGAAAGAGGTACGACATGAAACTAATGAGAATTGCATATTGAAATACCAGAAAAATACAAGTGCAACAAAACCTGAATATTGACATAAATTAAAATTGAAAGTTAATCAGATACCTGAGCATGGTGTGATTTCACTAGTGCGGCAATGTTTAGTTCAATCTTCGTGACGCACATAACGTCATTTTCAACTGATAAGCGATTTCTTCTCTTTGTTTTAATGCTTATCATGGAAGAAAAACCACTCCGGCCAAACGTATTCATTTTGAAACATTATGACGGATTGGATTCGATATTTGCAATATGAATAAACTGACCAAATTTGGTTTTAATCCATTAGCTTTTAGGAAAGTTACTGTATCCACTATATACAAGAAATAGTTTCTACTATTATAGAAATAGACGAAGATCTCCGCAATAGGTGTATTAAAAATTCCACACAAGAATATTACAAACCAGAAATTATAAGAGGGTTGATGGCAAGAGGATGTGATACAATGGGGTCGTGATAAGAATTAGGTTGAGAACCACTGATCTAAATCATCTTGTTCTTTTTATTTCATATCTTGAATTGTTCCTCATTTTTTTAAAACTTTATTCTCTAACTTCGAAATCTGTCAATCTCTTTCGGCAAATTGTATCTCTAACCATTCCCTCATATCCTCTTCATAACTCAGTTTGATCTTTGATATCTTTTTGTTGATATTATTTTCATAGTTTGGGTTTGTCAGAGTGAACTTGTATTTTCCAACATTTAGGTCTACTTCATAACACCAACTTTCCTTTTCATCCATTTTCGTTCACTTTCACGGCTTCCAAAACTTACTATTTTGTTTATTTGCGTCTGTCTAGAAGTTTCTGGTGCTTTCTGAGGCCATCAATCAGACCCTGAAATCCGTCCAGAGTGTTCTTATGTACTTTAATTGCAACCATAAGCTTTCACCCACAGTTCCTGCTTCTCATGTTATTCGTATATCTTAGCAGCAAAAAAGAATTGACATAGACGATCTCACGAAAGTTGCTGTTGAGTCGGGATCAATCGTACTAAGAGAATCTTCATCATTGTTGCTATATACTGCACTATACAGTTAGTGGTGGAAGAAGAAATACATACAAAGTTACACGAAAAAAAGCAAAAGGGGCTTTACAGAAAACAACTTGAAAAATATAATCAGAGAAGGGAGGATTATTTAGTCCTCGAATTTTACGTTAGAAATTTGAGAAAATACTAGAAGGGCAGAGTGGAGTATTCAGACAAGAAGTGTACTAGGAGAGGGCAACAGGTCAAATTAACGAAAATTATAGTGATTGGGACGGCAACTTAATGATAATTCCAAGGGTAGTCAACCGCCAGAGTGACTTTTATTCGCAGAGTGGAAACATTGCAAATAGAACTCTTCAGGTTGGCGGCTAGGCGTAGGATTGACAACTCTACTCCATAAAAAATAAGAAACAAGTTGTGTTCGATTGACCCTCCTGTAGTAAAATAATCCGTACGTTAAATAGTTTCTAGTCGAGACTGAGGGGCAAGACTACTATGAAAGATCTAAAGAACAAAAATTAAGGAAGAAATTAAATTAGGAACACTACGATACTATACAAAATGGAAGAGTCAGGTGCTAAGGGAAAAAGTAGGAAAATTTAACGAAGATTCATTTGGAATTTAAAACATAAAGTAGCTCGGGAGTGATAATTTCTCGGCTGGCCAGCTCATGTTTCTCTACGGGGTAATCTATACACATAGCTTAGGAACGGGACTTTCTAACCGGTATTCCATAAGTATTTTACCGGTACTTCCTAAGATTGAATTTATAAATAACAGAGTGTCGCAGTATCGAGAATTTACCCAATGTATTAATTATTCTACATATGAAAGGACATTATGTAAGTTAATTTTTTGCTTAGTTTGAAGCTATGAAAGTTTAATTTTTACCGATATGACTGCCATCAAAATCCAACAATGGAATGTCGTATATCAAATTGGGAGGGTGGTAATATAATATCTGTCAATTCATACGAAAAAACTAAAAATTGCATTGAAAAGACAGTTTGTTAAAGAACTGAAACGAGTTATCGATCAACTTTCAAATAATGACATGGAAGTGTTTATAAGTGATTTCATTGGGAAGCTAGGAAGCGCAGAAACGTTCCATTCACATCCAATGACCAGTAAAGAAATATTACATGAAATAAATTAATAAAAGTGGAGTTAGCTCTGTAACTTTTACAGCATTCAAGAATATAGTAATAAAAAATCACTTATTTCTAATATAAGTACACCCATAAATATATTAGATAACTCTAGACTGTTGCATAAGAAACCAAAGATCATTATTTGATAGATCATTGGAGACATATGAACATGTTAGGTATTCGGCCGTATAGAGGGACAGATCGTAACTCGGATCACAATCTAATGATTGCGAAGATATGGCAAAGACTCTTCGATAATAAGGAGAAACAGAGAAAGCGATAAGTAGAGGAGAGAGACCAAAATATCTGGAAATGTACAAGGGAATTCCAGATTAATGTACATAATAGATCTAAAATTTTGCAGGCGCAGCCCATAACAAAACTAAAGGTAGTAATGAAATTAGTACCGTGATGAAGCTTTGAAACGTAGGAAAACACCCGTTAAAGCAATGAGAAATGAAAAACAAGGTAGATTATACTGACTTCAGAACCCAAGCATTGTAAACAGGGAAAAATAAAAGATGAGTAAAAACACGAACTCTTAGTCGTACTTTTAAGAGAAAGAAGAGAGATTACACGAAAGGTGAAATTGACGACATAGAAGAAAATAACGGAAACAAAAACATGAGAGGTTCGTTAAAAGACATATAAATAAACTCAAAGAAGGGTACAAGGTTAGATTGAATATCACTCTAATTTTTTGATAAAATGTTCAATATGTACACGGAAATACGAGGCAAAGAATAGTGAAATACACACAACAGAACCACGGATCGAGGAACCTTCGTAGAGATTACCAAATCAGTAATTTGAACATAAAAAAACTAACCTGGTGCTGGTATTGTTTCAAGATGGAAATGGAATGGAAACATTCTCGGAAATGTTCTAAATAGATGGAACGGCATCGCTCATCTATTAAATATGTACGTATTAAAAAGCGAAGACAAGGCTGAAATACACACAACAAAATCACTAGTCGAGGAACATGAGATTATGTTATAGAGGTTGAATCAGCTATTAGGAGCTGATTTTTATCTAGCCAAAGTGCCCTAGGCAGAATGAATACAGCACAAAGAGAAAACACCTAAGGAATGGCTAGGATCACTAACAGTGTCTATCTAAGAAAGCTGACAAAGCGAACTTCAGTATTTCTCGAGTAGTACTCCTACTCCCCAACTTGTTACAAGTTCATATCCAACATTCTTGTAGCACAGTGTACTCCATATGCAGTTGAAGTGACCGAAGATGATCTATTTATCAAGGAAGTAGGATCGCCAAAACTCCTTTATATATATATTTACCCTGTGTCCATCCCTCTGGGGGGCCAAAACATTTCAAGAATTACTTGATGTATCATCATCAATTTTCGTCAGGATGTGGAGTAGCCACCGGATTTCAGTTGTTTAAGCCATTTAATCTGTTTTAGCAGTTAAGTGTTGTTTCATCGTTTTAATGCGCGACGTCATAGAAACACATGCAAAAACAAAGGAGTTGCTAACTATTGAACGAGAAACACTTTAAATCAGTGATTCCCAATCTTTTTTTGACTGACGACGCACTTTACTCAATTCTCACGAAATCGCAACATGCTTTCTTGGTATCTTTTTTTTTTTTTTAATATAATAATATGAATTATAGTAGTGTAAGACTATAAGTTTCTAATAAGTACTCGTAGTATTAATAGTACTCGTAGTGGTGACTATGACTACCATTTTAGCGTATTACTTGTGTATTAATTCAACACCAATCACATTGCCTTCAGAGCATATCAGAAATACCTCGTTACTGGTTGTGAATATTTCATTGGATTCTATTGTTTGGTATGAGCAAACTTTTGCGTAATATGTTTTGCATTTGCGTGCGCACTTGTGGTACTGAGCATTGTTACGGCTGCTCGAGGAGTTAAGTGCTACAATCTATCTTCTGAAAATTTATTTTCATTAATTATGAAATGCTTCATGAGTTTTAAATTCGAAAATTTCACGATATACCATACAAGGCTGCGCGGTACACTAGTGTGTCGCGATACACTGGTTGAGAACCATTGCACTAACTCAAAAAAAAGTGTATGTACAACATATAGAAAAAACAATTTGATAATGATTTTGCTTTACAATGTTAAGATTTAGAATTATATTTGCTTAATGGAGTTTTTTTTTAAAGTTTCTTTAGCTGAAAATGTATTATGTGAAACATAAATGGAAACTGTAATTATATAAAAACATGTTTTTCTACAAAAGATGATATTGGAAAAGAAACTTAAAGGATTGACATATACTTTAGTTTAAAGTTTTAAATTGTTACATACATACATACTTTCATAATTTAATGGATTTTGTCTTACAAATGAAAGGACAGAAGATAAGTCTAATTATTATATGTAGTAGGCACACATGTATTGGAAAAGCTTTGTAAGTAATAAGGTAACTTTGTCTACTACTGCATAGCAAAAAATAAGGTGTTTAAACAACACAAAATAACTACCATTTTAGCATGTTATTTGTGTATTAATTCAACACCAAGCACATCGCCTTCAGAGCATATCAGAAATACCTCGTTACTGGTTGTGAGTATTTCATTGGTTTCTACTGTTTGGTATGAGCAAACCTTTGCATTTGCGTGCTTACTTTTGGTACACAGTTTCCTGTGTTCGATTCCCGATGGGAGATCCTTAAAAATTTGAAAGCATTACGGTGGTTCGGATTCATACTTAAACTGTAGATCCACGTCTTATATAGCATCAGTGCTGAAAAGGGACGTTAAATAGACTAACAACAACAACAACAACAACAATAATAATAATAATAATAATAATAATAATAATAATAATAATAATAATAATAATAATAATAATAATAATAATACTTCCATTCTCCTTTGCAGTTCATGTGGCTCAGATTTTACATTAAGCGCTAGTGTCACGTCTCATACAGCCTTAGTGCTAACAAGGGAAATGAAACAAAAAAGAATCTAAGAATCCATATTATATGTAATTGTTTTAAGTATCGAAGGAAATGGAGGAAAATTATAACACTCTTGTAAAATGCATATAAAAAAAAGTATGAAGAGGTACCATTAACAATACAAGAGTAGAGGTACTTACAATTTTTAAGGAAATGCTATCATTACAGAAGTATGAGTTTCTATTATATAGGCTTAAGAATTAACTTCATAATTCCACAGAGAGTAAAGCATGAGCTTGAGGAGGGACAAAGACTCCCCGGTATTTATCTGAATACAACCTTTACTATCATGTTACACAATTTAGCTGGGATCACTCGTCTCTATGTGGTTGGAGTATGCGCCTTTGACGCAGAAGACTCAGGTTCGATACCCAGATAACGCTCATGTGGGTTGGGTCCCACGCTAAGATATAAACCCTCCTTTTTTTATAGTCCCACTGCTGAAAAGAAAGCTAAGCTTCAAAACATTAGCGTTTAATGAATATATATATATATAAAGATGAAACATATACCAATCGATAGGTGTTACAAAATAGAATGCAATGAGATGCATCAGTATGAAAGTTCATGTGTAGTTTTCGAGAAAATTTTTGAAAAAAAAAAAAAGGTAAACCTAACAAATGATACGTTAAATGGTATTAAGAAGAAAGAATAACATATTTTTTACCTGGAAGCCGCTCAGGCAGAAAACTTCTTTTACGGAACGGGCAGTTACACATAGAACATTCAGATTTTATTTCATCTGGTAATCGATCATAAAAAATACTAGTGTTTTATGTAGAAGTAAGAAATTAGATGCCTTATAGTGTTTTTCTATAATTATTCTCAACTTCTGAGCTGTACTGTAGAAATACAATTTTATTTTTAGTTTCTGATTCAGGAATAAGTTACTGATGAAGTGGGATTCTAAGAAGCAAGTGTATGATATCTGGACATTAACAACATGAGTTTAAGACTCCGAACTATTAGGACGTTTAACTCTTTAATTGGCAAGCATTGATAGCATCACCATTAAAATATTTAGTTTGTCTTTATGGTTGAACCATGTCTTCCTGATCATAATTTCGTAATTTTTAAAGTATTTTTGAACTTTGGTTACAAAATACATGATGTTTATTTCAAAGCAACATTGCTATAAAATAGGTCTTATGTGTTGCTGCTGATAACATTACGCTATTAGGGTCAAATATCATAAGAAAATTTTCAGTAATTAGCAGCAGTTTCGTCAACAGCTTCTTTATTTAGACTTTTTTACTACACTTTGTAGTACTACAGATTTAACTTATTGACACAAATAATAAATTGAATATATTTTTTTAAATATTTATATAAGAAATTGTTATTTCTGATGTATTGAATAGATTTTAAAGTGGATCGCTGGTGTGTAGGGGCTAAGGGTTTTCGGAAACATTTTTTTTGGGGGGGTAACTATTTAGGCAGAAAGAGATACACAAACGTATGAGTTTTAAAAACTTACACAATGCTGAACTTTGCAAAAGCTACGGATCATCGAATATGATACGGATAATAAAACCGAGACATAAAAGATAGACGGGAAACGTCGTCCTAATGGATAAGTCATTTCCAACTGAACGCTCTATGTCGCCAAACTGTTGTTGATCCCGTATGCAGTAAACCACATGAACAAAAAAGCGAGCAGAAAGGAAATCTAAGGTTAAGAAAGGCTGCAGTGACAAATAAAAACATCAATGGCGTAGTAAAAATTTTTTCCAGATATACCACTCATAGAACGATGCATTTTCTTACAGTGGCAATCCTTCTCTCTAGTCAGTCTCCTACCTCGTCCTATCATCTCCTTTACTGTACATATTTCTGTCATTTCTCCAATCTTAAAAAATAATCGCGATAGTGTTACCCACGAGACGGGACGAGAAATAAGATAATATTATCTCGTCTCATAATTTTTTGTAAAAGTCTAGTCTCGTCTAGTCTCCATTCTTGGAAAAATTTTCCTCGTCTCATCTTATTTTGTAAATTTATGTACAAAATGTACACCGAGAAAAAATATAGGTGGCGTACTTAAAAAGGTAGGTTACATGCGTAATTCCTGTAGATTTTGGACTTAACGTACAGCAGACGTATAACTGAAAACGCATGTTTTATAATACTTTCCGTATAAGTGTTCCATCTATACATACTTTCTGTATGAAACATATAGGCGATCAGGGATGAATTCAGGGGGTAGCCCGGGAGGAATCTCTCCCCCCCGAAGAAAATTCATTCCTCCCCGGAGAAACTCAAAAAATTTCCGTCACAAAATGTAGAAATTACTTCACCCAATTATTTGCTTTTCTTTCCGTGCATGTGCAGACGAAATCCGATTTCTCAATATACATAGTCTATAAATGACTCAGACCCATTCTATAAAAATATTAAACATGTAACATCTAAGATAGAATACCAAATAGTCAATAAAACTTGTATTTCTTAACACTATGACCGAGTTTGGCAGAACATGAAATTGTTAACTGTTGAAGAAAGCTTTGTATTTTAGTAGGTACTATACTCTCGCCCTATATTATATATTAGTAGGTAGCACTAACACAGATTGAGATAGGAAAGGAAAGATAGGGAAGATCTTTCGATCATTCCATATGATCTCTGATGTCAGCAGACTTCAGTTCTTCAAAATGTACAGTTCTCGCATTATTTGAAATAGAGCGCCTAAATCCCATTTCTCGCATCGAAAGTAACAGACGCAAATGTGCTTTACGATTGTTAAAGTAAACACACCTTTCTTTGATTAAAAATAAGTCAGTTAAAGGGTGAGATTCAAAGGGCGTCATTTAGAGGGATCAGGGAGAAACAGTAATCCTTCCTGGGTTAGAGGTTTATATAGAATTTATCAATATGATAGTAGTATATAAGTGAAAGATTGCTATTGAAGGTGATGAAGATCCTGCTCAGTGCCGTGCCATGGGGGATGGGCAAGCGGGGCGACGGCCCCGGGGGCCGAAGTAAGAGGCCCAAAATTCGGGAGGGAAAAAGAAAAGAAGGAAAGAAACAAAAGAGGAATGAAACACATGTGCACATATGGGCATGTGCACATATATAAAATGAAAGGAAAAAAGTAATGAAAAGTATTCAAAATCAAGGAAAAGCAGTTTTTTTTTTTTTTAATTTTCTCACCTTTCACGGCTGGTCTGTCGACCTCACTCATATATACGGGGGTGCCGTCGTATAAACTCGCGCTAAGCGCTGATTTTCCACGACACGGCACTAATCATTGAAGATTTCATAAACTAAACTATTGATGTGTATGCAGTGAAGGATCCAAGACTAATATGCTTGATTTAGAATCAGAAGTATGAGAAAGAATGATAACTTTGTGTTAAGATATTCTTATGTATGTTTGTTTTCGGACAAAAAATATTTAAGTTAATTTAAATCTTTTTAGAAAGTTCTACATTAGTAACAAACAGTAACTACTGAATATAGGAAATAGTAACAAAAATAGCTACTGTAAATAGCAGTTAAAGTTTAGTCTAAAATATTTTGCCAGTCTTTAATTAATGTTTTAGATAAAATTAAACGATTGTTTCTTTTAATTATAATCTCACATTGAATATTTATCAGCAATTAGTCTCAATATTAGGTAAGATGTGCATGTGAATGGGATTGTTAAATATGCTGTTTTCTTGCAAAAATACAGAAAAACAACCCTCTTCCCCCGAGGAGTTGACATTCTTCCCCGGGTGAAAATGTCTGAATTCAACACTGTAGGCGATCAGGATCTCACATACAAATGAATGTATATAACATATAGCTGACGAAGGTAACATACAAATATGTATGTAATATTAGGAAGAATGTTAGATATCAGACATTCTGCAACGGCGTGATGTAACATCTAAGGGCAGTGCCTCTGTAGCATATGGATAACGTATGTTCCGTACTGATTTCTATAGTAAGCAAGAGGATACCGAATATTTGTACAATGTACCGCTGTCCGGAGAACGGATTTTTCTCAGTGTATTCCTGATTCCTTTCTTTATTTAATCTATTGTAGAAGACATCAGAATCCTTTCACGTTACGAGGGGTCCACAAAGGAAAAAAAAAATCTTTGAGTTTTACGTCCCACGGTTATGCCGGTTAGGCTAAAGGAGACGATGATGATGAGTGATGAATGAAATGGTGGAATGAAGAAAGTGGGAGGAAACGGGAGAACCCCGAGAAAACCCACGCACACGGTGTTTGTCCACCACAAAGTTCACTTGGTCCACAAAGGAGGCGACAGAACAATTTTCAAACCATACTTATTTTTGGGGTATATTGTGTAATGAGAATGACCTATAACTTATCCTTTTTATATCTGAAACGTTAATAAGTGCTCTTCATTGTGTTCTTACAATAACTTTATCTGTTTGTAGTTTTAACACTATGAATTATGTAACATTAAAACCATGTTTGAGATCTAAGACGTTGATGAACTAGTGTGTGTGTGTTGGAAATTTACAGGGGCAAGTCGAAGGTGTTGATTACATATCTATGTATATTTGGATGTAGGTGTATGTGTATGAATGTATATTTCAGCGTAACTCCGGAACGTCTGGAGCAATCTTAACCAAATGTGTTAGACATATGACTTTCAACCTGCAAGAAATACTATTGGACTAAGACACTCCAAGGAGTGGGAGTTTGAAGGAGTGACGTAAAAATGATGTAAACGACTGATATTAGTGTATAATCCATAGCTTTGGAGTCGCTGAAATGAATAGTGATGCTTCCAATGCCGTTTACATCCAACTTCATTCCCATCGGCATAGGGTAAAGGGAGGTGAAAAATAAAATGTCAAAAATGACTGAGAATCGCGTTAAGTTCATAGTTTTCCGGTCGGGAAAACGTTTGACCCGTTTGAAATGACTTTTGGAGTTCACTTCAAGCTGAGTTTTTAAATCATATTGATTTCATTAAGGGCGCATTCTGTGGGGGTAGAATGTTTTAATATTTATGCCAACAGTAAAGTATCTTCAGTGCTTTTCCTTCATCGAACTTTCATTGAAATAAATATTCTAAGGAGGAACGAGCTTCAATTGTTTCCCATAAAACTATTCTCCCCGTGCGACGAACGGACATTTCAGCTAGTTATCTATAAAAATATTTCAAAAGCTGTGCCAAGCCAAACAAATTAATGTCATAAAATTATTATCGAAATTAATTTTACGGTATATTAGATATTAATTTGTTCGGCTTGGCACAGATTTCGAAATTTTTTTTATAGATAGTAATAATAAAATTACTGCTTTTAAGCGCATTATTATTATCTTCTTCTTTTTAGTGCGTTTATTATTTTCTACTTTCTAACCTTTTATTGAAGTCGATTAGTATTGTTTTTTTTTTAATCTTCTGTTTTTTTAATGCGTTTTTGAAGTCGGTTATTTTTCTTTCCAGTTTATCTAATTTTCCGCTCTTTCGTTACTCCTAAACTAAAGGTAGGGCACTGACTTCCTATAAAGTGAGTCAGCTTACGAAACATGCATGAGCAAGTATAATATCAGTCTACGCATTACGAGTTATACGTGAACGTAAACACGATATTAGCACTATTGTCTGTTGGGGAGTTTCACAGTTTAACTCCAAAGTCTGCTGAATTTTTTTTTGAACCTGCGAAAAAAATATGCTATTGGAAACTAAAAAGGAATAATGAAAGTTGGTATATCCACGGGCAAAAGTGGATCTAAAAAGGTTA
This sequence comes from Thermobia domestica, assembly GCF_964235325.1. Classification (NCBI taxonomy): domain Eukaryota; kingdom Metazoa; phylum Arthropoda; class Insecta; order Zygentoma; family Lepismatidae; genus Thermobia; species Thermobia domestica. The sequence continues at coordinate 106,157,395 of NC_137455.1, forward strand.
GGGGGACGCATGACGTCACGTGGTCTCTCGTGGCTATCTTTGCCCATTGCAATTTTTAAGGAAGTAGTGGGACGCCATAGATATTTTTTTGGAAGTGGGTGGACGATGCCCTCGCGTTCCCCCTCACTTTTACCCCTGGGTACATCTATGTTGAAGCTATGCATGAACATACACACACGGAAGTCGGTTAATTACGATGTTAATACTGTCAACCGTTGGAAGAGTTTCATAGTCTAGAACTGAGGATTATTGTTAGATTTTTATGAGTTTTGTATGAGACTACGAGGAAAGAATGCTATTTAAAAAAAATCGGTACACCTTTGTTGAAGTTATACGTAATCATTTACACAATTATAATATAAACAACGTCAGCCATCAATAAGTTTCATGGTCTAACTCAGAAGGCTATCGTTATATCCTTATAAAGTTTATGTGGGACCACAAGGAAAGAATACTCTTTCAAACAAAAAAGGAAAAACCATTAAAATCGATGCACTTTTTCCAAGTTATGAGTGATCATACACAAAATTAATGATGAATACTGTCAGCGATTGAAGAGTCTGATGGTTACCAAAATCACGCACGCCAACCACTGGACCAACGGGAAGGGCTAATAATAATAATAATTAACAGTAGTAGAAGGAATCAGAATCTCGTAAATTTCTTTATTATCTTACATAGCTTTTGTGATACAGGTGTGCCTGCTACATGATAATTGGACTTATCACCTATTCTTTAGTTTATAAGACAAAATACAAGAAATTATGAAAGTGTGAATGTATGTGTGTAATAATTCAAAACTTTAAACTAAAGTATTTGTCAATCCTTTAAAAGCTTCTTTTCCAAATATTGTCCTGTGTAGAAAAACATGCTTTTATTTAATAAGATTTTCCATTTATGTTCCACATAATACATTTTCAGCAAAGAAGGAAAGTTTGAAAAAGTAATTCTATTAAGCAAAAATTACTAATTGTAAAGTTTAATATTATAAAGTAAAATCATTGTTAAACACGTCTTTTCGTATGTTAGGTAGACATGCTGTGTTTGTGATTTAGCATGTTTCCCATTCGATAATTAGCAATTCCTTTGTAGGTGACGGAAGTACCATGTACGTGTTTCCATGGTTTCGTTCGTTGGAATGGTGAAACCAACGTTTAACTGCTCAAACAGATGAAGTGGTTCAAACGACTCAAATTTGGTGGTGGCTGTGGCAGGGTACACTGGCGTCGTTAGCTTTTTAAATCTGGGGGGGGGGGTCGGATGAATCAAAATCCTCTTTCCGATAAAAGTGTCAAGTCTTAGTTTCTTTAAATATATTTGACTAAAGTCTGGGGGAGACGCGTTCCCCCGACCCGGCCGCTAACGACGCCTGTGCGGGGTATCCACCGGGCTTCATTTTTGTTGGGTAAATATGTTGAGTACGGTTTTGTAGTATACGCCAACTTCTGCTGCTAATTCACGCGCAGTCCATCGGTTATCCATATCTTGCAGTGAAAAAAAAAAAAAGCTGAATTATTGGTTTGTGTTCGTCCTGAATTAAGACTATCCTGAAGATCATACCTGCTTTTCTGGAATCCTTTCACCCATCGCGGGCATCTAGATTTTTTTTTTTGGGGGGGGGGGGAGATCCAACCTTTCGAGAGGACACAATACTATAAGCCAATGTACCGTCTATGTAATATTGAACGGGTATTATTCTACACCCGAAAAGACTATAAGTTATTATAAAATACTTTCACCTATATTTTCAGAAAAATGACAGAACTAGATTGTTTTTATAAGAGAAAGAGTACAGATGAAGTGAGAGGTCAAATTTTCACGCTAAAATAATATCCCTGTGAAATACTTTTATTGAGAAAATGCACAAATGTATGTCGAGTTAAAGTTCATTCAACGAACCTTCTGATCCTGATGTAAACATTATAGAATGGTATTACTCCGCCAGTCATCGGATGATTGGCTATTGGTCAGCGCTTCTTTCGAGAAGCACGTGCTTGTATCCTGTAGATGTTTTACACATTCCTCGCACGCAGCCATACTGTAAACCGTGATTCGCGCTTAAGGTCGGTCAAAGCCACTTTCTGCGCATTCTCTTTTATTGCATTAATTCAATTTAGTTCTTAGACACCGTGTTGTTTCTGTTATATAACTGTAAGGAAATTGCATTTCTGGTAATGAGCCTTACAAGCAACAAAAACATTGAAAAACAGCTTATTTGACAATGGACTATTTTCTTTTGCCGCATGGATGTTCCAAGGCTCTTTAACCAATAAAGTGAAACAATTACCACGTGTATCCGTTCCTTGAATAAACTTTAGGAAGTTTTTTGATGGTCCGGACCCAGTGGACCCCCGTGAATGAGCCCCCGTACCTGATCCATGTCTCTTACGTGAGAGCAGTGTTTCCACTACCCCATATATAAAATATAAATCCAGCACATATATATTGCTCATTCTCTTGGAATTCTGTGAATTATTTATACATGTTCAACAATGACATACAGGGTATAACATATTCGTTTTTTAAAGAAAGAAACTAATATGTTATGACAAATATACATGGGTCAAAAATGAAGTGATCTTGACGTTTCTTTGGATGCCAATGTTGTTGGTGTTTCGAGGTCAGTAGATAATAAATGCTTCAGTTGTACAGTTTTACATATGACGCAATTCCTTTGTTCATAATTTCACAGTAACGAAAATATCACTCCTCAGTTCATATTGTTATAATATTTAATACTCTAGTGATTATTTGGTAGTGTCAATAAAATTTTGATACATGAATGATAAAATAATACGAGAATTTTGTAGAAAACGTTCCGTTACGAAATTTTTGGAATCCCGTTAAAACAGTTTTTGAGGCATATTTTTGGGTTAGGGGGGTGGCAGAATTTTTTGAGTTAAAATTTCTTACTTTCTTGGTATATTTTCTGTATTTTTTGTTGGTTGAAGTTGAGTTAGTTTATATTAAATTTGATTAGGTTACGTTAGGTTAGGTTAACTTTGTATTGCCCCCCTCAGTTCCAAAACTACCCCGTTTTAAAACCCTCAGAAACTCCTTACAATACCGGACAGTTGGTAATTCTATCAAAAGATCAAAATAACTAGCACAAAATTAGGAGGAAATCTAACTTTTCAATGTTATTCACTAACCTTCAGATTGACAAAAGAACAACATATATGAAGTTCCTAATCTTCTCTCAGTTCTCCATCAACTGCAAAATTGAAGCGAGCGTAATGAAGCTTCTATCATTCAAGTCGATTGGTATTTATGTATGTCAGCGTATTTGTTTCACGATAATTCGGAAAACTTATCTCCATTTTAATGAAACTTTGTATATGCCTTAATTATAACTGCAGAAATAACCATTAAGAATGGTTTACCTAAAGATTGGAATAACCTAAAGGTTTGAGATTGCAATCCATTAAGAATAAGGAGGTAAAATTCACTTCATGTTAAAGAGTTTATACTCATACGGAACATGCAAAACAATTTGTCAGTGTAAATCACGCAATAATTATTCAATTTTATAGTGCATATTTTGGTTACGTTAGATCCATGGTAATTTTTGGTTTGTATTGTGCTTCGAGGTTAAGGGAGACGATCATGATAATTATCGAAAATTATAGAAGAAAAGAAATGGAAGTATCCCGGGGAATCCCATGCATTGAGTGTTTGTCCACCACAAAACCCACTTGCGCAAGATGGGATCAAACCACAGATCCCATGCACTGGGGCAATTCCCGGGGGAATCTTGGAACTGGGAGGACTGTCCCCCCCAATAATCCGATTTGAAATGTATCTTTCGGGCAGAAATGTGATGATTTGTTTTCGACTGTCATAAAGGAAAGTGAGATGAAATTGATGTCTCCCCAGAATAAGCCTCAATTCTGCCCACCTCCCAATGTTGAAGACAACTCTGATCCCCTGATCATCCTCAACATTGTTTTTCAACTTCATAAATATTTCGAACATCCCTTTATATATATATATATATATATATATATATATATATATATATATATATATATATATATATATATATATATATATATATATATATATATATATACCGGATGATTCAATAAGAACGTACCAGGCCTATATCGCAGCTAATACTGCACGTAGAACCCTTCAAACAAACAAACAAAAATGCATTACCAAATTGTATGTGTAGAATGCAATAAAAATAGTAGCGAGACCAGTGGCGTCTCGTGAATACATCTAATGTGGGGCAACTTCAAAATTTGCAATGGAAACTGTTGGAATCGTTCGAAAGGACATTAAATGTCATGCAACTTTTAGAGGACAAACTTTGTCATATCCTTTCCCATGTAGCCGCTAGAGGCGTTGTTGCAAACTTGTATCTGACTACCCGTAGCAGGCCTTTATCTCAGCTAATAATGCACATAGAGCCGTCAAACAAACAATTGAACTACCAAATCGTATGTGTAGAATGCAATAAAAATAGTAGCGACACCAGTGGCGTATTGTGAATATCTCCAACTGGGGTCATCGCAAAATTTGACATGGAAACAGGGGTTGGTTTTGCCGATTTGGGTAACTAAAAATAAAATGAAATCTTTCTGTTTAGCGTTTCAGAAGTACATCCGTTAGGCTAAGCAAATGGATGATGATGGAAGAATTGGGAGAATGAAAATGTGGGAGGAAGCGGGGTACCCAAGTTATTTGACCATTGGAAAGCACATTTTCTCTGGGTAGCTATAGTCTGCATCAGGCATGTCAAACTCAGTATCTTAAGCGAGCCAATTAATCAACAGCATACAATAGTGCGAGTCTGAGAAAAAGAAAGAAAAAAGATTAGGATTTAGGATTTAGATTTCTGGGCTTTCGGCATCTAAGGCCATTTAGCCCTTCACGTTTTTTTTTGAGGGATGACGTCCCTCGGCGAGCACACAATCCGGGGAAAGGGAAGGAAGAAAGGATGGGGAAGGAAGGGAGCGGCCTTGGACCTATAAGTTAGGTACCACCCCCGGCATTTGCCTGGTGTGAATGAGGAAAACCCAGGAAAACCTCATTCAGGGTGGCTGGCCTGAAAAAGCGTTTTACACTTTTTCGACCGAGTGCCCCCACCGGGAATCGAACCCGGGACCGAAAGAAAAAAGAAAAGAAACAAAAGAGCCATTTTCATACTTAAAAAAAGAGTAAATACATAAAGTCTTACTAAATACTGCAATACTTTAAATAAAAAAGAAAAGTAGGGAAATTCGAGTAGTAGACAGTAGAGACCTGCAGCACAGGCCGAAGTTTTCCGCCCAAGCCCAATCCAGCAATATACATACCCGTTAACCAAACCACCGCTAAGCAATACCAGCTGTAAATATTGCATTGTAATACCTTTCGTCCACTTGCGTGCATACAGATTTCAACGTTTGGCATAATTCCAATTATCGTTTAATGAAAGTGAATAATCATTAAAGAACTGCAATTAACATGACTTGAAGAAGTAGTAATGTCGACCCTGCCCAAAGAAATAGCAGAGCTGGTCCACCCCAGCCCGGCCCGCATTAGATCTAACAATACGGAACCTTTCTTCGAATTCGGTCTTCAAACACTGGAATTTTTCGCCAAACGCTTCACATAAAATAGGTTCTCTTGAACTTATTTTGTACTTGTAACACAGGTTGGGAAATGTATCAAATGTTTGTTTTCTGTTTCTTTTAGAACAGTAACTTGTATTCTAATGTTTTTACTTGATCATTCATATTTGTAGCAATTACAGTATATCTTTTCTTGCAGTTTCAAATTCAAATCTGACAATTCGTAATATCAACCATAAAAGATAGATCTTGTGACTTCAAAAAGGTCCACCAGTAAGCTGCTGTTTTGTTCTTTGGTTTCCAAAAAGAGGCAAATTTCATCAATAAAGTTTCAGAATCTTTCGAGAACCGTGGACTATGATAGCCAGTGCACTTCTGTATGATAGGGAAGCTAAGAATATGTGATTTCTATACTTATTATTACATGAGAATTTTAGTGCTGTTACTGCAAGCTCATCTATATGTACTCACTATTTATAGAAAAAATGAAAGAGGTAAATACAAGCTTATATCAATGAGCTATAGATGCATTTAGATACAGCTGGTTGATGACCAATGAGGATGTAAGATATAGAGAATACAGAGAAAAAAATCTTAAAAACCATTTAATGTGTTGTTATTGGTGTTAATTATAAAAATGAAATATTTTTTTTTTCAGTTTAATGACCCACGATAATGCCTGCTAGGTTAAGGGAGATTAATGATTTAGGCAAGTGAAAGATTATGGAAGAATTGGTGGAATAAGAAAGTGGGAGAAAAGGGAGTACGCCGAGAAAACCCACTGACATGATGTTGTCTACCACAAACTTACTTGCCCTGTGGTGGTGTTAATTGTGCGTTTGTATATGTGTGTATTCGGTGAATATCTCATTGTGGATTGGTAGATTCTAAAGATGGCCACAAAGTTCCGGTTCTCGGAGATCCGGTTTTCAGAACCGGTTCCAGACCTGGATCCGAAACTCGGTTCCAGAATCGGATCCAAAGAACCGGTTCCAGACCTGGATCCGAAAAACCGGTTCCAGAACCGGATCCAAAAAAACCGGCTCCAGGACCGGATCCAAAGAACCGGTCCCAGAACCGGATCTTTTAGAACCGGATCCGTTCAGACCCGAAAACCGGTTCCACTAGGAACCGGTTCTGGCCATCCCTAGTAGATTCCGTCACACACCTGTAAACTTGGTTGAGCGTCTCCTATGTCCAGTTCGTAGATAGTCTTTAGGAATATCTAGTTCGTATCCTGATAGTACGGAATTGGTCCTTATGCGATGAATTACGATCTGACTAATAAATCACTTCTACTTGAAGTTTCAGACTTTGACAGGTATCCTGTCACAAGAACAATTACTATCCTCAAGTTTTCGATCTTTTTTTAAACGATCAATATCTACTAGTGATTCATGTTTTAGCGTCGATGAAGTTAATATCGAACGGTGATGATCCACGCTGACACTTTCACATTAATTTATCTAAATATTTTATATAATATTTTATGTTGATGTGAGCGAATATAAGAAACCAGAAAATGACGTAGCTACACGTGCGGTCCCATTATTCGCTGGTTAGTCCACATTTCTGGAATATTGTCGAGGGTGAGAAAATCGTGTATATTTGCACACTTTGAAAATAGGTCGTTTCTTATTTAAGACTTGTATTTAACAAATACATAGACATCTTTCACAACAAATAGTGTACATGGTAGAGATACAGTTATCTTTTCTTCGCCTTCTTTTAACATAAAAAAGAAGGAAAATAAAGATTTTATTTAAGTTAACTTATATATGAACTAACAAGTAAGTGTTAAGATAGGGAGGAACTGACAGAGCAAAGTGCAATTGGAAGGGGAGTTCGACAAGGATGCTGTCTCTCGCCAACATTATTTAATATATATTTAGAAGAGATAATGAAAAAGAGCCTGCGTGTTGAAGACGGCATTTCGGTAGGAGGTATAATGATTAGGTGTATAAGATTTGCAGACGATATGGCGCTTGTTGCAGAAACTGAAAAGAAAATCAATAAGATGTTACAAAATTTGAGGAAGAGCTTTGAAGAATATGGGATGAAAATAAATGTTGGAAAGAGAAAAGCTATGGTGATTGGAACGAAGCAGTCTGTGTCAAATATAAAAAGTGGGAGGGGAGAAAATAGAACAAGTGAATAGTTTTTGATACCTGGGTAGTATTTTTAGTAATGGCATGGAGTGCGAACGTGAAATAAAAGCAAGGATAGGAATGGCGAAAGAAGCCTTTAGGAGGAAGAAAAGTTTGTTTTTTGGGACCTTGAATAAAGAGTTGAGAAAAAGACTTATAAAATGCTTCGTATGGAGTGTTTTATTGTATGGGGCGGAAACATGGATATTACGCAAAAGTGATGAGAAACGACTGGAAGCCTTCAAAATGTGGGTATGGAGAAGTCTGGAAAGAATTAGTTAGATCGAGCGGAAGACGAATGAGAGGGTGTTAGAAATCTTGGGGGAGAAAAGAACACTTTTAGGTACTATTGAGAAGAGGAAGAGAAACTGGTTGGGACATTGGATGAGAAGAAAATGTATCATAAGGGATGTACTATAGGGTAGGGTGGCAGGAAAGAGAGGGAGAGGGCAAAGGAGGCTACAATTAATGGACGATATAAAAAACAGAAAAATCATACGTGAAAACGAAGAGGTTAGCGGAAGACAGTGGAGCATGGAAACTTCTCAGCTGCGGCAATTGACCTGACAATAATGGCAGAATATTTATTATGATGATAAGTTAACAATGAATAACAAATTAGGTCAAATACCTTCTTCTTACAGTTAGTATTATACATTCAAATGAACGCGCTTAAGTTCATTTGGAGGGTAATTGCCACAATTTCAGCAAAATTAATTTGACCTATTTTGCCTATTTGATTCTACAAGGTGAGCTGATAGTAACTCCTTATTTTAACATGTTTATATCTCTTAAACTGTTGAAAAAATAATCATATACTTTCCGAACATTTTGTCTACTGTATACCATTACCTTTCTCGAAGTTACAACTCAATGTATGTTCTAGTATTTGTTATTCATTTTCGTGAGCGAATAGCATATATTGCTTTCCACAACAATTCACCAGAAACGTCAGTTATATGACCTGATGGACCTTGTTCCCAAGTTCATCAGTAGTCTTAGGTTTGCTGTGACTTGCAATATACTTCTTTCTTGGCCTATCTCCACGAAAAGAAATCACTGGGTCAGGACTGAAGCTTTTGCTGGCCATTGTGTGGCCCCGTTGACCTATATAACGTAGTCGAAAGTGCTTACTGAATCAGTTCTTAACATTCAAACAAAATGTTGGGAGCACCATTTTGTATAACAACAGTTCATGTGACTGGTCCCATTCTTAAATCAGCCAGTACATTGAGTTGTAACATTTGGAAAGATAAAGTTGTACTTTCAGAAGATATAGTATTTTGAATTAGAGAGCTACCGGTACTTTCTGCTCACCCTGTATATTGCCTATATTGTTGCTTAAATGCTGAATGCTTGCTTTTTTTTTTTAAAAAAAAAAAGTTTCTTCATAGGAGTTCACTAAGGTAACTACATTGATCTCTTATTTCAATAGCCTCTATCAGTCCCAAGAAATTTCAAAATTACATAAACTAATCAAAGTCAACGTCAAATTCCGCCCTGAAACTTGGAACGAATGATACTACGAGAAATGTGAGAGAGCTATTACGGTTCATAGTTAAAGACAATTGAGCAAGTGGTAAAATAGAAATTTGAAAATGTAGCATGTAAGTCTGATCCAAATGTTCGTGTGTGTTTTAATATGCCTAGTTTACACCCATGGAAATAAAAAGAAATATTTTGGCTTCTAAAGAAATATGTGTACTATCGAAAAATAATGTATCAATTAGCAACTTGTGAAAAACACCTTGCTATCATGTGGAACCGTAATTAATAATTCCTTGTGACAGACTATCGAAATGAATTAAATTAAAATGTATTAAAATATATTTTTCTATTCACTCAATTATTTTCTGGTTTTGTTGATCTCCCCAATTCAAATAGAGCTAAAGAGTAATCCAGCTTTAGACTCTGAGTCATGACTGAAAAAAGCCATGAGTAGAAAAGTATTGGAGAAAAGCCACGATGGTCAACTCTCCACGGAAGGCAAAAGCCACTCAACGGGCATATATGGATAGGATTTCTTCTCGCACTTAATCCCTCCTCTGCGCCGATAAAAGGATGTGTCATTCGAAAGATGCGGGCAACCCTATGAAACAATTTCTACCAACGTTTCCTTTAAAAATTCTTTCTCATTGCATTTTATTACACAAAGACACGAAGATGCAGTGAAAGTAAACAATTCGTTAACCATTAGTTAACAATTAGTGAACTTATGTTATGCATCTATCACCATAACTTATTACAGACACTTGCTTATTTTTGTAACAAAATCAATCTTAAGTGACAACCCAATGCCATTCTTACAAATTAACAAATACTTGCAGTAAGTTGCACTATGTGATCAAAATATCCGGACACCTGGCTGAAAATGACTTACAAGTTCGTGGCGCCCTCCATCGGCACTTCTGGAGTTCAATATGGTGTTGGCCTACCCTTAGCCTTGATGACAGCTACCACTCTCGCAGGCATACTTTCAATCAGGTGCTGGAAGGTTTCTTGGGGAATAGCATCCCATTCTTCACGGAGTGCTGAACTGAGGAGAAGTATCGATGTAGGTCGATGAGGCCTGGCACGAAGTCGGCGTTCCAAAACACCCCAAAGGTGTTCTATAGGATTCAAGCCAGGATTCTGTGCAGGCCAGGGATGTTATGGTGTGTAACCACTTCGCCACAGGCCGTGCAGTATGAACAGGTGCTCGATCGTGTTGAAAGATGCAACCGCCATCCCCCAATTGGTCTTCAACAGTGGGAAGCAATAAGGTGCTTAAAACATCAATGTAGGCCTGCGCTGTTCGAGTGCCACGCAAAACAACAAGGGGTGCAAGCCCTCTCCAAGAAAAAAACCACCACACCATAACACCACCACCTCCGAATTTTACTGTTGGCACTACATACGCTGACAGATGACGTTCACCGGGCATTCGCCATAACCACACCCTGCCATCGAATCGTTACATTGTGTACCGTGATTTGTCACTCCACACAACGTTTTTCCACTGTTCAGTCGTCCAATGTTTACGCTCCTTACACCAAGCGAGGCGTCGTTTGGCATTTACCTGCGTGATGTGCGGCTTATGAGCAGTCGTTCGACCATGAAATCCAAGTTTTCTCACCTCACGCCTGTCATAGTACTAGGAGTGGACCTTGATGTAGTTTGGAATTCCTTTGTGATGGTCTGGATAGATGTCTGCCTATTACACTTTACGACCCTCTTCAACTGTCGGCGGTCTCTGTCAGTCAACAGACGAGGTTGACCTGTACGCTTTTGTGCTGTACGTATCCCTTCACGTCTCCACTTCACTATCACATCACACACAGTGGATCTAGGGATGTTTAGAAGTGTGGAAATATCGTGTACAGACTACTGACACAAGTGACACCCAATCGCCTGACCACGTTCGAAGTCCTTGAGTTCCGCGAAGAGCCCCATTCTGCTTTCTCACGATGTCCAATTACTACTGAGGTAGCTGATAATGAGTACCTGGCAGTAGGTGGCAGCACAATGCACCTAATATGAAAAACGTATGTTTTTGGGGGTGTCCGGATACTCTTGATCACATAGTGTATATTCATTGGTAATTTACTAACATTTCATTAAAAATTTAATAATTTCTTAATTTTAACATTTATTAACCAATGAATTTGCTAACTTACCAAAAATAAACCTAATTTGTTAAGTGTAACCTAAGTTAACCATATTCTAAAAAATCTTAAGTTATCAATGTAATACATCATATACGCCATCACTAACTCTAACTTGGTAAATAATTTTTTTTTTAAGAAAATGTAAATAGACCTCTAAGTAACAAATTGACTAAATAATAATCTCGGTTTATGGCATATTGTTTTGATATAGTGACTGATGAAGCGAGTGGTTAGTTGGCGAAACTGTACGCATTTATTATTTTTAATAAACGTTTCATTGTTCAGTGAATTGTATAAGTAGTTTAAGTTATTGAAGATAATAAAGCTGGTATGAACCGGTTAGTTATTGTATATTTTTAAATCCTTTGTTCTCATGTCTATATCGTCAATTACAGCTTATTTAATCTCTCTCTCCTTTCATCATATATTGTATCACGTCCTTTGTGATACAGTTCATCTCAGCCGATGTTCCAACTGGTTTCTCTTCCTCTTTTTATTTCTTTTATCCCCTACTATCGGCAACATTTCCTAATTTGTTTTCCGTCCCTTCCAGCTAATTTTCTCCATTTTCTCCATACCCACATTTTGAAAACTTACAGTCTTTTTACGTTGCTTCAGTGTAGTGCCTCTACCTCATAGTGTACAACATTCCATACACAATATTTTACGCTCTTTATCTTAACTCTTTATTTAAAGATCCTACAAAACATACTTATCTTCTTCCTAACATTTCTTTCACCATTCCTATCTCAGATCTTATTTCATGTTTGTACTTTATGTCCTCACAAATAACGTTATCTAAGTGGAGAAAATAATCTACTCTTTCGCCTTCCACATATACGATCCCTTCATTCTAATCACCATTGCTTTAATTTCCCTGACGTTTAATTTCATTCCTTATTCTTCGCAGGTATTATTTAAGTCTTAGAACATTTTATTAATTTTATTTTGAGATTCCACAATAAGCTGATATAATCTGCCAACCGTATACCTAATCCTTCTTTCTCCTATTAAAATATCGTTCTCTTTACGCAGACCCATCCCTACTATCATTTCTTGAAAGATATTATATAACATTGCTGAGAGGCAATATCCTTGTCGAACTTTTTTTTTTCCATTTGCAATGTTCTCTGTCATTTCTTCGTCTATTCTGACATTTAGTTGACGGTTTATGTAGGAATTTCGTATGAGCATTCGACCCTTCCACTCCAACCTTACCTTCTGAAGAATTCTTATGAACAAATCTCATTTTAATTGATCGAAAAGCTTTTCTAGATCAACTAACACAACATACACATCCTTTACCTCGTCTATATAAACTTATCTCATTCCTTCCTTTCTTTCCTGAGCCCAAAAAGTTGTTCCTCAACTTCCTAATGTAATTTTCTATATAGTCTCCTGTTCAATATTTCTAGCATAATTTTTAATACATATTACGTAAGACTCACATTTTAATATTTTTGTACCTGTCAAATCCCTGTAGTTTCATTTTCTTAACCAACAATATCACTATCATCTTTAAGATATCTTTTGACCTTTCACGTTTCATATATTTCATTAGAGAATCGAAACAATTCCTTTTTGTTCTTCTTCACACATTTCTGATGAATTTGACTCGTATACCTAGGTATAATATACTTCAGTTGACTTTCTACTCATTATCTCGGATATACTTTTTGCAAACTCACTTCCAAGTGTAGAAAATCCTTTATCATACGCCTACTAATTCTGTTCTTTAGTTCCTAGGTTGTGCGGTCTATCCTTACTTTCGTACAATTACTATATTTCATTTTTCATCTTCCTAAGACCTTGTTTCACTTGCTGATCATACTGTAATTTCCCCTGTCATCTTTTATTCTCTTGTTTTCTTTGAATTCTCATAGATTTTACCTTATAAATTCCAGCTCTTTTTAGTTTCTGTATGTCATCACATTTTCTTTCGTAAAATTCTTTCCTTCGTATTTCCTCCTATTCTGAATGTTTTCCTTCGTAATTTACTGTTCAACTTTCTTTATGTCTTTTGCTTTTCTCTGTATTATTCTGATTCTAAATCTTTCTTTCCCTATTTTTGCAACATTTGTTATAATTCCACGGTTTCTTAGTCGTTTTTTTTTTTTGTTCGTGGTATCCTACTACTCCTTTTGCAGCAGATGCATATGACGTTTAAAATGTTCTCATAGCGCGTTAGCACCTGCATCTATCCGTTCTGCATTTGAATATTTTTCTTAAGACTTTTTGCATGAAATGTTTCTTATTTAGTGATTATGCTTCAATTTAGTAGCGGGTGAAAAACTGTTCTTTCGAACTTTACTGGCAAATTTTCTTGTGACAAATAGTCCATATTCTAAATATGCACTAAAATGATGCGTAAAGAAATATAACGATAAAGAAGTCAGGTAATACGGGGTTCCAACAAAAGCGTTCTACAGTAACGTTATTTTATGCTTCATATTCAAATCATGTCTCTGGTATATCTTTTCAGTACAGGTCAGTTGTTATGAATTCCTAAGTATTATCAAATTTTGGAAATAAGAGACACTTCTATGTTTTGCTTCTGTCGGGTATTGGTAACATTTGAACAATGACTCTTTTTTTTTTTTTTTTTTTTTAAGAAAAATTATGAACATAATTATGTGCAATATGTTTTTAACATACACAGACCGTTTCTCTAAAATTGGTTATGAAATTGTTGCGTATAAGTATTAAAACAAAAGCTTTTGATGGCCTGGGAGAAGATGATCTTTGATTTGAATATTATTCACTGTTATAGTATGTTGCATATTTAATATGAATTTATCTGATAGTTATAAAATACTATCTTATTATACTATATACTGCTAAATACTATATTATTTGGGCACTGGAAATATATGAATGAATTTCCATGATTACTTGCCTAGTTATCTTCATAATAGTACTTAACTGTGTGTTCCACAATTAACAGAAATGTTTCCAGGTGCTAATTTTAAGTTATCATTTGAAAGCAATTTGAAGTTTTTGAAATATCTTCATTCGAAATGAAAGAATAACATTAATGAAATTGGTAAAAAAAAAAGTGTCCACTATTGAATAAATTTATAATTGACTTTTTTGTACTAATTTGGAGAAGCTGAAGCCAATGAAAAAATATTAGTTCATGGGGCCACGAGAAAAACGACTACATGAACGGATATGTATAAAATAGTTTCATTGAATTCTGTATTCTTAAATTTATATAAAAAGTTCGATTAAAAATGTATCCAAGCTGGGCACTTTCTACCAGTATTAGCATTTATTCTCTGCAACTCCGAATACTTATTTTAAAAATCGGAACGAAATATGAACAACTGTTTATTATTATTTGGTTATCAAAAAGTACATATTAAAATATGACAAGAATATCATAATGAGAATACAAAAACTAATCTTGATTGAACGTAGATAGGGCACCGTGACGAAGATATATAGCCTCACTGCTGACGCATCCATTAAACCACATCATTCATTCATTAGGTAGAGCGTGAACCTTTAAGTTCACTTGGGACACGATCCTGAAGACTGACATTTGTCAAACTCCTTTTTTAAAATCTATAATTTCTTAGAAAAAAATACAACTGGAAACTACATTTTTATATAAAGGATAAAAAAAACTATTCGATATCTGTGACAGAAGCTCCTTTTCTTTATACGATGTTTAATTATCTGGGACATAATGAAAAAAGTAAACAAATTTTAGAAGAGAATTCTATAAGGATTTTGGGAACAACTTAGCCTTGTACTGAAATTAGTATTATATTTACTACAAATTTAAAGTTCGTTTCTAAATTAGTAGTACACTGTTAAAAACACTTTCTTAATTTGAGAAACCGTTTCTCGTCTGTGCATCGAGAACATCTTTTCTCGAAAACGAGATTTAACAATTCTCATTCATAAAGAAAATTGCTAAATCCCGTGTAGGTTTGAGTTCCGCTTTTAACAACCGCCTCCACTCTTCTTTCATTTTCTCGTAACTGAGAATTTCAAACTCTCGTTTCCAAGAAACGATGTTCTTGGTGCACAGATAAGAAAGGATTTTTCAAACGATTTTTAACCTTGTTATTCAATTGCAGAGAAAGTTCGTCTTTCATTGATTTGAACATATCTTCATTATAAGAACATGTTGTGTTTACTTAACATTTAACAGTATAACCTTGAACTTCAAATTAATGTGTAACAGGAACGGTTTATGTATTTTCTAAATTCTTATTCTAAAGAGCAATTAATGAAAAACTTTTTTTGCGAAGAAATGCTTCCTAAACTCCAAACCCCAAATCTAACGAATAATAACTCGGGTGCCAAAGATGTGCGTTTTGTTTGCATTCTTAGTAAGTAACTCTAGGTCGACCCCCATACCAAGCTTGGTCAAGATCAAATGGGTTCTGTAGATTGTATGCGATATACAGTATATAGTCCATGTGATTGGCTTTTATAAGAGAAAAATCAAATGAAGGACAAGTGTACAGTGTAATGTCCATGTGATTGAATTTTATGTAAGAAAAATCAAATGAAGAACAAAAATACAGTGTATTGTCCATGTGATTGAATTTTATATAAGAAAATAAAATTCAAAAATTCATTAAATAAAATTAAAATTCAATAGAAGAACAAAAAATACACTGTATTGTCCATGTGATTGAATTTTATATAAAAAAATCAAATGAAGAACAAAAATACAGTGTATTTTCTATGTGATTGAATTTTCTGTAAGAAAAATCAAATGAAGAACAAAAAACAGTGTATTGTCCATGTGATTGAATTTTATGTAAGAAAAATTAAAATGAAGAACAAAAATACAGTGTATTTTCTATGTGATTGAATTTAATGTAAGAAAAATCAAATGAAGAACAAAAATACAGTGTATTGTCCATGTGATTGAATTTTATATAAGAAAATAAAATTCAAAAATTCATTAAATAAAATTAAAATTTAATAGAAGAACAAAAAATACACTGTATTGTCCATGTGATTGAATTTTATATAAAAAATCAAATGAAGAACAAAAATATAGTGTATTTTCTATGTGATTGAATTTTCTGTAAGAAAAATCAAATGAAGAACAAAAAAAACAGTGTATTGTCCATGTGATAGAATTTAATGTAAGAAAAATCAAATGAAGAACAAAAATACAGCGTATTGTCCATGTGATTGAATTTTATGTAAGAAAAATCAAATGAAGAACAAAAATACAGTGTATTTTCTATGTGATTGAATTTAATGTAAGAAAAATCAAATGAAGAACAAAAAACAGTGTATTGTCCATGTGATTGAATTTAATGTAAGAAAAATCAAATGAAGAACAAAAATACAGTGTATTGTCCATGTGATTGAATTTTATGTAAGAAAAATCAAATGAAGTACAAAAATACAGTGTATTTTCTATGTGATTGAATTTAATGTAAGAAAAATCAAATGAAGAACAAAAATACAGCGTATTGTCCATGTGATTGAATTTTATGTAAGAAAAATCAAATGAAGAACAAAAATACAGTGTATTGTCCATGTGATTGAATTTAATGTAAGAAAAATCAAATGAAGAACAAAAATACACTGCATTGTCAATGCGATTGAATTATCTGTAAGAAAAATCAAATGAAGAACAAAAATTACTGTATTGTTCATGTGATTGAATTTTATATAAGATAAATTAAATGAAGAACAAAAATACAGTGTATTGTCGATGTGATTGATTTTTTTTTAACAGAAAAGTCCAGTTTAGGACAAATGTACTCTCATGTCCAAAATTATTGTTGCATATCTATAACTATCCTCTTGGAAGAATATAATTTGATAATGATTTTGCAGGGTACTTTTAATACTGATACTATGTGTATAATAGAGAAATGTATATTTGTGTTAAATTTCATAGGAAAAGGATTATAAATACGAAAATTATAATGAGTAAAATAAAATGCTGCTAAATGGACAAGAAAATTTTATTTTTGGTTTATTGTTCTTATTTACTGCTCTTTTGACATGAAATTTGCCACATACATGTCTTTGCCGATTATACACATACTAACATTATAAAAAATACCAGGCGAATTCGTTATCAAACTATATTCCTAGAACAACATATTTATAGACATGCAACAATAATTTTGGACATGAGTGTACCTGCAGTGTCCATGTGATTGAATTTTATATAAGAAAAATTCATTTTAAAACTTGTACATTATTTTTAAAACTTTTGGTGTAACTCCCATGTATATTAATTCATTTCCACGTGTTCATCTTCGAACTACATATAGAGATTACCCGTTAAAATCTCGTTATATCTATTTAGTTCAAGACTCAAGTGAAGCTTTAACAGAGTTTGAATTGCGTTGTCACAACATTTGAAATGAAATGATTACAGAACATAATTAAATGGATAAATATAAACTCACATATTTCAAATTTTCTTTGAACATTTACTTAAACATACTTCACATTAGATATTCGTCTTCTCCAAAATAATGATTGTTTTGTGCGAAAAGTTTTGCAAGTGTAGGATTTAATTTGGCATCTGACAAACTTCTAGAGTCTGGAGTTGGATAATCATCCGTCATCCATAAGTACTGTACATCAGAGTCGTCTTTGTTTTCAATGAATACTACTCTCAACTTTGGACAAATGGAGATATGAGTGACGCAAATTAATATAATTTTGTTTAAATTTGAAAGTTCAAGACCAATTTCTATCATGTATTTCTTAAAATATAAAAAAAAATAACTTGAAAATATTTAAAGAACAATTAACATCAATATTTTTGGACTAAAATCCATATTTTAGTGAAAACTCCCATAATTATCAGCACACTATGAAACCACCCCTACTCATTCAATTGCATTCTGCGACGTAAACAATTACATATCTACTCGCAACTGTAATCTCAGAAAGAAAATATAAAATATTGTTCAGTTTTCGTTTGTTGCATTCAATTTCATGTTCATAATTGTCACAGTCACATCTTATTCACTCAAGAAGAAACTGTGACAAAAACGGCGTAATTTAATGTGGAACATAAAAACGTAAACATATTTTCATGAGTAAATTATTCGTTACAACAGAAGTTTTGCAAATGTACAAATGATACTAAGTTGCACGTCGGTTATCAGTTAATTTATGTAAAATTTATGTATTCGTGTAAGGTATTATTCAAACTACCTGGCCACCTATTTCCTTTTGGAAGGCTATTTTATCGCAATGGAACGTGGAAAGTTTTAATACTTTAGCTTCTGTTAAAGTTATCAGTCGACCAATCAAGATTCACTCTTGTTCTACTTATTTCTGTCTATAGATAAGAATATAGAACTTCATAGAAAGATCTGAGTGACCAGATATTTTTAAACAAAACTATACAATTAAGAATAGAGAAGCAATGGAGCAGCAACGGAAGGTAGACATATATCACCTTAGCATAAAATGCAGGAATTTGGTAAGAATATACGAGTGGATAATGTGCATAGATGACTCTAGAAATAAATGAGTGTAATAAATATGCTATATGTTATGTGATAATTTCTACGTGATTTTAAGAACTTAATACATGATACAGTCAAACCTGAATAAGTGTGACTTGGGTAACTGGGAATGTTCTCCTTCAACATTATCCTTCAACAAGTGAGAAATTCGGCTATTTCAACGTGCTAAATAAGAAAGTCGATAAATGACATTCCTCTATAAATGGGATTAAATTGGCGGTCCCCTGCGATCTCACTTATCCAGGTTTAATTGTATAACATTTAAAAAACGCTTGAGAAAGTTAATATTTTCAAATAGTAATGTGACGATTAATTTACATTTGTTACCTCTTATAATGTCGAAATTAAAAATGCAAGGTTACAATTAAAAAAAAAAACTTCTTCTTTTCTAAGGTATTTCGAAACTTAACGACACTCCATTTACATCATTTTAAAGTTCTGAACCCGTGTTGACCATGAGACTAGAAGTAAGATTTTTCATCTCGACTCCTAGATTTTGAGTAATCCTCGTCTCGTCTCAATTCTCGAAAAAGCTTTACTCGCCTCCACTCCAAATGTTTCTCATCTCGTTTTGTACAAAATGTACAAAATATACGTACAAAATTTACAAAATTTATGACCTGATCTTCAGCGATCCAGAAGGTGTGATATACGTAACAACATTCAAATCATATTTATTATTGGAGTACATTATGTAATGATTTGGGTATCTTTAAACGTTGATAAATAATCTTCAATGTGGACGTACAATCACTTTATCTATTCATAGTTTTTATATATTCTGAATCATGTAACCATATAAGTGTTTAATATTCAAGACTTGGATGAACTAGTGATGCCACGAAAACTCGTGAAAGAACTAATGATCATGCCATTGAAAGAAAGTGGCCACGGTTATATAAATTTCTAATTATTCTTTGTGTACTAATTTAAGGATGATGAATAAAAACAACTATCTTTAAACATATCTGCTCATGGATTCACGAGAAAAGTTACCTCAAAATTGGAATCTTTGAAGTACCGCTTATGTCACTGGTAAAAGTGTCCATGTTCAAACACATTTCTAATTACTTTTTTATAGTAATTTGAAAACTGATATAATGGAACAACTCTTAAACATACACACTCATGGGGTTCCTACAAAAGTGATCTCATTTTTGGGATATAAATATAAATAATACAACCTCGAAGTAATTTTTCTTGTGATTCCATGGATGGATATTTTTGAAAATACAGTTGGACATCGATAACTTGATTTTCTTGATAACTCGAATTTTTCACATTCCCTCGAACTTTCCATAACACCTAATGCTAAAATAACCTCTATAAGTCGAATGTTTAAAAATTATAACCTCAATAAGTCGGATTTTAAAGGTTTCATTGTAATTATTTGTGAACCTCTACAAGTAGAAGTTTACCTCTATAATTTGAATTTCTCTTGATATGACCTCCATAAATCGAAGCTATAGGTCTATGCTTTTACGTAATTGTCATTGTAGCTAATGCGTACTGTAGTTGTGTTTCACTCATGTCTAGACATGAGAGCCCCCCAGAGGTTATACAGTTACTTTTAATGAGTAACAAACCTCGGCACCTCGAATTCTTGTGGCCACCTTGATAAATATAACCTTGATTACTCGAAAAACTTGATAACTCGAATTTTGGTCTATGCCCTCCAGCTTCGAGGTATCGAGGTCCCACTGTAGTTCCATTGACTTCAGGATCCTGAAATTAGCATATAAGTGTATCGAAGTGTGGGTACTTTATACTAGTAGAGCGTGATCGTTAGTTCTTCCTCGTCTCGTAAACGAGACGATAATTGTCTTGTTTGTTATTTTGCCTCATTTTTTTTTAAAAAAGAGCCTTTTTGTCTCTTTTCGACATTAGAATCGAGATGAGACGAGCCATTTTTCATTTCGTGGGCATCACTAAGGGATATTTAAAACACAGAATACAAACACCGTTTTCACTTACACGAATTTAGAAAATGCCATCACGATGGAGTGGCAGGAAGAACGGATTTAGCTATTATTACAAGTTTCCTTTCAGCCGTTGTATATAAAGACACGAAATTTGCTATAAGAAGACATTTTGAAACACAGTTTCTGAGTACACCATTAAATTGTCTGAATTTAATACAATAAACTTAGCGGAAAGACGTATATTTTCTTGGTCGTATAAGCATGAAACTTGGTACATGAGGATTTTTCAATATGAGTAGAGGCACCCCTCATTCACTGATAAGGGTTCTTTACTGATATTCATTTATGACAAAAAAATATATATATCACTCACTCACACCACCTATGATAACATGTATCATAGGTATCATTTGTAAACTATTCAATTATACTTAATTTGTTGTACTGGGCCAGAGGGCCGTGTCCTCTTTATCTTGTTAAAGAGATGTTCAGTGCAAATATTTTTTTGACGTTAAAACACGTGCCAACAGCAGTTTCAGAACACTACAAAAATGGTTGTTTTTAAAATGACTCTCGTCCATTAGCAATTAACCCCTCAGAATGTTAACTTTCAGATAAACTTTTTGCTAACGCAGTCGTTTCGAAGATATTAATTAAAAACTTATTTTTCAATATTAAGAAAAGCAGGGGTAAGTAGGGAAAATAATACTAATTACACTTGCATTGTGCTTAACTGATAAGAATTTTTGTCTTTCGCCATAAGAGTTTGATTTCACGTCAATATGCGTAATCACGTCTCACATAGTTGAATACGGAATGTTGGATCAGGAGTTGGCGTGCAATTATCGATTGCGCAACAGTTAGTAGCGTAATTAAGCATCAAGAGTTTATATTATAACGCTCAAGCATGCAGATAATATGCAAATATAAGACTGATCAATTAAATTTGAACAATATAATTTGGCGCGAATTAAGAAGCGCACAACTATGAGCAAATGACTTGAAGTGTACATTTTCGAACAGGTCTGAGCACAGCAGTAATGAAAGAGTAGGACTGAGATCTATCGAGTATTGGCCATCACTAAAAGAACATGTTCTCTCTAATACGAGAAGCTCAAGAAAGAATAGTGCTAGGTTTATTATTTATACAATGAAATCGCAATTTACTCATAAAATTACGAGATTATTAATTAAGTGCACTTATGTTTCATTAGTTTGTAACTGCCATTGGAATTTGTTATTCATAGCTACCAAG
The DNA here is from genome assembly GCF_964235325.1 of Thermobia domestica. Lineage (NCBI taxonomy): Eukaryota > Metazoa > Arthropoda > Insecta > Zygentoma > Lepismatidae > Thermobia > Thermobia domestica. The sequence goes on from NC_137455.1 coordinate 106,179,408, forward strand.
AACATGTCTGAAATATTACATACAACGTTTAAAATAAACGTGGAAAAAGTTCCTTAGAGTCAACACAAGCAAAACCCATGTACCTAGTAATTTTTAGGGACCATACAGTTAAACAATTTATATCTATATAGTTCGTCTATCCTTTTGTCCCTGTTTGATATCAACCCTAAGCAATGTGGATGACTTGGACGCCTCAAAGGAAATATATGTTGTGTTTCTTCAAAATTGAATATTTTTTCTCTAAATTCATTGAAAGTGTTTATTTAGTTATCCCATTATGCATATGTTGAAACAACAGTTGGGGTTGAATTTATCCTCTTATCCTTAACCTATTTCCACACCCAACCAAGAGGCTTATTTACTAAACCTCAAAAAAGTTCACGTTAGGTTTCAACAAAAGAAACAGTGACCAAAGCTTAAAACCCACTGTATTTTAAATTATAATAAGTAACGTTAAAGATACCAATATACAAACATGTTAAGGAGACTAATCACGGAATTAATTGGGATAATAAGGAAGTGGAAAGAAGCAGATTGGATAAAGAAGGTAAACTGATGAACTGGACAGAGGGGCTACCTATTAATGAATTATGGCAAGGAAGTTTGGATAGCGTAGACAAGGAAAAAAAAGGAGAATGGCTCTTATAAGAACAAAAAATGGCGGAACGTGATTAGTTGGAAAGTGAACAAGGAGACTTACGGGATTGGCTGTAGGCCTCAGCAAATAGAATAAAAATTCATAACAATGACTATATACATGTCTGTTGAAAGAATTTAAACTTTTTCATAACAATGACTATATATATATATATATGTGTGTGTGTGTGTGTGTTAAAAAAATTAAAATTTGTCATAACAATACTACATACAGTATATGTCTGTATTTTCATTTATGTTTGACTAGCAGCGTTCACCCCGCTTCGCTGCGGTCACCCCGGAACGCAATAAACTTTGTTACTTAGATAATTTTTACTTTTTCGCTTTCAAGTGATATGATAAAAACCATAGAAGATTGCAGTAAATGTTAACATTATATCGCCTGTCATTTATGTTAACCCGCCCCGCTTCGCTGCGGTCACCCCGGAACGCAATAAACGTTGTTACTTAGATAATTTTTACTTTTTCGCTTTCAAGTGATATGATAAAAACCATAGTAGATTGCAGTAAATGTTAACATTATATCGCCTGTCATTTATGTTAACCCGCCGAGTGACACGGTCATGCGGGTTGCATATAAATACGTTTATTTTTACCTATGATGAACTAACAAAGGATTTGTACGTTATGGACACTTGAATGGTCAATTATCTCAAGACACTGGTAATTAAAAATTAAAGTGATATGATAAAAACCATCTAGGGTCCAAATCTTAATAACCCCCCAAAAATGAAAGAAATTGGTTCAGCCGTATTAGCGTGATGAGGGAACAAAGGATTTGTGCGTTCTCTTTTATATATAAGATAGTGTCTGAAGAAGGATATGTTAGATATCCGAAACCGTTACTTATTATAATTTAAAATACAGTGGGTTTTAAGCTTTGGTCTGTGTTTCTTTTGTGAAAATAATCAATCAAAGCCATGGATAGTCTTGCTAACGTTAGGTTTCATTAAAATCGTGAATTGTATGCTATAAGTTATAGAACAGGTTGTCCGACAGCTACAGAAGTGCAAGTGCAATTGGCTGGTATAAGCTCACTCATGCTTGTTCTATAATGTTATGTGTTCTAAAGAGAACTATTAAAGGCGTAATGTTGAAGAACAAAGTATGGTTGGTGTGTATAACATCGAATATTCGAATGATTAGTGGAAGTTACTTTAGTTCATATAGTCGGTATCCAGTGTAATTCAGAATAGATCAGAGAATTTTCGTGGTTAAAAAGCGGATTATTTTGATTTAATCTAAAGATGTATGAAAATTACATGATGGTTGAAAAATCGCCATCAAGACTCTACCTCCTCAATATAGAAATATAGGAAATAAGTTATATATATGCTAAGTATATATAACGACTTAATTTCTGTAATTTATCGAGAATAACTATAAAAGTCCTAAACCTGAACTACAGAGCTTTCTGTTGAAGAATACTTATTTCCGCAATTATGGAGATAGGAAATATTAAGTATGATTTATATAATGTAATACGTACATAATTTTTCCCATCTTAAAAAGTGAATCCATTTCAGTATAAAGTAAAAGTAAAAAAAATCAAATCTTTATGCTTATTATTCATCTGCATAAGTACACAATGTACAAGTATATTATTCAAAAATCCTGCAAACACGTATACATTTCCAAAAATTTGGGAAGATGGCTCGGACGTACTGGACCACTATCGATCTTTCGAATAAGTACGTTTGTCAATCTGTTGCAATAATACAAAATCGCTAATAGTAACTATTAATTTCCCTTAGGAAAAGTGTAGTTATAATATTTCTGTATTTATTTTGTGTATAATGCACACAAATAGTAATTCGGCCAGGTAGTCGGTCATACCGATGCTGCCGTCTGGGTATGGTCAACCACGTCATTTGTGTATCATAGCACAGGCTGTTTGGCATTCAGGCATTGTCCACCACGTGATCAATAGACCCAGAAACAGCAGAGCAGAATAAAAGTAGTATACCTAGTAGAATACGCAAATTTGGGTTACTTTGGCGATATGGGGACAGGCGTTATCCTATTGAAGAGTGGAGTCTTATAAAGTGGCCAGGTAAGGTCGAAGGAAAGGATTGCCGAAGTCACAAATGCATGATGCTCTACTCCCACAAATAAGGATAAGAGGCAAGCGAGAATGTTGCTTATTGCTTCTCCCTAACAGAATGGAAGTTGTAGGTTGTTCTTCTATATGACATCTGTGAACACACCCTGGAATTTTCCATCTATCTGCATGTGTATGAACACGCATATCGAAGTCACCGTATTCGAGACAAAAATACCTCTCATCGTTGAATATTACCACTCTACATTCTATTCGCCACTAAGATCTCTCTCGTCATCACTGAAGACATTCTCGGCCATGAGTAGGTGTCATGACAGGTAATGAGAAAGAGGGTCTTGGTAAGGTAGACCTACGTCAAACAATTGAATGTAATGTTTATTTGGTAATATGAATGACTTACAATAGTCCTGATTGCAGTTGGGGAGGTCCGATCGATTATCCTGTCTAGTTGCTCCCCGGTAAGTTGCGAACAAATTGATGGAATATGTCTACTGTGTGAACCTTCTTCCTTCCATTGATGGACCACTAACACACCAGAATACACGTGAATGGCTATTCCGTGGGACGACCGTTCTTGCAGCCACAGTATACGGTCACGGCACATAATAGGTGTTTGCTGGGGGTCATCCTGGACTTGTTAACACATGTTATGATCAAAGGCTATTTGAATGGAATGTAAGCTGACGTCAAAATTAACACGAGGGAAATGCACATTGTTGTGTGAAGGAATCTAGAACATTTCGAATCAGTTTCGCAACAATACCGCTTTACTGGTATGATGAGGGCCCAAGGGAACAGCCTCCTGAACTGGCAACGTTGCTTTCTCATTTAACATAGAACATCTTACCAGCGTGGATCCTAAACGGTAGTGCGATTGGGAAAATTCCACCATTTCAGGTTAAAAACCACCCATCTTCAACAACTTCCCTCTCTTTCCATTTTCCCGTATCTGATAAGTATTGTATTATCACAGTTAACCAGATACACAAACTTATTTGGACTGTTATATGCAATTTTCAAGTATTTCACAGAATCGTATGATAGATGGCTAGTAGTTATGAAACTGAATTCTCGATATAATATTATTTTGAAAACCTGTTATAATTTTAGATTTTGTATAAGCAAGCTTTAAATTCTAAAAAAAAGAGACTTGTTTTCAGTTCATAATGCTAATTGCTTAATCTTTACACTAACGCCATCTTTACAACAATTCTGTAAAATATTTGAAACCTGTTCATTACTATTAAAACAACCTTTGTATATCTAGGTTCAACACACAGACAGTTTGTGAGCGAAGTCACACCGGTAAAATTTAATATTTTATCGCTTCAAAACTAAGGAAAGAAATGTTACCTAGTATTTTAATTTGTTACATACAACAACTAGTACATTAGTTTTCTTTAGTTTGGAGCGATTAAACTATATTGTATTTACCGGTATGTTTCCCCTTATGAGCCGCCTCTGCCTTTGATTATTACCTTTCTTTTGTTTATAGAGAATAAGTACTTACCCTAGCCTTTTCTAGCTGTGTAAGAGCCTGTCTTTCTGTTTCTCGACGCAGGTTCTCTCTTTCTTCGTCGAGGGATTGATCCGAGGAAGGCTGCGAGTAATTTGATTCCGCTGATCCCTGGAGAAAAAACACAACAAAATATATTAAAGTCAACTGCTATGGAGTCGAGGCAATAACAAATATTCTGATTTATTCTCTCTCTCCATCTTATTCTTACTCTCTAAACTACAGGGTGGTCAGGAAGTGGGCGTACCGCTAATTGGTGTTTTCTGACGGTTTTAGGTTTTACCCCCATTTCTTTGGTAACATTGCTTGGCATTGTCTAGCAACATTGCTATCCAGGATGGAGCACCAGCGCACTTCGCGATTCATTTGCACAATTACCTGAATCATACGTTCCCTGGCCGCTGGATTGGAAGAGGTTGTGAATCTTCACCAGCTCCCTTTGCCTGGCCTCCAAGAAGTTCCGATCTGACGACACTAGACAATGCTCTCTGGGGTTTCAGAAAGCAACAAATAAGAAACACTTCATATTACACAACGCAGGAATTACGTGCAGCTGTGGAACATGCCTCCACCCTCGTGACTCCGAACTATCTCCACAAAACATCTGCGAGAACTTGGCGCAGAATTCAGCTGTGTTACGACATGGATGGTGATCATACCGATGTTTATGACTCTTAAGACTCTTAAGACTTCAAGGTAACTGTTAACACATGTACAGACATTCTACCATAACTAACATTATACTGTTAAAACTAAAGGAGGGGTACGCCCACTTCCGGACTACCCTGTACAATAGTACTACAACTAGTATCTCTATCAACTATTTAACTAGTGTCATAGCGAAAAGAGAAAGAAACTATAATAGTTTAAATATTGTATGTATGTAGAGAATTCAAAGCATAGGGTTTTACATATCTCTAGATGAACAAATTTGTTTCAACATAGAACTAAGGTAATGTTTTGGAATACTTAGCGTAACAGTTTGGGTGTTTTCTATTAATAAAAGAAAGCAAAACGGCTTTATGAATTAATATCAAAATCGGTTTAATTTCTGAATTGTGGAATTCGGTGACTCAAGCCATCTTAAACCCAACTCCAACAAACAAAAAATAATGGTTTGGGAAATAATACGTAACTAAGTTTATGGGGTAAAAAGTGAGTTTATCTATTGCGGAAAGATAATCGTCCTTCACCGATTTTAACAAATCTTGATTATAAGTGTCCACTATCTTTACGACATAGCTATGTAAGCACATTATTTTACTTTCTTATGGCTCAAAATTACGTTTAATAACAAGTTTTGTTTCATGTATTTTTGTTCTAATTTTCATGCAAAAATTTAACCAAGTCCATACACCAATTTTGATGGTTTATAACTCGGGAACTAAAAGTCTACACAGGAATATAATTTACGTGCCTACTAACCAAGTCAAAGGACTACAACTGTGTTAAGTGTTTTGAAGATCGGATGGATAATCACCTGAAGAAATATGATATATATTTATATATTGTCCTTGTGATATCGAGCTTTTGAGAATGCATAGTAACCAGGGCAATATTAATATATATGTTTTTGCCTCCACGTGTTACCAGGGACAATATTTTGAGTTCCCTTTCCCCTGTATCTTCCATATTGAGTTCATGCAAATAAATGATAGATTCGTATATTCAAAGCAAGAAGATCCATACACTGAATTTAATACCTTTTAAGTTGGACGGTTCAAAATAAATATACATATATATTAATTGAATAATTTCTTCCCTTTTTAACCTCTCTCCGACATAACTCCTAAAGCTCGTGCAAATGAATGAGAAAATTCACCTATATCAAATTTCGTGCATATACTGTAGAAGCAGCGGCTCAAAAAATTACAGGATATTTTGATTACGAAACGAACTTGCTACTGGTTGTTTAGCTACTCTGCATTTGGTGAAATACTAACTTGCCTTGTGTGTCACTTTAAGATCGATTCGTGATAAAAGGTTCACTCACTATCGACTCTTCTATAAGACACAAGTAAGAGATCACAGGGAAAAACCATGATGTCATGAAATTATGACACATAAAGAAGTGTACATATCATAACTAACGAAAGCTTATTCTGCCTTATAGGGAAGTCATGAAGCCGGGAACAAAATTATAGGATAACCGCAAGCTGGTTAGTTTCGAATTTAACGTTCCTTTCAACATCGAGATATATATGAGACGTGGATCTACAACTTAATGTGGGATCTAAACCATATGAGCTCCCACCGAAAATCGAACCCAGATCTCCCACGCAGAATCCCAAGAAGGGTTTTTCAAGAAAAAAATGAAGATTTCTACACTGTATACATGAACATGTTCATAAATACAGAATGCCCCGTAATTCTTAATGTACGAATTCTCGCAGTTTTGATCTTCAACTGTTTCAAACGTATCACAGTTATAGAGTTCATCATCTGTAAATCCCAACTACAAAACAACAAAATCTCCAAGCTGCAGTTCATACATAACTTCCATAAATTTTAGTGCTTGAATGTTATTAATTTATTTACATTTTTCGTACAATTCAATTAGTAGTATGATTGAAAATGACTGAAGTCAGACTCATAAAAGCAATAAGAAGATGATTTCTGCTCACTACAAAACGAAGATTCAGTACAGTAGTTTAATTAACATCGAAATTTTAATATTGAAAGAAACTGAATTAACTCACGAAAAATCCTGATTAAAGTGGTATTCTTTAATGAAAGATAATGTGGAAAAAACCTCAAAGACATCTGATAACATACATAAACATTAAAGAAATTATTAATACTCATATTTAATTAATTTCGAATTACATTTATTGCAGTTCTGTAATTGAGATACTTTTGAAGAAATTTTAAAAATCAAAACTGTGGCAAAAATTATGAGATGTTCTGTATTAGGGTTGTTCTACCCCTAGTATGGGTACTCTACACTATTTATAACAATTCCACCGGCTGAAACTGAATTGTCAATAAGTGAAGAATTTATGAAACTCCAAGATACAGTAGTTTGGCAGATACGACTAATGCAGTGGTGAAGACAATATACGGATATAGAGTTTAATTTGACAATACGCGTATTAATTAGAGAGTTGGTACCTCAATGAACCAAAACGTGCCAAAAATGTCTCTAGCATTCCTTCACAACGTGATGACTTAAACACTACGTACATTATAAAACTGAAGAAGTTTTTTATACGCTAGCTGAACCTACGTTATCTACTCAGCTCACCATTCTGTTATGACCATGAAAATCCTTTCCACTGTGCATGTCTAATTACTCATACAAGTAAGGAATAGGAGACTTACAAAGGAAGTGAATTGCTGTGTATAGATGTTGGAGTGAGTTTGTAGCGAATTTGTAGAAGTAACACGATATTAAGTGGAAATAATTTTTTTCTAATAAATCCATATCCGTCCAAGTACGCCTCATTACGTCTCTTCAGGCCATTGAAGTTGTCAGTATGCAATAAGTTTTGCCATTCAGATTTAAGCAAAGCGCCTGCAGTGTCTATCAACCCGCCATACGTAACTTCTCTACGGGTTTCCGCAGTATCGACCTGCAACAATGTTAATCTTATGGGCTGAAAACGGCCTCTAAAATGTTGAATAGAACAATAACGACGCGATTTTTGAAAAATTGAATGAGAACTGGACAATGTACACAAACTTTGGAATCGACCAGTGAAAATGGCACGTTTCTAGCACTTGTAGTTTTTGAGATCTCATTATCGAAAAGATTGCGGACAAACATATAAAACTAGCATTTTAATATATAGATATTTCCAATTCCTAAACGTTTTGAAGAGTAACCAATGATTTTTCTTGTACGAATTGGAAAATTTCTAAGAATTTACTGATGCAGCACCCCTGACAGTATTGTAAAAGCTGGATTATTTACCATAACAAAAAAAAAAAAAAAAAAAAAAAAATCAAGTGAAAAAATGAAATTAAACTTTTAATCTCTCACGGTTAACATTTTAGTCTAATGGAGACGGATGATTAATAAAAGATAATTATTATGAAAGAATTTATGGAATGAGAATGTGGGAAAACCTGAAGAAAACTTATGGACACAATGCTATTCAGCACAAACTCACCTGGGCTGAGATCGAACCAGAGACTCCTCGTATCAGAGGTGAACGCTCTATTATTGCGTACCCGTTCCCCCAAAATAAAATAAAATAAAGAAGGTTAGTGGGGGAAACGATAAATGAATATTGCATGAACATTCTCAACAAAAGAAGAATAATGAGCAGTATAAGAGATGAACGTTGGCGTGCTTGATTGGGACAAGAAAGACAGGAACTTCTATTAGATGAGTCGTGAATAACATTTAAGATTCGAAGGAAACATCATAGTGAAGCAATGGTAGAAGGAACGTTTATAGTTTTAGTTTATGAGGATTAATCGCAGTGGCGGAGTGAGGAGTTTGGTTAAAAGAATAAAAGGGATTAATACTGTGGGATTAATGAAGATGCCTTTTTTTAAATGATAAATTGTCCCCTAGCTTAAATGAAGAGAGCGAAGCAGTAATGGTTTGTGAAAGAAGTCGCATCTGTAAATATTACAACTTTATCTTTTTACAACTTTATCTCTACCAGCTGAAGCAGTGGTGTATTTACGATTTTGTTCCTGGGGAAGGGGGATTTGCTAACTTTATTCCTGGAAATGTGAAAATTCTGCAAGATATTTCATTTACTTTGAAAGTAAATAATACTTTGGGGGCTTAAGCCCTGAAGCCCTCTTTAATACACCACTAAGCTGAAGTTTCCTCTCCTTAGAATGATCAGACTTAGAAAATCAGAAAAACGGGACATTCGGCAAACTGGCACAATTAGGCAGTCCACTTAGATATAGTCTTTATTCATGCTGGTGACAGAGAAGTTTTAAGCTTTTAAAATAACCAATTTTTATTTATTGAGACTTTTTCCGATTGTAATTTAATTATATTATCTTTGAACATTTACGAGGAACTAGAATGACGGTCATAGATAGTCTTTTGAATTCATATTTGTTAACGTTCCTTTCAGCAGCGAGGCGATATGAGACGGGACTTATTGATTAACGTGAAATTCGAACCACATGAGCTCCCGCTCCGCTCCACATGAATTGAAACCGGGTTTTCTACTCCAAAGGCGCGTACGCTAACCACTAACCGCTAACCGCTTAGTCACGGAGGAGCTCCCCATACAAGAAAGTACTGCTATACAGTACAAGGTCTGTATGATAAGTAATGAGACTCGCCGCGCCGCGGCGCGCGTGTCGCTGGAGCGGGTTTGTCGGTGATGGAGGATGTAGGGGGGGGTCCGAGCAAAGCAACGCACCGCGCGTCAGTTGGCTCCGAGCCTTAGTGGAGCGCGGACAAGCCTTGGACAAAGCCCTTGTGAACATTCTTGTCACGGCGGAAAATCAACAAACATGGAGGGTTCCATCGAACAGCGTTATGCGATCAAATTTTGCGTTCGCCTGGGGAAAACGGCTACTCAGACGCTTTCTCTCATCACGGAGGCCTACAAAGAGGAAGCCCTATCCAAAGCCCAGGTGTTTCGTTGGCACAGTGCGTTCCGGAACGGCCGGGAAAGCGTTGAGGATCTGGAGAGGGCTGGACGCCCGACAACAGTGACTACGGACGAAACTGTGGCAAAAGTGAGGGATCTCCTGAACTCAGACCGTCGATTATCGTTGAGATTGATTGCTGATGAACTCGATATGAACCACACAACAGTGCACAAGATTGTGACGGAACAATTGGGAATGAGAAAAATCTGTGCGAAACTGGTGCCGCGAGTGTTGACTGACGAACAAAAGCAACGACGTGTTGATTGTTGTCAGGAACTGTTGAACCTCATGAACAGTGACCCTAACTTTGAAGATGACGTCATAACAGGTGACGAGTCGTGGGTGTTCCAGTACGACCCTGAAACGAAACGTCAAAGCGCGGAGTGGCACACTCCTGCGTCCCCGCGCCCCAAGAAGGCCAGAATGTCGAAGTCAAAGGTGAAAACAATGTTGATTGTTTTTTTTGACAATGTGGGGGTGGTCCACAAGGAGTTTGTACCCCAAGGACAAGCCGTCAACGCCGCCTTCTACAAACAAGTCCTTGAGAGACTGCACAGGAGCGTCAAGCGGAAAAGACCGGCGATCGCTAGCCGGTGGAAGTTGCATCACGACAATGCCCCTGCCCACACCGCCTTCTTAGTGACCTCCTTTTTGACCCGGATTGGGGTGGAAGTCCTTCCACAACCACCCTACAGCCCAGATGTGAGCCCGGCCGACTTCTTCCTCTTCCCGAAGCTGAAGCCACGCTTGAAAGGAACCCGTTTTGCAGACGTCACAGCCATCCAAGCAGCCGTGACCACATTTCTAAAGGACATGCCGGCTGCTGACTTCCAGGGGGCGTTTGCAGCGTGGAAACATCGATTGCAGAAGTGCATCGACGCAAGAGGAGAGTACTTCGAAAGCTTTTAAGTCCCTGTACAGATCAGATCAATAAAACAATGTTTCCAGACCTGGTCTCATTACTTATCATACAAACCCTGTATAATACTACAAGCAAAAATGGACACTTTTCAGAAGAGAAAAGGGCAGGGCCGCTTTTCCGCTTAGGCATGTGTTTAGGGCGCAAAAAATTGAAGGGCGAAAAGAAATAAAATACAATGGTGCGGAAAACGTCATTTCCGTTCCGGTTGAGCTACCTGGTTACCAGAAATGAACACGATTGGCTAAACCATGCCACTATCCTTTCCTTACGGCTATCGGTTGCCAGTCCGGGACACAGCGGGTCCATAGGTGGTGGATCAAAGAGCAAAGAGGGAAAAGAGTAAGAGAGTTAAGGGAAAATCCCTCCCGAACCAAAACTGGCAAGGTAATAACTACTAAAGAAGGGTGTTCTGGAAATAGTGGTCGGCGTAACAATTTGAAGTGCCTGGGGCGCCGAGGACAATAAAAACGGCCCTGGAAAAGGGGGAAGCATTTTGCCTCCCATTTGGATTTTTCTCCAGACATTCAATGACTTCCTGAAAAAACGGGATAATCCCATTAAAAGTGACACGTCTGATCAATCTACCATAGCTTGTGTCAATAAAATTGTAATTCTTACGGATGTGAGTTCCCGCGCGAACCGCCACTGGAATAAGAGATTAGATTTTCTCAATAGATCTATTTCTTCGATAAGTTTTCATATTGGATTGTACAGGCTAGCTAGTAACTGGTTTAAAATGATTGTGTTTGCACTACTTGTAACAATTCATATAGACACCGTGATTAAAGCAATAATATTGGTAAAAACCAATATGATTAGCAGAAGGTTGATAGATGTAACAAGTAGACATTAATAAGCTATCGGTTTATGAATCGGTTACCTGAGAAATAGGTAACAAATATTAGAAGCAAAAGTTGTTACGTAAATGGGATACGATCAGAAGTAGTTATCAAAGTACTCTTTTATTATCAACAACACCTTTATCTGGTGGCAACTTTGTGAAGGTTAGTGGAAAGATGATACTGTAGATTAACAAGCAATATCCAAAGTGCATATTTCAATGCAATACTCGGGTTCTATTCCCGGTGGAAGCTTATGTGGTTCGGATCCCATGTTAAACTGTAGGTTCACGTTTCATATAGCTTCGCTGCTGAACGGGATGCTAAATTCAAATTCAACCCAATCCAATCCAAAGTGAAGATTTGACACACACGGGGAGAAGAGTGACCCACAATATATATATATATATATATATATATATATATATATATATATATATATATATATATATATATATATATATATATATATATATATATCTGACTTTCTTTCTTCTGAAGTTATAAAGTGTGGGAGCGTAAAATTAAATATTTTAAATATTCAAATCAAGAGCGTTCATAATTACAAGCTTTCTAAATAATCTCAAAGAAAAATAAAAAAAAACATTAAATCATATCAATATATCGTCTTTTAAAATATATCTGAACCGTACATTTAAAACAAAAAAAAAAAATCCATAGATACTCCAAGAGTGGAACACGTGGAGAGGAATGCAATTGACTTGCTAAAAAAAAAACTCATTTTACACACCACTGAAGAAAAATAATTAAAATTCTGTTTTGCGGGAAAATTAACAACTGGATAAATAAAAAAACGAGAAACAAGAAAAATTAATCGAGAGTTTTTTTCACAATACTTGATAATTCTTTTTTTTTTTTTTTTTTTTTTTTTTGCTAAACAGAAAAAGTCTTCGGTCAATTCATCCTGCTTCATTCGGTTTTAATTAATTGGTATTTTTTTACGTGTTTCAAATAAAACCAAACTACATGCACACTCGAATACCTTTTCTCCATTTGAAGTCATACTAACCGTAAGGTGCAAAACAGATCCATTTTATGGTGCAATCGAAGTCATTGTTAAATAAATACTACTGGTTGTATTTTAAAATTTTTCCCCATTAGAAGTGGTGATACGGGAAAATAATATATATATACACGACACTTGGACTTTTGTATGACACTTGGAAGGTGATTTTACTCTCAAAAATAAATCGAAAAGTCTATGTCAAAATCGGTTTTGTGTCTTTCTGTACGTCAAGCAACGAGCTTTGCAATGGGAGAGCAAAATAAAAACATGTTTAGACCGCAAAGTACAAATATTATCAGTTTTACAAGAAGTGATATGGATATTTTTTGAGAAAAGCATACGCGAACTAACAGAATACTATTCAATTGGAGACTTTGGAAGACACTATAGAAAGAACTTTCCGTAGAAAGCAGAAAGTCTCGAGTAATCCATTGTGAAATTTCTTGTTTTCTCAAACTCTATTTAGCCAGCGTATAGATATGTGCTTGGCGTATGTTGATGATGTAAATTTAATACGGGATGATAGAAGAACAATAGAAATAAATGTAGAGGTCTCATGAAACGCTTGCAGAGTCTTGGGCTCAGAAATAAAGCAGAGAAAACTAAATACATGGAAGTTCGTCAAAATTGTAATACTGCAAATTATGGGTGCATTAAAATATCAAATAATACTTTCGATAAAGTGTATACTTTCAAATCTCTAGGATCAATATTAACAGACCAAAACCATATCCATGAAGAAATTAAATATCGACTAACAGCAAGGAAATCGTGTTATTATTCAGTTCAAAATTTTTTGTCATCGTGAATTCTGTCGGGAATTTTGAAGCTTAAAATACAAGCAGAAGGAGAACTAAAATGACTTTCAAAATGAAATTGTTGAGTTCATTTTGAGTTTAACGTCCCTTTCAGCAGCGAGGTCATATGAGACGCGACCTACTGATTCATGTGTGGAATCCGAACCACATGAACTCCCACCGGAAATCGAAGCTGGGTCTTCCGCTCCAAAGGCATGTAATCTAACGGAGGAGCTCCGATGAAATTGTTTCTAATATCATTTCTAAATTGAATCCCAACGTACCTGTGACTTCTTTTAAGCTAATAATGTTTTACTTTTCCGCTACTGTATTTAACTTTCTTTTAATATACAGTAAATAAACGTTAATAAGAGTTAAAATCGAAAACAGTCACGAAAAATCGAGTTGAGAGCTTCAATAAATATATGTTTTTTTTTTGTTTTTGTTTTTTTTGTTGAGGACACCTTTGTTTTTGTTTCATTTGTTCGATTTTTTGTTGTTTCAAAATTACAACCACAAGGCTGTTTACCAGAATACTCGCCGACTTGTGATGTTCATTCTCTGGCGAAATTCCAAGTCATGAAATGCCTGAGCTCTCTTCTTCTTCTCAATGCCTTTACTCTCTGGGATTTGCAAAGTCTCAGGCAACGACAAAAAACACTTCTTCCTGACTAAACTAATAATTTTGTTTTAAGAATAATTTCAGTTTCCTTGGCAACGAGATCTATGAATAACCGAATACTTTTGGATTGGTTTCGGCTTCGATTACAGTTTAATGGTTTCAAAATGCTATTATTATTATTATTATTATTATTATTATTATTATTATTATTATTATTATTATTATTATTATTATTATTATTATTATTGTTATTAAAAACTAGCATCAATCACCGCTTAGCTAGGTTAGAATAAGAAAAATTAGTGATATGTTCCATTAGTCAATCACTTTTTACTATTACTGAAGCGGTCTCAAATCGATAGAAACAAAGAAAATATAATGAAAAATTAGAAAATAATAAATAATCTATATAAATAAAAATTAAATATTACTATTGTGGGCTGAATTTGGATTTAGACGGCATCGAACGTGTCACTGTGGAAAATTTGATCTAGATCGGTCCGCGGTGGTTCAAAAGTTATTAAGTTACAAACATAGTCACTTTCATTTTGTCACAAACATAAACTAGCAGATACAAAAACACTTATTGTATTATATTGTTTTCCCTATTTATTAGCGACTTTTACCTTTCATGCACATAGCTCTAGGCCCGTTGCTCTTGAAATTATACGAAATGTTTTGATATATTTGAATACCACGATTTTGCCCTAGACGGATGAGTAATGAAACGAATGATTGTTAAAGAATGAATAGTATTAGAATGTAGGAGCAAATTGGATGGATTTATATATTTTGATTTTAGCTTCCCTTTCAACAGCTAGGCTATATGAGACGTAGATTTACAACTTAATATGGGATCCGAACCACATGAGACCCCGCCGGGAAACGTGTACGCTAACTATATAGCCAGGAGAGAGGTCGGGATTAAGTGAAAGAACTTCGAGGAAACTCATGTAAACGATGTTGTCTACCAAAACCCTACTTGGCCTGGGGCCTAACTAGGGACTCATTGTAAGCGGGGGACACTTCTAAATGGTACACCTTAGCCGTAAATCTCCATATGGCTGTACCATTTAGAAGTGTCCCCCGCTGTACCAGAGGTGAGCGCTCTACTACTGAATCATAGTGTCCCGTATAGTTCATTGCTCATGACGACACTCCAAAATCTTCAGTAATGGTGAAATATCTAACTACAAACAGGGTTGTCTGTTCTCATGGTTCAAAATGTTTACCTTCTTAATTCTTTTGATATGTTCTCTCTAAAAAGGAATATGTGCACCCAACCCTCCTCATCTACAATACAACTCCCACTCCACCTTTGGTATGAAAGTAATGAGAATATACTGATGTTTAAATTATATACTTTCTGTACAATTGTTATTGTTAATTTAACAGTTTCAACTATTTTAATTCACTCAACCCCCCCCCCCTTATCCAAAAGAAAATAACAAAAGCATTTGAAATTGCATTAAACAACAACCATAGTTTGGGAAAAGTGATTTTAACAGCTTCTGAAGATTGAAAATTGATGCTTACGTAACTCTATGAATCATGTCTGCTTGCAGAATAAAAAGTAATCTGTAACTTTCACGAAACGTTAAACGAAAATATCATGGCAGTCAGATTACACACAATGAATGAATGCTGCTTCCGAAAACCAACTTCAATTTCTAGAAATAAGTCATTTGGAAACCCATACCTTTTTCAGTGATATAAGAAGTCGTTGTCAAATCAAAAACGACAGAAACCTCTACAATAACACAGCGGTCATTAAAAAAAAAAGTTCTGTCACCTTTTCTCGGAGGAGCAATATTTCGGAGATACTAATATTTTAAATTCATCTTCCTAATCCGTCCGCTCAGAATCATCTGGTTACACCAACATTCTTTAGCTTAGAGCATGCTAGAAAGATGTGTCTCGGCATAAAATCCAAACTTTTCCCGAACTCAGATATTAATAGAGACATACAGTATACTTAAATATCGCGTAAAATATATTAACATATCACTGACAAAATAATATCCGATCATTGTTAAACTACAGTAATTTATAATATGGCAGGTAGGCCTATTATATATATATATATTTAAATAACGACTACTCATTATTGATTTTATATAAAAGGTACGGAATCTATTACCATAATTATAATTTAGCAGGAAGTATGCCAGTGATTCTGGAGCCTAACCGAATAGAAGTAGAAATCACGGTAAAGAAATTAAAAAACACACACAAATTTCTGGGTGTAGATGAAATTCCGGCTGAGTTAATCATAGCCGTAGGGAAAAAATTGAAACAAGATACATAAACTCATTCTCCTTATCTGGAACAAGGAGGAGTTGCCACAAGAGTGGAAAGAATTAATCATTGTTCCAATTCACAAGAAAGACAACAAAATTGTTCATAACAATTATCGAAGCATTTCTCTTCTGTCAACATCCTATAAAATCCTCTCAAACATTCCATTAGCAAAATTGACTCCATATGCAGACGAAATTATTGGAGATTATCAGTGCAGATTTAGGTTAAATTGATCAACTATCGACCAGATATTTACTACTCGACAAATACTCGAAAAGAAATGGGAATACAATATCCGGGAACATCAATTATTTATTGATTTTAGAAAGGCTTACGAGTCGGTTAGGAAAGAAATATTGTACAATATTCTTATAGAATTTGGAATACCGAAAAAGCTAGTTAAATTAATTAATACGTGTTTTAAAATCCCAAATAAAGTCCGAGTAGGAAAATCAGAAGCAACCAGGGCCTAGAGCTGAATGGTGTTCACCAGGTTATGGCGTATGCTGATGATATAAATTTAATAGTGCACGATAAGAGAACAATAGAAAGAAATATAGAGGTCTTATTAAATACTTTCAGGGACATGAGTTTAGAAGTAAATTCAGAGAAAACTAAATGCATGGAAGTTCGTCGAGATCGTAATACTGCAATATAGATGCGGTAAAGTATCAAATAATACTTTCGATAAAGTGAATGCTTTCAAATATCTAGGATCAATATTAACAAATGAAAACCATATCCACGAAAAAATGAAATATCGACTAAAAGCAGGGAATTTATGCTATTATTCAGTTCAAAATTTTTCGTCGTCAGGAATTCTGTCGAGGAATTTGAAGCTTAAAATATATAAACCGATAATCATGCCTCTTGTATTGTATAGTTGAAAAACATGGTCGCTTACTCTGAGGGAAGAACGTAGACTGAAAGTATTTGAGAATAAGATCCTGAGACGAATATTCGGACTCAAGAGGAGTGGAGAATAGCGGAAACTTCATAACGAGGAACTACATACAGTAATTTATATCTTTTATCAAACATTGTTAGGGTCATCAAATCTAGGAGGTTTAGGTGGGTAGATCATGTAACCAGAATGAAAGAAAGTAGGAACATTCTGAAAGTTTTAACTGGAAATCCACGACCATTAACAAGACCTAGGCGCAGATGGAAGGACAATATTAAGATGGATCTCGTAGAAATAGAAATACAAAGTAGAAACTGGATCCAGTTGGCTAAGGATAAAAGTCAATGAAGAGTTTTTGTGAACACAGCATTGAACCTTCGAGTTCCATAAACCATAGAGTTAGTTAATATGCCAGTGATTGAGTGTGATTTTACGCAAAATTTAGAGTATGTATGTTTCAAAATTCTGTCTTTCCTGTGTCGTTTCAAAATCCATACGAACTCTCAATTTAATCTAATCTAATATGATACGCTACAGATAACTATCTATAAAGAGGTGCCACATCATCTGTTAATACTTTACGTTATATGGAACAAAAACGAGAGTATTGCTGAAAACTTTTAAATTATTGATAACATTAACGAAATTATCAAATTATACACAAGATAATACTTGTAAATGTAAACATTCTAAAACATATTTTAATTATTACATATATTAAGTACAGATGAACTACAGTTCCGTATAGGCTTCGTGGTACATTTTTGCGTCTCTCTCTTTCTCTCTTTTTTTTTAAAATGTTTGACGACCTTTAGCAACACTAAAGTGAAAGCAATCACTCAGTAGGGTTTGGACCAGAAATTACACTTGCTAAAGCGAATGTTACTCTTGTGAGGTTACTGAAGAACTATATTATTTTGTTTTTCTTTGTCACTATTTATAACGTCTAATCTCATTATTATTATTCGGATTTATGATTTGGTTGGCGTAGTGTTAATTGCTTTATCATATTTAATTTAATGAATGTCGGTATTTTACTACTAATTTTGGTTTCATCAATTAATTAATAAGGTATACTACAATACCTTTTGTAATAAGGACAGTTATGTTAACCAGAGTAGAAAATATGTTTAGAAATACTTGTTTAAATTTAAAAGTTCTACAATATCTCTTCTTGCTTAGTAGTTTGAAGTTATTTTAATTAATGAGTAAGTATAAAAAGTACTCATGGCTTTGGATTAATTGTTTTAACAAAAGATCGTGCCTGAAGAAGGATATGCTAGATATCCGAAATAGTTACAAATTATAATTTAAAATAAAGTAAAGTTTTAAGCTTTGGTTGGTGTCTCTTTTGATAAAAAGTACGTAGGATATACATTATTTATACATCGTTATTTTTTTCTACAATGCTAAAATGATCTGAAGTCTGATAAAATATAGTCGGCACAGTGCATAAATATATCTATCTCCTTTATCTGGAGCATCGAACCCAAAACCACGCCCACAGAAAGTGAATCCATTGTTCAAAGAGGACACTTTATCAATTGTCTACAATAAACAATCGTCATTTGG